>NC_050465.1:24748853-25065520 GCF_903995425.1 Onychomys torridus
CACACACACACACAAACACACACATTTGCTCATATAAGCACATGTAGAAACCATAGGTTGATAGCTGAATGTCCTCCTATAACTAGAACAGGAATTTACTTTTATAGTAGGACTTGCTGGTGAGAAAGTCTCAGGGGTCTTCTTGGCTTCACCCCAACTCCTGTGGTTAGAGGAACAGACCACTTTTCTGTAGATGCCTCAGATCACAAAGTAATTTCTCCAGTTTAGGCATTAAAAACTTTACTCTCCCATTCTATCTATATTTCACTGGCTCTCAGTTTCTTTGAAGCATAACTCCAATAATAAGTGTCTCTACAGAGAGAAGCTAACTGTAAGCTGAGTTACCTTTTGTGATTCAGCATTGAAAGTCACACTTTGCCATGCCTGCCACATTCTGTTTGTCAAGCTATCCACACAGCCTCCCCCCTGCCCCCCTTCTACTTAGTAAGGGATTGCCACAGTTCTGTTAGAGAACATTAGACCAGGAATATTGCTGTGGTTATTTCAGGGAAACATAATATACTGTCATCTGCCCTTTGGCCACAATTTACATCCCTCCCACGTACAAAGTACATTTCAATGCATTTTCTATTTGTTCTTTGATGCGTTTGTTACTTTTTTGCATTTTTATTTGCATTTTTTTTTTTTTTGCTTTTTAAATTTAATTTGTCCTTTCTTTTGTCCCTTCCATGGGTAGAGAAGTTATACACATTGTTCACTGACTTTTAAAAAATATACTCTTGGCTGGGCAGTGGTGGCACATGCCTGTAATCCCAGCACTCAGGGAGCAGAGGCAGGTGGATCTCTGAGTTTGAGGCCAGCCTGGTCTACAGAGCTAGTCCAGGACAGGCTCCAAAGCTACAGAGAAGCCCTGTCTCAAAAAACCAAATATATTTTACATTTTACATACATACTAATCTAGCAGGTTTAAAAACCAAGGAGTAGCTTTACATTTATCACAAGAAATGCAAGATCTTGGAACACTTTAGCTGTGATTATCTCTTTATTCAAGTTAATATTTGTCTTAGTTCAGGCTCTGGAACTAAAATACTTGAGACTGGGAGGCTGGCTTGGACCAAATTCTGTGTCTCTCCATGGTCCATTTGCTGAAATACTACTCTTATTCCCTGGGTGATGGGGAATGGAACATTTGGAAGACACTCAGCATTAGGTGGGGGGGCTTGTGAATAGAGTCAGTGCCTTGTAAGAATCCCAAGGGAACACCCTTTCTGTGATGAGGTTAGTCACAGAAAGTCACATTTTGGAAAGAAAAAGTAATAGGATATATAAAATGTGGTTTATATGTTGATATGGACAAAACAACACAATGGTCTTTTATTTCCAGAAGTGAAACAAAGGATGCCATTGGTTCCATAAAATAGGAAATATTATACATTATTTGAAACAGCAGAGTTTAAAATGAGTTTGAATACATACATACATACATACATACATACATATATATATATTCAACCCTGCTAACTTTGCAGATTTAGTTTATTTTCTTTCATTTGATAAGAACCAAGTGAAGATATCCTATGTAGAAGACAGAAAACAAATTAAAAAAACCTTCTTTCCATAATATTGACAAAAAGCAACAAATAAATAATAACAGACAAGATAGTCATACCATTCATCTAAGTTAGAATCTACTCAGCAGGGTGGGATGCAGTGCACTGCAAACCCCCTCAAGGGGAAGTTTCACGCAGGGGCCACCCATGGAGGTTGGGCCTCTTCTTAGAATTTCACACATGCAAAGTTTTAGGTTCAACCTTCTAGCAGCAAAATCCTGCAGCATGTTGGAGATCTCAGTGCCAGTCAACAGCAACCAGGCGTCCTCTTCCAGCTCAGTGTCAGTTCATACAAAGCCCACACTTCCGTCTCCTTTCTGAGCTTCAGCTCCCATTTGCTGTCTCTGCTGATTTGAGCAGGCTAGCAGCTGGAGGCTATTTCTGAACAGAGAAAACTGTCATCAAAGGATAGTCTCTGCCATTGACTTGCTTTGTTACGTTGGAAACAATACCAGTTCCTCTGAAGTTCATTCTCCTTTTTGTAAATTGTGAAAATAATGTTCCTTTAGGTTGACCCTGCAGTGGGTGCCATGACCTTAATTTCTGAAGTAAAAAAAAAAATATATTTTTTACCAGTTTTTACTTGACTTTGGATTAGAACTTAGATCTTTAGACACAAATTTCATCCTGGCATGCCAGTTACAGATAATTATCTAAGAGAAGCTAAATTGTTGGATTATATAGCCCAGAAACTGAACAACTCACATGCTTCAAATGTCTAACCCAAAAGAGAAATTGTCTGCCTCCTGAAGATGTGTGTAGTATGCTTTGTTAACAAGACACTTCACAACTAAGTGGATTTAAACACAGTGACCCTGGGTTAGTTTTCATGAGGACATTTTGGGGCTTCAGCTATGGTCTTGACTCATCTGGTCTTATCTGGAATCTCTAATTTACAGTTGTCAGGAGTTTGCCCAAGGTTTAGCTGACATAAGATGGTGAGGGCTAAAATGTCTGTAACTGGGATGACTGTCTCTTCTACCTGTCCCTTACAAGCTTCCAGCAGGCTCATCAAGAAAGTCTTTAGAGAGGTATATGAAGTAAGACTGAAAGAGAATATGTGTAAAAGCCTATTTACTCCTTAAACCTGGCCTTTGCTCATATTTATCTTCTGTTATAAAGCAGGTGACTCTGTTCTTGCTCAAGTTGTACTTCAAAGCCTTATGTCCAATATGATGATAAGAAGAGGTGGGTCCTTTGGGAGGTAGTGCGATTTGAATGGGGTCCCAAGAGGTGTGTCCCCATGATGAACTCCATGCCCCTGTAAAAAAAGAGAAACCGTAGCCCCTACTGTACCATGTGAGAAGGCTGTCTATTGCTTGCAAACCAAGAAGAGAGTCCTCATGAAGAAACAAATTGAGCAACTTAATCTTGGATTTCTCAGCCTCCCAACCCATGAGAAACAAATGTCTGTATGTGGGTCTTTGACAATGGTGTTGGGCTGTGGCAGAATGTGCTGAGGCTCCTTCTATTGATTGACCAGAAGCATCACTTGGTGAGTTCAATGTGAAAGTAAAGAAAATGTCAAAGCAGGGGGCAAAGGATGTATGCATAGAGCAGTCATTATGAGCAGCTAGTCGTTCACTCACATAATGCCCACTCTCTACATCTGCCCGGAAGTTCTGTAATCCGGGTGACTTCTGGGGCTTGCTCTTCTGCAATTGCTCTTCAAGCATTCATGGCAGGAAACTGGTAATTATTATTGATTGCCATCTCTCTTGTGCCCTGCTGGGTTTACCTAGTGATGACATTTTACTTTCCTTTTGTTACTTTTCATTTTTTATGTCAGTGCTTTAAGGATTATAGGAGACACAACAGCTGATGCTGGATTTTTGGTAGTTTTGAAAAGTTATAAGCATTTTACTTAGGAATTAAATTTTAAGTTCTGTTTTTTAACTACATAGTAGTCACTATAGAGAAATCAGTAAAAATAAGTTATAGAAATAGCACGTTTGGGTTGGGGATTTAGCTCAGTGGTAGAGTGCTTGCCTAGCAAGCACAAGGACCTAGGTTCGGTCCTCAGCTCCAGAAAAAAAAAAAAAAAAAAAGGAAATAGCACATTTGGAAAATATTCCAAGATTCTTTTATAGACAGTGTAAAGCATATAAAATATAATATATTTTCCTAAAATATGTGGTCGTAAGGCCAAACTCCCAGAATGACTGAAATCAGAAGTTCATTTGGTATGTAGGAAGAACATATGTTCCCAACTTGGCATCACTGGATGGTATCAATCAGTTTGTCAATACAATAAGTGAAAATGAAAATTTGTTATTAAACATTATCAAGCTATCTTTAAAACTTCTCGCCAGGTGGTGGTGGTGCACCCCTTTAATCCCAGCACTTGGGAGGCAGAGTCAGGCGGATCTCTCTGTGAGTTTGAGGCCAGCCTGGGCTACAGAGTGAGTTTCAGGACAGGCTCCAAAGCTACACAGGGAAACCCTGTCTCACAAAACAAACAAACAAACAAACAAAAAAAAAAACCAACCAAACAAAAAACGTCTCATAAAGTAAGCAAAAATAATTATTTTTCCAGAGCTATAATTTAAAAATTATGTACTTTATTTATATGAGTGTGTACTTGAATAAACATTTTATATTTTTATTCAAATATAACTCTCATGTACATATGCACACCATACACTTGAGATCAGCCACAGAGATCAGAAGAAGGCATCAGATCCCCTGGAACTAGAATTACAGGTAGTTGAAAAACAAAATGTGGGTGTTGAAAATCAAACTTAGGTTCCCTTGTGAGACTGGTGTGTGCTCTTACCCATGGAGCCGTATCTCCAATCCCAAGATACAAGTTTTCATTTGCAAGAGAAAGAAATTTATTTCCAAAATAGTTTTCTAGTTTTATATGAAACATCCTTAACATGGTGAATTAGAAGAAATGCACCTTCCTCTGGTTCTTAATAGTCTATCTAGTTAGAATGTTATTACATCTTAAGGTCAACAATTAACGTACATTAAGGAACATTTTTTATTTTTTTTTTGAGTTATGTATTTATTTAAAGATTTTTGCTATGTAGTCCAGACTGACCTCCAATTAATTGATCCTGCTGCCTTGTCCTCCTGAGTACCACAGTAAAGGCATGTATCACTATTCTTCTATTGGCTAATTTTTAATCATAGATAAACATAGGTACTCTTGAATATATTGAAATCTCTACCTTTGTTTGTTGAAGTGATGACTCTAAACAAAATTGCCTGGGAATCTTTTGTGCTATGCCACTCTGGTTTCATTAAATTGCATCCTTCTCTGTCATATGAAAAATTCAACAAAAACAAGGGTAAGGCAGCTACATTATTACATTATCCCGATGGATAATATATAATAATGCATGTCAGGCAGCTAGTTAGATATCGGGAGGCTTGATGGATACAAGGAGTACTTAATACAAGATTGGATCTGCAGGCTCTAATTACTGTTCAGAAGAATGCAACCTGAGCTGTATGTCTAACCCTAAGAGGAGACATGACATTCTGAATAATCCAGAAGGTCATTGACAGATAATTATCTAAATTTGGCTCTGGTGCCCTAAGGTGTATATGATTCCTATAAATCAAATAGCTTTCTGATGAAGGACTGGGATGTACCAGTGTACTCTTCTGTAAGATTCAATCCACATTAACCTGCCAATCACATGGGCAGAACAAAGGTCCCCAAGAAAAGATGGTTGTTCTGGGAACTCTAGAAATAATATAAAGCCTGCCTAAAATGCAGATTGGCACGTGGTCCCTTTGTACATTGTCCATTTTTACCATTTGAAGGTGTTTCTTTTAACTCTGCGATAAACATGACATACTTTTGACACTACTGTCTGTGTGCCATTTGAATTCTTTCAACAGTGATTACAAGGAATCAGAACAAAGGAAGTCTGGACAGAGATCTCAGTGATAACCAACATAACTAGCATATCAACAACATGTAATGATTGGTCAGAACCAGGATATCTATGTAGTGAAGTTATGGTTCTCCCCTTTATATTTTTGGAAATTAACACTTCTTCCCTTGATCAAAAATGAGAACCCCAAATCTCCTTTGGATTATGAGGTATTACACATTGAAATACATGTATTTCAAAAGGTTTCTTAGAAGTTGTAATACTAGACAATTATTTACTTTTGATCAAGTAATTTTATAGATCAAGTGATTAAGAACTAACGATGTAAACGAAAGTTTCCCCAAATGGAATTAGTGGCTATTGAGTACTATGCAAAGATCAATAATAGAATTTGCAGTATCAGTTCTCAAAAGAATGAATTATTCCACTGATTTCTGCACTTGCAGTTAAAGACATCCCTTTAGTTTTCCCTCAGAGGTGCCTGCATTAGTGATGCCTTTGAATTGAAGATGCACCAGCAACAATTTCCACAGTGCACATCTGGACAGCTGATTGAGTTTGTAATGTAGAAGACCAATGTCAGAAGCAAAGAGTCAAGGTGGAGTTTACCATAGCTGGGGGAACTTTCACTTCACACTTCACATTGCACACTGGAACAATGACTGGGAATGAAATAATTGTCCACCAAGAGTGATTCCATTCATATGTTGGGAAGCACATCTGCCTAATAATGCTAGAGTGGATTTCTGGAAGCCCACAAAGATAATGGAAATTGCCTTCGTTTTCATTCAAAAGAAGACAACAACAGAAAAAGAGTTGAAAATGCAGAGTCTACGTTTTTAGTTTATTTTGCAAGTCATTTGTGGCCAAGGTCTAGGAAAATGAAGATTCATTATTACCAGACTCTAACAGGATATTTAAGAGCAATAGAAATGAATAAATTTGATTTTCATGAAGGAATATGGATGAGACTGTCAGAACTAATTGGCAAGGATAAAAAACAGGTTGAAAGAGAATGATACAATTCAAACACAGTTCAAAAATTATGTAATAAGCATATATATATATATATATATAATTTGTATAAAATATGTGGGGAGATGTGTGAATATGCAAGAAAATTGAAAGATCAAATTAATCTATTATGTAATTTTTTGCAGTATTGATATATAGTAATGCTTTCATTTTTGGATGTCTTTGATACTTGAATTTTCACTTCAGAGGAATTTTCACTCTATAGAGACCTCTGAGCTATAAAACCATCCTTTCAGATGTCTCTGTGTGATATGTTACCCTAAGGTAAATAAGCTTGTAGATTGATAGTCCACGATGATTCTTAATACTTTTCTGTGGTGCCTGGTGCAATTATTTTTCTTGAATTTGTGTCTATCATTAGATTTCATGGTTTTTTTTAACGTGGAAATATTTATACCATTAGATTATGACTTTTATTCCTTTTGTATTTCTGAATTTGAGTTAAAATTATGAAAACATTATTTCCTCTAGGATAACTACAAAAGCTGCCATGTTTTCTTTTTCTGATTTTTCATTTTAAACATTTCTCGGTGACTTTTGTTGTAGGTACTTTTATCTTAAGTACTACAGAAGAGATTTTCAACATGGGAATCATGTTTTAATATAAATATATTTACAAATAGTTAGATTTACTTTAATCATTTAGTTTCTCATTTTGTCACCTTCTATTTTACATTTTTTAGTATGTGGCTACTATTAAATAATAACAACAGATACTATTCCTGGCTTTAGTCAAAAGGCAGATATGTGATGTACTTGGCTCCTGTAATATTGTTATATTTGTAAATATAATTTACTCTACCAACACCTCTTTTGTTTTAAACATAAATAGTATTTACCTTTCTTCAAATGTCTAAACTCACTCAGTTTTTTTCTTCTGTCTCAAACTTGGAACTTTTAAAGAATCCAATACCAACTTATACTGTATTTTTAATACATTTTAAATTGAAATTGAATTGGATCATTTTCGTACTTATCTTTCTTCCCTCCATCCCCGCCCCAATACTCTCCCACCAACCCCTCTCATTCTGCTTGCTTTCAAATTGACAGTGAACTTCTCTTTGGTTATTTTGATATACATATACATGTATATATGTATAGATATATGCACAAAACCTAAATAAACCCAACTTTGTCCACGTTTGTTGTTCATATTATATGGCATTATGTAAACAAGCAATGTCAAATGCTTATTTCAACGTGTTTTTCTCTAAGGTTTATAGTTAATACTTAAGGAAATTTCCTGGCAGTTAGTCGCTGCGGAACAAGCATTTGGCTCTGTAATCCCCTACCCTTGCTGCTTCTTTCTTTGTTCGGTTTTCCTGTTGAAATACACATTTAACAGTTCTCTTGATGAGAGTCTGTGTGGGTGATAAATTCTTCCAGTAATTGTAGTCATAAAAGTTCTGCACTGTTTCTTTACCCAAGAGCAGCAGCTTATCTGTGTATATAGTTTTCCTTTATTTTCCTTTGACGATTCTTTAAATGTATCATCCCATTGTCTTGCAGCGTCTGGTTTTGCTTGTGCTGTGCACTGGTTTAACTGGACACCACCTCTTAGGGTTTGTCTCTTCTCTATGTTCTACAACTTTACCACTCTATGTCTGTACATCCATTTATCTTGATTCATTCTGTTCTGCACTTGAAGTATAATTTTGATCTGAGAAATTTTCAGCCATTACACCTTCAGCTTGTATTGCTCTGCGATGCTCCATGCTGGTCTTACTAAACTTTGGCATGAATGTGGGTCTTGCTATCTATTCACAAGGCTCATCAAGTGGCTTGTTTGTCTTTCTTACTAGAGTACTTTTGTAGGACAGTCTAGGCAACCTTAGCCTGATTTCTGATAGGTAAAACCCCTCTTAGACTCCTGCCCAGCCTAAGAAGCCATACTATACTGCCATTACCTCTCTGCAAAACCCAGAACACTCTTTGACATTTCTGCCCTAAACCTTTTCAGTGTTTGTCACTTTTAAGTACCCAAGCCAACTGCTGTTAACTTGAGCTTGGAATGTATCCTTGGTTACTTCTTTGTGCTTTACGAAGATCAAACAATCAGAGGATGAACTGAGTAACAATTCAACAGTCTAGCATTTTCTACTTGCTTCGCCAAGTCCTATGCTATAAAAACTTGCTCAAATATTTAAGAATAAGCAATAAAAATGTACATTATCTGCATTTTATTGCCTGCAATATCCCAAACAGTGCCTACATCAATATTGAATACAAGGGTAAAACATTTTAAGGCATATGGAGATAAAATTGCAACATGCTTAATTAGCTCATTCAACAGATGTCATTGTGAGTCATTATGGAAAGCACCATGGTTTGTTCACATTTCTTTTTTTATAATATTAACAATTATTCAGACAAGAAGACTAAGTTCCTACAATGCTGCAAGTACTTCTGAAATTGCTTTAATGCTTAAAAGATGCTATCTGTCTCCATTATGTTTTATTGTAAAATCGCTTCTAACTTCCAAAGTGGTATCATTTCATATCCATAAATTATAACAAATCTTTTCATTAAATTGGTGGATTGTCGTTGATGATGAGTACCTAACTATATAAAGCTACTTTTAATACTAGGGCCCTATATTTCTGTGCACTGCAAGTGTTTTATTAGAAAACAGAGCAATTGGTTGAATGCTGATGAAGTCAAGAGAGTAACTTTTGGACTATTACTCTTGGCTTCTGAACATTTAAGCCCCTGTTAAGTTATAGTACTACCTCCCCTCCCCCACTGTTCCACTATTCTGAATAGAGATAAAGGAAGAAAATAAAGTTTGTTAAAGAGTCTTTAAAATTCTTTGCTTCATAGTAGATGAGAGAAAACATTAGTAATCTCCTTGGTGGTGATGAAGAGCAGCAGTCTTCCTTCATAAATTTCACATCAATGAGTGAAACAGTTAAGACATTCAATAGTCATATTAGCCACTACAGACTTTTTGTTCACTTGATCGTTCATTAGTTCATTCATTCTTTCTTTTAGTATATTTCTAGTACATGGTTACTGAATCCCTAGCTCTTTGCCAGCTACAAAGAATTAAATGGTTAAACAAAACAGACTCCAAATTCTACCTTCATAGACCTTAAAAGCTAGTAAGTCTATGAAAAGACTACTGGCAATGGTCCAGAGAAAGCCCGAGCTGACCTACTCTGGTGATCTGATGCCCGAACACCCTAACTGTAATGATAGAACTCTCATCCAGTGACTGATGAAAGCAGATGCAGAGATCCACGGCCAGGCCCCAGGTGGAGCTTCAGGAGTCTAATTGGTGAGAAAGAGGAAGGATTATATGAGCAAGAGATATTGAGACCATGATTGGAAAAAGCACAGGGACAAATAGCCAAACTACTGGAAATACATGAACTATGAACCAATAGCTGAGGAGCACCCATGGATCTGTATCAGGCCCTCTGGATAAGTGAGACTGTTGATTAGCTTGAACTATTTAGGAGGCCCCCAGGCACTGGGACTGGGACCTGTCCTTAGTGCATGAGCTGGCTTTCTGGAACCCTAGGGCCTATGCTGAGACATTTTGCTCAGCTTTGGTGTAGGGAGGAGGGGACTGGACCTGCCTCAACTGAATCTATCAGGCAGA
Organism: Onychomys torridus; assembly: GCF_903995425.1. Classification (NCBI taxonomy): domain Eukaryota; kingdom Metazoa; phylum Chordata; class Mammalia; order Rodentia; family Cricetidae; genus Onychomys; species Onychomys torridus. The sequence goes on from NC_050465.1 coordinate 24,758,915, forward strand.
GCTGAATCCCCAGGAGAGACCTTGCCTTAGAGGAGGTGGGAATGGGGGGAGGGTTGGGGGAAATGCTTGGGGGTGGGAGGAGGGAGGACAGGGGTATCCGAGGCTGATATGTAAAATTAAATTAATTATAAAATAAAAATACAAAAAAAAAAGCCAGTAAGATAGAGATAAACATGTGGTCATTCCATAAACAGTTACAGATTTACAGTTGCAATTAGAGCAAGGTAGAGGTAAGTATCAAGAAGCAGATGCCACATGTTTGAAGACCGGAACTGAGGATGGAGCTGAGAGATGAGTAATACAGAAGTGAGTAAAGGGACTGGAGAAAGGAATCAGTGTTAAGAGCCCTGCAGGCTCTTCCACAGGACCTGGGCTGCTTGTCCAGGCACCTACATGTGTCTCACAACCATCTGCAACTCCAGTTCCAGGAGATCCATCACCAACTTCTGGCCTCTGTACACATTGAGTTTGTGTGGTGCACAGACATGATAAGCAGGCAAAACATCCACACACATAAAATAATGAAATAATTTTTAAGAAGAGAGAAAATAGAGTGAGGTGACCGAGGACATTAACAGGGGAAAGATAGAGCATCTGTGAGAACCGTGGGGTGTATGAGTGCTTGATTCCTAACAGCATGACAGGTGTGGGCAGGATAAGGATATAGAGAAGACTGTAAGAGAAGGGAGCTTGGAACTGGAGGTTCAGCAAGCATCATATTTTGAGGCCCCTGTGGTTGTATTTCATGTATTTCAAAAACATTTTTCATATAATTTATTTTGACTGTGCTTTTCTCCTCCCCCAACTTCACCCAGATCCTCCCTTCCCATGCAAATTCATGTTCTTTCTCTCTCTCTCTTAAAAAACAAAGAAGGAAAAGCAAGACAAAAATCAGGAAACACAATACTATTCAATACAATATTATACAATAGGTTTTCTGTCAATCACAAACCTCATGGGAGTTCCTGGACAATCAATCAAACAACAGGAATCCTTCACTCATGGCACATTTCATCTCAAAGGAAGAGATTCCTGGCACTCAGGTGTTTTGTCTGTTGCTCAATTTAATACATACGTATCCTTTATTCAGTCATCTCTGCCATATTCTTTATTTTAAAGATTCATTGACTTTTGTATTATGTGTATGAGTGTTTGCCTGAATGGGTACATGTACTCCATGTCGATGCTTGGTACTTGCAGATCCAGAAGAAGGTACCAGATCCCTGACACTGGAGATACAGGCAGGGACAAGCTGACGTGTGGGTGATGTGAATTAAACTCTGGTCCTCTGAAAGAGCAAGTGCTCTTAACCACAGAGCCTACTCTACATCCCTATGCTAAGTTCTTGTTTACTTATGAATGTACTCAAGGCATCAGATAATTCTTTAGTAAACATTATCCTATTATATGTCTTAAAACTCCATCTTTTAATGTATCAGATTCACTCTTTGCTTTCTTGTCTTATAACTTTATTTATTGCAAGTAGAGCAATTGAAAATGTTCATTGCACCTGGGCAATGGTGGCACACATCTTTAATCCCAGCACTAAGGAGGCAGAGGCAGGCAGATTTCTGTGAGTTCATGGCCAGCCTGGTCTACAAAGTGAGTTCCAGGACAACCTGGGCTGTTACACAGAGAAACCGTGTCTCAAAGATCCCCCCCGCCAAAAAAAAGCTCATTGCCTTATAAATTTAATTTTGTATTATATATATAAAAATACAAATGAGCTCTCTCCTGAAATGGAGAAGTGGAAAAGAATGTGGATTCTGAAGACAAACTGTTAGAAATCTGTGTGCTAAGCCTGTGGGCAAGGCCCCCAGATCTGACAGTTCCCACTTCTTGGTATATGAAATAGTGATATTAATTGTATCAAACTCATTGTTTTGGGAGAAGCTAATGAGGCATGTTGCTTTTAATATAAGAATTGTGCATGAGTATATATATATATATATATATATATATATATATATATATATATATATATATATATATATAAAGCCTATAGATGTAAAAATTATTTTGCATATGTTTTAAATGTTACTTTCTTTTCACAGCCTTAACTAATACAAATTGTTAGTCATAAAGCAATTACTCAAGTTACTTATTGGAGAGTGATCTTAAAGTGAATGGATGATAAATATCCCAGGAAGAATTGATGCAGTTCTGCCTTGTTTACAGCATATTTGAAAAATAAGGACTGCTAGAAAACAATGTTCTTTTGAAAAGATAAAGTGTCTGAGGTTTAAGTTAAAATCAATCACCATATCTCTTTGCTTCTCATCCTTCAAATGTCTTTAAACAGTTTGTCTGTAGAACTCATAGGATATTTTCAATGGAGATTCTATATTATACTTATTGTTTGTAAACAGTGTAGTTGTTTGCCTATTGGCAAACTTCAGCTTTTTTTTTTTTTTTTTAAGCAGTGATGTCTATATAGACCAGACTAATCTCAAATTCCTAGTCTACTTGCTTGAACAGCTCCCAGGAGTGTGTCTTGCCAATCTGAGCCTCTAAAAAAGCTTAAATATTGCTGTGTTTATACCAACTTTTTTGTTCACTATTCCATATTATCAGGTTTTTTTTACTGTAGCTAATATGGAAAAATATCAGTTCCCTGTTGGCTCGTGCAGTTTCTCAATTCTCCATGTCTAATGGCTGCTTGGAATTGGCTTTGGGGAATAACTTCATTTTTCTGTCCGTTCCTTTCATTATCTCTGTTTTATTATTTTGCTGAGTTTGCATATCTTTGTATCTTCTCCCATGGAGCCTTGCTTTGCTGATTTCAAACTGTACTTTGACGAAATCTAGTTGTAAACTATGAGAATGTATCAGTCTTTTACAGTTACAGAATTCTGGGACGTATTCCGCTCTGATATTCTTCAGGAAGTTTCATTCCTTCATCAAATGGAACGGCACCATGTGAAGGTGTTGAGGCAGGAGTCTGAACTGGGAGAGGGGTGATTTTGTAGATGCACGGTTAGAGTTTATTTCCAACCCTGTTTGATCTTATGTTGTTACTTTCCTGCTTTTTGTGTTTCCATGCTTCCATCAGGAGCTTTCTCGTTCTGTCTTCATTATTCGTTCCGCTTTACTTCCTTTTACACACACAAGCCTGTGACAAATTCTTTTACTCTTCCTTTGTTTGAAAATGTCTTTACTATCTTTTTGTTGTGATAATTTTACTAGGTAAAAATTATTTAAGTTTTAAGCCAGCAAATTATATACTTTCAGTATTTTAAAATATAACTTAATTATTGTTTATTCTCCTTTATTTTAGTTGAGAGACCACTCATTAGACTCATTCAGGGGCCTTGAGAGCAAGATGCCTTTAGTCTTCTTGTGTTTAAGAGTTTTCTTTGCCTTGGGTTTTCCACCACGTTACCTGGATATACCTTCTTGCAATTTTCTCTGCTTTACTGAGCTTAAGATACATTTCATATTTCTAGCATGCAGATGATATTTTACCTGTTTTGGGAACCCCCTTCCCATGTGTAATCACACAACACTCTTGTTTGAGTCTCTCCTCTGCTTTGTGAAATTCAACTATTGGGCATTAGAGTTATATGTCTCAAAATGGTTTAAATTTCTTTTCTTTGTAGGTGCTTCTGTTTGGGTATGGTATTCTGACCCATTTTCTATTCTACTAATTTTTTTCTTCAACTATATTTTATATTTTGGTGATTTCCTTAGTTTTATATTTTGAGTGCCATAACTTTACTTGGCCCTTTTTATAGTTTTTTTGTTTGTTGGTTGGTTGGTTGGTTGCCTTGTTCTTTGTACAATATTTGCCTAGTTTCCTGACTTAAAAATTTATATGTAATGATCCTACTGTCTGAAACCCCTGAGGTTCTCTCCCCCAGTCTTCTCCCTCTCCTCACTTAGTCTCTTTTCTTTCCCTCACTCCCTTTCCTTTTTTTCTCTTGGCTCACGTGGCCTTATTTACTGATATTTCTAGTCATTTTTAATTGAATGCTTGACATTGTGGATGAATAACAGTAAAGATGACTTTAGGCGCTGGCAGAGGTGATATCCCACCATTTGCTTTTACTTCTGTCAAGCATGTATGTGGAGAAAGACTGCATTCATACAACATTCGCAAATCAGAGACTGTGTTGAGGCTACGGTATGCTTAAGGCTTGGGGAAAAATGGTCTTAACTGTAGTTCAGTTCCATTACTGGAGTTCATGTAGCTAGCTCATCAAAGATTCTGACAGAAAATTCTCCTTTTCCCTATTTTATTGAAAATAGATTTTTATTCACACACTGTAGTGTGATTATGGTTTCCCCTCTCTCTACTCCTCCTTGTTCCTCACTATCTCTCCTCTCATCTGAATCCAACCCCACTTCTGTCTTTCATTAGAAAACAAACAGGTATCTAAGGCATAATAATAAAATAAATTTAAAAAATCAGGACAAAACAAACAGAGGAAAAAGAACCCAAGAAAAGACATAAGAAACAGTTATAGACACAGAGACCCATTTCTTCGCACATTCAGGAATCCGATAGAAGCCATCATATATTCACAAAACCTGTAGGATGAAAATAAATAAATAGATAGCTGGATATATGATAGATAGATAGATAGATAGATAGATAGATAGATAGATAGATAGACAGACATAGATAGGTAGATGTAAAGTAAAAATAAAAATAAAAATAAAATAAAAGGCACTCCCTGACATGACATTATGAGACAAGGAACCTTCAAGGTGCCACTGAGTTTGTTTTCTGTAGGCCATTTACTTCTGGTGTGTGATCTACTATTAAGAGTATGTTTCGACAATGAGATTTTCATGGGGACAACTAATACTCTATTTGTGAGTGATTATCAATCTGAGATAGCTTCTAGGTTAGGGAGGGGGCATGTGTCCACTTTTCCTTTCAGCTCTAGTAGCCCATCTAGTGCAGACCAGTACAGCATACCTGTGTATGCTGCCTCAATCTCTATGAATTCATATGAGCATTGGGCCTGCTGGGTTTACACCTTGTTTCCTTGGTGTCCTTCATCCCCTCTGGATCTTACACTCTGTTTCTCTTCTGCAGCTTTCCCTGAGCTTGGAGAGAAGGGACTTAATAGAGATATCCCATCCAAGGCTGAGTGTTTGAAAGTCTCTTACTCTCTGGATGTGGGTCCCTATATTTTTGTTCCCATCTGCTGCAGGAGGAAGCATCTCTGATGAAGGCTGAGCAAGGCACTGATCTATGAGTACAGCAGAATGTCATTAGTAGTCATTTTATTGCCACCATTTTTTTTAGAACAGTAGTATTATTTTTCCCCTGGGTACCTGGCCTATCTAGTCTCATGCTCTTGGTCAGCCAAGCAGAGTCAGTTATGGGTTCCATCTCATAAAGTGGACCTTAAATCCAGTCAAACATTGGTTAGTTATTCCCACAAGCTTTGTGCCACCAATCCCATAGTGTGTCTTGTAGGCAGTAACCTTTGGCCTAGCCCATTCCTAGTACTGAAACTTCATTTGGTGATGAGAGATGTCAAGTTGGGGCTCTGTGTCCCCCATTTATTTGATGATTTCACTTAGATTATTTTTATATATACTTATAATGTATAAAACTTATACTATATTAGATTTCCATTGAACCCCTCAAATGACCCTTAATTATCCCTCCCCATATTCCCTGCTTTGTCTCCCTCTTTCTTCCTCTTTTCCATTTGACCCTCCCATTCCATCCACTGCCATCCTAACTGTCTATTCTTTTTTCCCTTCCTAGGATCTGTCCCTCTTTTATTCTATCCCAAACCTCTGTGGTTCTATAGATTGTGGTTTGCTTATCTCTGACTTAAGAGCTAACATCCACATATCAGCAAATACATATTGCATTTGTTTTTCTGGGTCTGGATTACCTCACTCGGGATGATTTTCTCTAGTTCCATCCATTTATCTGTGAATTTTGTGATTTTATTTTTTAAATGATGGACTAATATCACATTATATAAATGTACCACATTTTATTTGTCCATTCATTCTTTGACACACATCTATTTTGTTTCCAATTTGTGACTATTATGAATAGAACAGAAGTGAACATTTTTGAGCAAGTGTCTCTGTGGTAGGATTAAAGCATCCTTTGGGTATATGCCCCAGAGTGTACGGCTGAGTCTTAAAATAGATCAATTCCCACCTTTCTGAAGAACCACCACCCTCCTATCCATAGTGGCTGTACAAGTTTGCACTCCTACCAGCAATGGATAAATATTCTCCTTACTCTACATACTCATCAGCATGAGCTGTCAAGTGTGTTTTTTTATCTTAGCCATTCTGACAGCTGTAAGATGAAATTCCAACAAAACTTTTTAATTGAAATAGATGTAGAAAGAAAGACTTCAAGCCAAAAAGAAGAGATAGAGAAGGACACTACATACTCACCAAAAGAAAAATCCACCAAGATGACATTTCAATTTTTTTCTGGTCCAGTCTACTTGGTGTTCTCTATGCTTCTTACACCTGATTAGGAATCTACTTCTTTAGATTGGGGAAATTTTCTTCTAAGATACAGTTGAAAATATTTTCTGTGCCTTTGACCTGGTTTTCTTCTTCTTCTATTCCTGCTTTATTCTTAGATTTGTCCTTTTCACTGTGTCCTAAATTTCCTGGATTTTTTGTGCCTGGAGGTTTTTAGGTTGAACATTTATTTGACTGAGGTCTCCATTTCTTCTATCTTGTCTTCAATGCCCCAGATTCTCTTCCATCTCTTGCATTATGTTGATGAAGCTTGCCTCTGAAGTTTCTGTTTGAGTTCCTACATTTTGATTTCCAGATTTCCCTAGTTTGGGTTTTCTTTATTGAATCTATTTCCACTTTCAGGTATTTAACTGTTTTCTTCATTTTCTTCCACCCTTTCTTTGTGTTTTCATAAATGTCTTTAAGGGGCTTATTACTCAAAGGCTGTTTTAAGGTCCTTGTCTTGTGCTTCAGCAATGTTGCATTTCTCAGGGCTACTGTAGTCAGGTTGCTGGGCTTTAGTGTGGGCATATTGTCCTGATTGCTATTGATTGTGCTTTTTCATTGGTGTCCAGGCATCTGTGTTGAGATTATTGTAATTCCTGGTGTTGATAGCTGGTCTCATCTTTGTTGGATGAGTGTTTTGTTTTTTGGTTTCTGTTGCTCTCTCTGGTTCTTAGGAGAGTGCAATAGCTGTATGCTGCCTGGTAGGAAATGCTTCTGGGATCCTGCTAGGTGTGACCACTGGGGTTTCTAGGTACAATGTGTTTCTAGGTATTGGAAACTAATACTTAAGAATGAGCTAGAAGGGGAGAGTTGAGGGAGTCCACAGTAGGGTGTTCCACCAGGATCTACTTATTCCCTGTGGAATGTGGGCAGAAAGTTAGGAGAGGCCACAGCAAATAGTCTGCTACAGAGCTGGGAATGAGATAAAGGGATTGTATTTGAAGGAAAGGAGGTAGAGTTAAGATCTGAAGTTGATGGCCTACCTACTTCACTGGGCTGCTTGCCTCTCTGATAGGTTTGGTGAGAAAGTTCCCCGTAATTCCTGTTGGAGTTGGGGGCTGAGACAAAGGGATGCTTCAGGAGAAAGGCTGGAGAGGAAGATCTGTGTGATCTGCTGGAGATGGGCAGATGGGGGGGGGGAGGCCACAGCAGGTGGTCTGCTACAGATCTGGGGGGCATAGGACAGAAGTGGATTGGGAGGAAAGTGTGAAGAGCAGAAATCTCATCTTTATTAGGCCCTGTACTTCAGTTTCTGTATGTCAAGACAAAAAGACTGTGGGATCAGTACTCAGCTTTTAGGTTCCCTGTGTCATTTGACAAATGACCAGGTTAAAAGCTGGTGCTTGTAGGATTTTAACATTTTGAGCCCTTGTTGCCCGGTTGGCTTTTTGATGCTGACATTTGTTTTTCATCTCCAGCAATTACAGCTGATCTCAATAGGAAGAATGGTCAGCAGGAAGCTAAGCTTGCCTCTACTGGATATGTAAACATCCTAATTATATTTTAATTACCATGTTTCTTAATTTGAGAAAATACAGGGAAATGTTTTGATAACAATTAGAACTTTGGGTGTGTTCCTTTTAATTTTTTTCTATTGCAAAACCAGTATATTTTTGAGGAAATTTCTGAAGAAGACACATAGTAAAACAACAACAAGAACCTCAAAAGTGCTTTTGGCCCCATCTTGCTCTGTCTTTGGGGGCTGCTTCCTCATTCTTGCTCTGACTTTGCCTTTGCTTTATTTAATGCATCTTATGAACTATTTTGGACTCCAGGCTGACTTTATCAACATAAAATGACAGAAATGAACCCCAACATCAGTATGTTCCTTTAACTTTTTAAACACTTCTATTTGTTAACTCTTCTGCATTATTTCTTCTTTACAAGTGTTTAAATTTATTCCCTGCCATCACCAACACCAGCACCAGCAGCATCTCACAGCTATAAACAATATACATTGCCTTGCAAATTCCAAATATCCTTTTAATTCATCTGTCATTTTTCTAGTAAGCTTTTCTTTAGTGGACACTCCCTTTAGCATACCACACTTTTATTACAAACTCATAATGTGCCCAAAAATTATTACATGTAGATCAATATATTCACATTTGGGTGATTTGATATAGTACATGGGCAAACTGGTTCTCTGCTGGAGCTCAGTCCATGCTTAGGTCAAGCCAGATTTCTTTCTTGCTTTGTTTTACTGTACTCTACCCTGTTTTAAAATGTTTGGAGTGTTCACTGATTCCTATCCACATTCTATGGCTTACACTCCGTATTTCTAAGAAGAGTAGTTTACATGATCTAGACTTTTCTCTAGTGAATGAAATTAGAGGCATTGTTCCAGATACATTTGAAGGTACTACCACTCCTCCTAAGACCACGACATTGGTAAGGCAGCCTGGGAAATGTCTTTAAGGAAACTGACTCTCAGTTTATAAACATCAACACAGCTTCTACTTGTTGTTCTCCAGTCACCAACGCCTGTTAATTCTCAATGATCTTAATACTGTCAAGGGAATTGACTCATGTTGTTCCAAGCTAGACTTAAATGGTTTCCTAACTAACCTTACAGTTGTGAAATTCATTCATCTACTACTATTGGAATAAAATATCTAGAGCACAAATAAGAATTTATTACTATACTTTGTTGATATATGTGTGTGTGTGTGTGTGTGTGTGTGTGTGTATGTGTGTGTGTGTGTATACTATATGTTGACATAAAATGTTTTAATGCTCTTCAAGGCTATCTCTTTATGTTTAAAAAGTTGAATTTCTTTTTATCAGTTATCACATGTGGCTACCTCCTGTCCACCTAAGAACTTTCTCATATATATGTATGAACATTGTGGTTCTAAAACAAGTATCCATGACATGATTCCATGTATATAATTACATTCTGTAGGGATAGGGCATCTATCCAGCAGAGAAACATTCTCCCTTGCTGGCTTGATAGAAATGTTGCAGGAATACCTATGACAAGAACTGTAAAGGCCTCTGGTTGTGGTGAATCTGGTTAGGTCGGCTGGTAGAAGTAAATGAGTAGATTCTGCCCTAGCCTGGGTGAGCTTGGAAATACATCTTTCCTGAGTCAAGTTTCTGATGAGATCTATGAAGCTGGCCTCTAAGATGAAAAGCTTGAAGCAGAGAGTTCCAGTGAGCTAACCCCAGCTCTCAACCCACCCAAACTGTAAGTCAAGGCATGTGCCGTGTTTTATTTAGGCTAATGTGTCTGTGGTGGAATTGTTGCATAGCAGTGGGGGACACACACACATCACGTTATTTCCCACCCATGTGCCTTTTTACCTTTATGATCTCCTCACTTTCAACAATGCCACCTACTCACTTCTGTTCAGCTGGTGTTCTCTTTCTCAGTTAGCTTTCCGATGAGAAAATTATTCTTTCTCACAAAGCCTGTAAATTCTTTTCTGAGTCTTACAAAAATACAAATAATTATTCACTTTGCCACAGGGCCTAATTAGTTAAAATGTTGACTTTTTACACCAGATTAATGCTCATGTTTAGGTCTTGTGGCTGTACCTCACACAGGACCAACTGCTGGAAACTTCTCCTTAGTATGGTGAGGTTGAGGTGGTAGGACTTTCCATGGTGAGTTCCTGAACCTTCAGTGTTGCAGGATGCTAAGTTAATTCTGCTGAAAGGGTTGTTACAGAAAAACCAGACCTGACCAGTCCTCCCTCCCTCCTTCCTTCCCTCCCTTTCTTCTCCCTCCCTCTTCCCTTTGGCTTCCTGCCTTACCATATGATATCATTTGTTAGCATGTGCTCCTAGGATGACAACTGTGGTCATGTGACCTGCTCAAGGGAGTCTTGTCAGAGACCTTATTGTTGAGACTACCTTAGACTTTTAGCCTGCAACTATGTCAGCAAAATAAACTTCTTCAATTAAAAATTACCTAACTTAAAGTATTTTGTTACAATAATGGAAAACAACCCAATGCAACCAGGTAAATTTTCCATTTATTTCAGCTGAAGACAAAAGCTGCATCATATATATTTGTATCCACAGCACTTTCCACAATATATAGTACTGTATGCATCCAAAACCCCTTGCAAAAGTTTTATTGTATGTATTACAACCTCTCTGACTTTCCTCTTTATATATCTTCACTTGGATTGGTCTTTCTATTCTCTCCCCTTTATGCAAAGCTAATTTCTCATTCAAGGTGAGCTACAATCTCACCACCACTTACCATTTTTGAATATGTATGCTTTATGCTTGACAGACCGAAATTTCATAACAAAGACAAACTTTAGCTTATTTACAGCAAGTAGAGTCGTTGTCTGGCTCTTGTATCTTGCCTTGATGCTCAGAACTGCTTCTCCCATGCTGGGTATAAATCTTACCTGTTATAATGAAGCAAGACGCCAAATGAAATGTACTCTCTACTCCCTTACTGCTCTAAACTTCCTTTGTTTAATCACTCACAGTTTTGAGAGAAACCAAAAACATAATTGCTCTAGCTTAAGTTCCCAGGCAGTAAAGGCTTACACATATGAGCTAGAAATAACTTTGTGATATTACTAGAGAAAAACATGGATACTGTAGTATGAACAATTTAAAAATTAGTAAATGATTAGACAAGGAACAAAATACATAGTCAATTCACAGAAAAATAAAATTATACCCACAGAACTTTTGTGGGAGCATCGGAGACACAATGGCAGGCTCCTCCCAGGAGTCATGTTGGACAGCACAGGGCAGAGGCTACCAGCACAAATTCAAGGATTGTTCTAAACAAAGAAGTGTACAGTAAAACAATGATTGTTCCTATTCAAATTAGCAAAGATCTTAAAAATGCAGAGAATAACCTCAAATTTACATTTAAAAAGTGAGCGACTGAGGTTACTGGTTTCTTATGCAGATGGTAGGAATTTAAGTGGTGAGACAATTAATTCTGTAAGGACATGTAGTTTAATGGTTGCCTTGGTTTAGATCTACCTGCCCTAATTGGGGAAAACAAAACAGCCCAGTGTATTATTTATAACACTCCTGAGTATCTGAATGAACAACAATATTTAAAATGTACTGCTTATATTTTAATATTTTATTATTTATATATATAATAAATGAATATTTTATTTAGAAATACTTGTTATTGAATACAATATTCAACATATATGCTATTATATACTTGTTTCTGTATGTTGTACTTATAGAGAAAATACATAAAATAATGTTATTTTTAAAATGGAATAGGGTTTTTGGATCAATTATTTATGAGTCAATTGCGAAGTAATTTTTATATACAAAATTAAGCCTAGAAAATACTGGTAATATAGTGGAATTAGCATTTGTCTGTAAGTATTTTAAATGAGTGACATTTTAATTTTTGCCTCCATGTTTTGTTACCATAAAATTACTGTAATGAGCATATGTTGCATTTAAAACTTGAAAAAGAACATTAAGTATTATCTAAAAGTAATTTCAAAGCCTGTGCCTAGTTTATAAGTCATAAGAGGAATGAAAATGGAGGATAGATTCAAAGCACTGACTATAAGACACTGAAAGCAAAATCTGTCATGATCTGTCAGCAGAAATAATAATGCCATACTTTGCTGCCCTGAGATGCCCGACTTAAAGATGCCCTGGGATGAATCCCGCTATTCTTACTTCATGATTCCATGAATCACACATTGATACTACCAGAGGAAAGAATAGTAACATCCAGCCCAGCCCACATTCAGGATTCCTGCCCATTCCTTTTCATTTTCTTGTGCTAATGGTGATGGCCATCCATAGCCAAATAGCTGTTTTATAACCATGGAAGAGCCTCATAGCCAATAAGCTTAAGTCAACAGGGAACCTCGTCTATAGTCTTTGTATTTAACATAGATCATAGCTGAATCTTTTAATTTGGGCAATAATGCTACCTGGGAGAAAATGAGACACAAAATATTCCTGTTTTCTCAAAATGTCAGTTGTCAGCATGTATCACAGCTCCCAAATGAGTTGGTTTGGTAAATGAGCAGAAAACATCACCGTGTTACTGTGGCATAGCAAATACCATGAATCGAAGCCTGACCTTTGGAGTGCCCTCCCTAAGAACCCTGGCTGTGCATTCTTGGTAACAGCTTCTAAACACACTCTCATATCTCTAATAACAACAAACAGCCCTTTCCACACAAACCCCTCTGTGCCCTTCCCATTTACTAGCAAACTCCTTGAACAGTTACTGATTTCACTTTTTCACTTCCATTTCTGTCACTAAAGAAAAGTAATTCAAGCTGAGGGATCTAAGGACACACATTAACATTATAAACAACCTTTATATTGCTTTTTCCCATGGACGCGATTGGGTCATTATTTCACTTGATTTTAATACCATATTTGACACCGAAGATCACTTCCTTTAAAAGAAATCCCATTTGGTTGAATTCTCAGCAGCTTGGGAGACTGATCTGTATTCTTTAATCTCTTTTCATGATTGCCTTTTCTTTCTCTGCAAGTGCTCCTCCCTACAATATGTATGATGCCACAACACAGTGTCTTCTCATTCTCCATGAACAATGGCATACATTTCTTTGGATTCATATTTTAAAATGATTTAGCTTTCCTCCTTGGCTCAATATTTGAAATAGCTCACTTCCCACCCTGACATCTCCATTTTGAATTTGTACGGGGACTCTATCATAGTCATTTTCTATTCCTATAATAAAATATCTGAGGCTAGATAATTTATAAAGAAAAAAAGAGACCTCTATAACTCATCATTGTAGAGTCCAAGAGCATGGGAGCATCTCGTGGGACACTACTTAGTCATGGAAGAGAAGTAAGTTGGGCATCGGCAACATGCAGGAGTATATGTGATGACCTGCCTTACACTGTGATAGTCACCTGTCTGCTACAGTGACAAACATGGAACTAATCAGCATAAACTAGTTTAAGACTGTAATACAGCAAACATTATGATTTGGCTTTATGGTTGGAGTTGATAGGATATTGTCTCGACCACTTGTAATGAATACACTGTCTCTTTATACAATTCCCATACCAGACTGGGATGATATGCCCTTAAATTCTATGATAATCTTTAAAAATACCAACAATAACTACAAAATGAAACAAAGAACATTGCAAGGTCAATAGGATGAGCTACAAAAATTAAGAGTCAGTTACATACTTTAAAGCAGGTAGAAAATTAGGCCTTTGATAATATCACAACTTGAAAATGCCTTTTAGGTGGTTGGGGTGATAAAGTGCTTGTCACACAAATATCTGGACCTGAGTTTAACCCTACACACACACACACACACACACACACACACACACACACACACACACACAGCATGGAAGTGCATGCTTGTAAAGACAGCATTCAGAAGGGGTGATATTGAATGCTGTCCTCTGGATAGAACATGGCCTTTGCACACATGAACTCACAGCAGCTATGGTTACCTGCACAAGATCAAACATCTTAGAAATTATAGGATGGTGCATGGAGGGTTCTTAGTCCCTACCTCCAACTGCAGAGTGATTAGCAGTTGAGGTCTTCTCTGGTAGAGTCACTGTAATCAGTTTCTCTCCTGCCTGCTAGTTCCCAAATAACCACTCAGCTGCTTAATATTAATTATAAATGTTTGGTCAATGGCTCAGGCTTGTTATTAGCTAGCTCTTACATTTAAATTAACCCATTTCTATGTGGCTCTGGCATTACTGGTCATGCTGACAATGTTCCTTGGGCAGCTTGATGGTATCTCCCAGACTGCACCCTTCTTCTCCTGTATCTCTGTTTGGAGTTCTCACCTGACTCTATCCTGCCTTGCCCTAGGCCAAAGCAGCTTTATTCATCAACCAATGAGAGCCTCACATATTCATAGCATACAGAAAGACATCCCACATCATGTCACTTTTGCTTGGATTATGGTTACTGACAGACTGCCCATGTCCTAGTGATGTTTTTATAGCCATGCATATATGGGCAGCACTAATTGAACTATGTAAGATATCTTAAAAAGCACCTGAAGTTGTGAGGGAGATGTCTGGTGGGGCACACCGAGTCAATGGGAAGAAATGGGAGGTGTATGATTAAGATACATTGTATACATGTATGAAATTTTCAGAGATAAAAAGATGTGATGAGCGTTCATATGAAATACAAATGTCTAACCTGTGGGTTGTAGAAACGCATGTGACTTAGGGATTCAGGGAATAAACTCAATGCCAGATAGCCAGACCCTCACTCACTCCTGTTTGGCCTGTGATTTTGCATTATAGTATCATGTATGTTTATTAAGGTCTCTATAGGTGTTTTTCCCTTCTGTAAACATAGGTTATTAACAGACTGCCTCATGGGAAGTTTATGATGATGAGATGAGGCCATAGCTAAGCCTGCTGCAGAGCAAATGTCCCCTGATTGATAACTATCACTGAAATTTGTGAAGGCCTAAAAGAATACAGACAAGTGTAGTGGATAGCCATCCCAACATTGGCCTGAAAGTTCCAACCCCCATTGAGGCTTCAGTAATAGGCATGCCCACATGGCGGGGCGGAGGAGGAAGCTGAAGACCCAAGATAGAGAGGAGGGGCTTGGTTCCAGGACGCTGGTTGCAGTGGGGAGACTGACCAGAGTTCTCCAGAGAATACCGCCAGACTGTGCCATACCTTTGCTAGACCCTACAACCTATCCCTTCATTTGTAAGTTACCCTACAAAATAAACCTCCCTTTTAACTACGTGGAGTGGCCTTAATAATTTCACCAATAGACAAGAAAAATTTAAAGCTAAGGTCACACTATGCAAACCAAGCTAATCCCAATTAATGGTCCTGCTCCCTTAGCCTTAAGAGTGCGAAGATTACAGAAGTGAGGACCAGAATGCCAAGACCAAGATAATTTAAACTGTTTAGAAAAGGCAACTGAGGCACAAGTGTGACCATTAGTGAGGTGCTTATACGATCTGTAGTGGGAATTGTTCTTTTTTTCTCATTTGGTCCTTATGAATTTCTGGCTTATGCTAATAGATTCTGTGAAGCTTTTTGTTAGCTCCATTTTAGAGTCAGTGTCTTTCTTATCTCCCTGTTCCATGCATTCCACAATCTAGTGATTAATGAGAGAATAGAAGTATTATAGATACTACTTCATCACCTCCCACAATCGCATAAGCCAGTACATCTCTCTCTCTCTCTCTCTCTCTCTCTCTCTCTCTCTCTCTCTCTCTCTCTCACACACACACACACACACACACACACACACACACACACAAACACCTACCTACCTAAATACCTGGTTCTTTTTTGATACAGCCCTGTGTGATAAAATGGTCTGTTAACTTCTTTTTACAGAGAACAACACCATGAACATATCTTCTCTCATAATACATACATTATTGGTGAAAATAATAATATGAATATTTCCCAGTGTCCTCATATGTGACAGAAAATGTACAACTATGACATGCAAACATCTGCATTTATATGATAATTTCCTCATCACTTCATATCATAATTGATCTACAAAACAAGTAAACAGACAGATGCCTGGATGAGTGTAATATTTGAAAGTAGATACAAATAACCATTTGCATTTGAAACAATTTATTTAAGAGCTGGGTTGTGACTTTTGTAAATTTCCACTGTCCACTATAGCATATGTGACCTATAGCATTGAAAGGCTGTGACATTGCTTAATCTGAAGGACAACCCACGCATCTTTTAATGTTTCTTGTTAGTATCAAAGGGCTTCACAAAGTGATCAAAAGCAATAATCAAAATAGACTAGAACAAAAACAGCTATTAGTAGAATTCAGATCAGCGTCTTTCCTTTTCACTTCTTCTATGAGGACCTGTGAGCTTTCCTTCAGCAGAACTGGGTGCCTTAGTCTAAAACAAAGGGGAAACCCTGCAAAAAAAATTTAAGACAGTGAAATTCTTAAATGTATCATATGTGTTGAGAAACTATTCTTGGTTTACATCATTCCCCCCCACATAAACACTCATGATTTGCTGTACCACACTTGTATCCATGGTAACATCCACAGTTGATGAGTAGATCACTACTGGTGTCCTACCATCACCAGACATTGCTGTCTAGAAGCCAGGGCAAGTCCTTCCTTACTTCAGTGTGATTTTTCCCTCTGCTCTGGTGAACAAGACCTGAGTCTTTGCCACAGATGTGCTGCATCATTACAGCATCGGTTACCTTCTGTCTTATCTATTTTATCATAATGAAAATGGTAAGGTTTATCCACAAATAATTAGACAGGTGAAGAAATTATCTTTATATAACAGATAAGAAAATACATTGGCATATGTCAAATTATTAGTGCATTATGCATAGCATGCCATTTTGATGAATAGTCTTCATTTTTTTCAATGAAAGCCTAAAATATTAAAATAAGCACACAAAAGAAGCATAATTTAATAAAATGCTGCTTTGGATGCTGGTAGTGGTGTAAGAAAGGGCTCTAAAACCATGCTTTCCATAAACAACAATTTCTGTGATTGAGTCTTAAGATTGATTTGGATGTTCATGGTCAGCTTGATTGTAACAGAAAAGAATAAAGTAGAAGAGACACATTATATGTGGTCAGTCTTATTTTGAGAAATCTAAATTTTGGGAAAGAATATGTAAAGTGTATTTCTCACAATGGTCATCATCACAGACATTGCTAATGAAATAACTTCAAGTGGTCTCTAGATTCTGATTCTCCTTAATGGTGTCCTGTGTGAAAAGGTAGTTCAGCTACTAACTAGGTGTTCATTAGTTTGGGCACTTTAAAAAATAGCTCACAGATAAACATCTATGTCTCTAAAGCCGTTAGCATTCTTCACATTCACTAGACTTCCTGTGTTCATTTCTTAGGGCTTTCATAACAATTTACTACCAGGCTTGAAGAAGAAATATTCTCTTACAGTTCATGGGGAACTGAGTGTAAAACGAAGATGCTGTGGAGTTCAAGCTTGCTCTCCAGTTTTTGATGATAGACACCTGTTCTTGGTCCTAGGCTTTTGTGTACATAACTCCACTCAGTGCTTTATGCAGATGTCTGCCCTTGGAGTCTTCACATGGTCCTCTGAAATGTATCCTGTCCTAGCCCAAGCTCATGATGCTTCTGATGAGACATTGGGAATCCCAAGCTCTCTCTCAGTGTTTGCCACCAAGTTTGAGTCTGGATAAGCAGAGTTGCTGTCCTCAGTGTATTTTCTGTCACATCTCCCCTGATCCAAGTCAACAGTGTTTTTCTATGGAAATGGCTGATTGGATCCATAAATTGTGTGGCTGACCTTTTCTGAAAAACATTTCTCAGATATCACTTGGCCATTTTACCAGGGAAATCTAGGTAAATAAGCAGAATTTTCAAATCATTGGTTCTGTTTCTTTATTTGATGAGCAGTTCCTTCCTCAATTTATTGCTTTTGCATTTCTTTATAAGAATCTAGAATAGACAAAACCACACCTTCACATTTCTTACTAATCTTTCCCACTACATTTTGATAGTCACCACTAAAATTATTCATCCAACAGTTGAAGAAAGTTTAAGGAAATCTCAGCACTTTGAAATGAAGATCACTGTCTCAGTCAGGGTTTCTATTGCTGTGAAGAGACACCATGACCACAGCAACTCTTATAAAGAACATTTCACTGGGGCTGGCTTGCAGTTTCAGAAGTTTAGTTCATTATCATCATGGCAGGACATGGTGGCATGCAGGCAGACATGGTACTGGAGAAGGAGCTGAGAGTACTACATTTTGATCTGCAGGCAACAGACTGTGTGCTACACTGGGGATAGCTTGAGCATAGGAGATAGTAAAGCCCACGTCCACAGTGACTCAATTCCTCCAGCAATTCCAACATTGCTCCCTCCATAAGAAGGCCCTGATGTCAGCATTAGAAATGGAATCCATCTCATCTCAGCACAAAAATGACTTTCTTCTTTGTAGTATACTAAAATCATCCCACAAGACATTTCCCATTGAAGGGTAAAATCATGTGAAATATTCAAACCAGAAACATTTAAATATATAACTATATATAATTTAAGTACCTGTTGAGCATTCTATTGTAAATAGCTTAATTTTTTTTTTAAGAAAGAGCATCTTGATACAGTGGATATTTACATCTATCATGTGGCTTGAAATGTTTTAGTCAATATTGTCAATACAAGATCAACAGAAAAGAAACATTTTGCAAAAGTAATAGATTACCTGACAAATTTGTTTACAAAAAGTCACTTTCAATGAAACTTAATTATAGGCATTCAGAGCATGTTAAAATTTTAATTCTGTATTACCTAGCATACCCTCTCTCTGAAGTGTATTTTAAAATGATAATTTATTTTACACAGCAGAATAAGCAGCCCTTGGGCATTTTCCTGCCTATCACATATATTTATAAAAATAGGCATTTCTTTACTATAAATTAACAAGTTATAGTTATTAAATACTTCCTACTTTATTTTTTCTTTCTTTCATTTATTTGTTTATTTATTTATTTATTTAATGTTTTTCAAGACAGGGCATCTCTGTGTAGCTTTAGAGCTTGTCCTGGAACTCGCTTTGTAGACCAGGCTGGTCTCAGACTCTCAGAGAACCACCTGCCTCTGCTTCCCAAGAGCTGGGATTAAGGTGTGCAATACCACCACCTGGCTCCTACTTTTTCCTTATGCAATAGACATCACTTCCTTATGTCTTTAGACTGAAATGCCTTAACTTCTGAACAATGCTTTGACAATCTGTTTGAACTTACTTACTTTATTACATTGTTTCTTGGAAATGATACTATTTTGACTACAATATGAAGTGTTAGTAGCACTCTAAGTAAAAACAAGAAAAACAATTCATTAATATAAAAAAACATCAAAATATAGTTCTTTAAGAATTATGTGCTGCATTTTACAATTGAAATTGTCCTGACATTTATCTCAGTTTTGGTGATTTTAGATAAGTACATAACACAATATTAACACAGCAAAGATAATGTTTGTAAAATAATAAGACACATGCCTCTGAATAAGCAAAATAAAATTTAGCTAATGAAGACAACCATTGTCCAACAAATAAGGTCTTCTAAACAACGTATGTGATAGCCAGTGTCCAAAAAGATTTCTCAAGGAACTTTTGTCAATCCATTGTTTACTCTGTTGCTCTTTTGAATGGAAACTGTAGTAGGACAAGCCCATAGGGTCGAGGAAATTGGTGCAGACCAGTTGCCAAGGTATGCACATAGCAGACTTCCTTATGAGACAACCTGGAGTCTGCCTGGGGGCCTAGCAACAGGTGCTGTCAGAGTTCCTGGTTGCACCCAGCCAATGAGGGACAACTACCCAATGCCACCAGATTGGGACACAGCTTGGGTACTGGGAGAAGGGTATATAAGGCTTTCCCCATTATTGAATAAAGGGATCTGCTGTTTGCCTTCAACTGACTCCTGGTGTCTGTGCCATTGATGCTGTACCTTCCCACCTCCTCTCCCAAGGGAGCCGTTAGGCTGGAGCAACAGGAAACCCGTCCTATGATTTACTTTAACTCATGTCATGCGGCAGAAGTGATGTACTGTTTCTAAATTTAGTTCTTACAAAAACTTAATCACATCTAACTCTATTACTTAGCTCTAAAGCATCAGTTGAGAAATATCACTATCTTGCCAGAGATAATAAGTATAGAGGGTATAGGAAGTCAAGGAATGACTGGGATTCTGAGACCACACAGATAGAGAACAAAATCAAACCTTCCCATTCCGCAGCTGTGTTTAGGATCCAGCTATCCTTGCCAAAGTACCACTATACAGATAAAGAGATCTTGGAGATTCCAATCTCAGAAGAGTAAAAGTAACATGTACCTGGTATGGGACCAAGAGAGTTAGCCAACTGAGTCAACTAGAGCTATGAGAAGCACGAGGTTTTTTTCCTTTTTATTTAAAAAGAAATTCTTACATATGCACACTATTTACTTCATGTCTCCTTCTTTCCCAGTGCATCCCATGTTCCACCCACTCCTCTCAAATTTATTATTAACATGTATTGATATTCATATATGAGTAAAACCTCCTGAGTCCTTTTAGTGTTCCTTGTACATATGTATAAATATGTGTGTATGTGTGTTCCTTATATATGTGTATGTATACATATATATGTATTTATGTGCATGCGTGTGTGTGTGTGTGTGTGTGTGTGTGTGTGTGTGTGTGTGTGTGTGCGTATTTAGAGTTGACCATTTGGTATTGGATAACCAATTAGGAGGTTTATTTGGGGTGTGGAGGTCTGATTTTGCTTCTCTCAGCAGTTCTTATTTGCCTGTCTCTCTTTATCTTGGGGTGGGGAATTGTGAGATTTGTCCCATCCAAGTTGATATGTAAACTGGTGTTGTCATCATTCAGCACTTATTTAGGTAAATATGCTGTTCTGAGTTCATGCATTCAACTTTTCTGGTCAATGTAGACAATCTCATAGAAGATATCCTGGCCCTCTGATTCCTGTGATCTTCCTGTCCTCTCTTCTGTGTTGCCTTAAGTATAGAGGTTGGTTGTAGATCTGTCATTTGCCATTGGACATGTTCAGTGGTTCTTTGTATTCAGATCAGTTGTGTCTTTCTGTGGTGGCCTTTTCCTCTGATAAGTGTCCAGAGCTACACATATTCATGGGTACAGGATTAATGGTTGTAAATTTTGGGAAAGTGGTAGCACTAGATTATCCTCTCAAGTCCATAGCTTAACCCATCATGGGTAATTGAACCACATATGAGTTCCCTCCTATTGAATAAGCCTTAAATTGAATTAGACAGCTGTTGGTTGTAAGTGACATTATTGCATCTTTGCAGATATCTTGCATTTCTGGTCATTGTTGTGGTTCATAGAGTCACAGATGTGTAGGATTATTTGTTACTTTTCTCCCTTGACTGCTTGCATGGCACCTTTTGGTACTGTGTTAGCTAGTCCTTGTGGAGACGCTCTTTAGGTCAGGTACAGATTGATTGCTCCACACGCTGTGTTCAAATGATGTGGTGTCTTAAAAATGTACTTGGCGTCATTTATTAAAGTAAATGGACAGAAAAGAGTTTGTGTCAAAGCATAGTCTCAATTTCATATCAAGGAAAGAGGGAAGGAAGGAGCAAAGAAGGGAAGGAAGGAAGAAAGGGAGGGAGAGAAAGATGGAGGGAGGGAGGGAGGAAGGAAGGTTCTCAGTGATGATCCTGTTCTGTATGTTAAAAGTACTGTATATCGCCCCCAACTGGATCAGGCCCCCTGGATAAGTGAGACAATTGAATACCTTGAACTGTTTGGGAGGCACCCAGGCAGTGGGACTGGGACCTGATCTTAGTGCATGAGCTGGCTGTTTGGAACCTGGGGCTTATGTGGGGACACCTTGCTCAGCCTGTAAGGAGGGGACTGGACCTGACTGTACTGAATCCACCAGGTTGAGCCAAATCCCCAGGGGAGTCTTGGCCCTGGAGGAGATGGGATGGGGGGAAGGGGCTGGGGGAAGGTTGGGTGGGAGGGGGAGGGGGGAAGACAGGGGAATCCATGGCTGATATGCAAAATTAAAACACAAATACCCATAAAAAATAAAATAAATATATTTAAAAATTAAAAAATACTGTATATCTACCCTTTACAGTAAGATTCATGTATCCTCTCATGAGCCTTTCTTGTTACTTAGCTTTTTTAAGTCTGTGAATTTTAGCATGGTTATCCTTGACTGTATGGCTAATATCCACTTATAAGTGAGTACATACCATGTGTGTCTTTCTGGGTCTGGGTTACCTTACTCAGGATGATCTTTTCTAGTTCCATCCATTTGTTAGGAAATTTTATGATGTCATCATTTTAACAGATGAATAATACTCCATTGCATGAATGTACCACATGTTCTTTATCCATTCTTCCATTTATGGACATCTAGGTTGTTTCCAGTTTCTGGCTATTTATGAATAAAGCTGCTATGAACATAATTGAGCAAGTGTTCTTGTAGTATGGTAGAGCATTCTTTGGGTATGTGCCCAGGAACGGTCAATTCCCAATTTTCTGATAAATCATAGGTGGATGGGGAGAGGAGTCTGGTTGAGAGGTGGGCATGGGAACAGGAGTGATCAGCTGGAATGAAGGGAGAGAATACTGAGAAACACAAGTGGAATCAGGGGCATCTCTGGGATGAGCTAAAAACCTAGTGCAATAGAAACTCCCAGGAATCTACGAAGGTGATCCTAAGTAAGACTCCTAGCAATGGGAGATACAGAGCTTGAATCAGCCATATTCCATAACCAGGCAAGACTTCTTGTAGAGGGATTGGGACCACAACCCAGGCACTCAAGCTTTGACCTACAATTTTCCGTGCCTACAAGATGTTGTGTGATAAAGGTGATGCAGAGTTTATTGGAGTGGCCAACCAATGACTAGTCCAGCTTGAGACCTCTACCATGAGAGGGAGCCTACTGCTGACACTTCCTGAAGAGCCAGGACTCAGCATCTGGACAGTCCAGAGACCTAGGATAGAGTCATATATGACTAGCAAGAAAAACAGTCAATAAAATGATTCCTAATGATATTCTGCTATACTCAAAGATGGCTGCCTAGCCCGATTGTCACCAGAGAGGCTTCCTCCAACAACTGATGGAAGTCCCACAGCCAAATATTAGTCAAACCTCAGGGAATCCTGTGGAAAAGGGGAGAGGAAGGATTATAGGATCCAGAAGGGCCCAGGACACTGTAGGAAAGCCCACAGAACCAACTAACCTGGGCTCAGAGAGACTAAACTGAGAGAGAGTTTGTATGAGACTAACCTAGGCCCTCTGCACATATGTCACAGTTGTGAAGCTTGGTCTTCTTTTGGGGCTCCTAACAGTGGGAGCTAGGGCTGTCTCTGACTCTGTTACCTGCTTTGTGGACCCTTTCCTCATACTGGGTTGCCTCATCTGGCCTTAACAGGAGAGGAGGTACCTAGTCTCACTGCAACTTGATATGCCAGGGGCTGGCTGATATCCGTGGGAGGCTTGTCCTTTTCTGAAGAGAAAGGAGGAGGAGTGCATGGGCCAGGAAAGGTGAGGTTGCGGGTAGGAACTGAGAGGTGAAGAGGTAGGGAATGGAAATTGTAAATGGGCTGGAAAAATTAATTTAAAAAATATTCTATCATATTGTACAAACAGAACATTGTAAATAATGTGGGTTTCTCTGGAGAATTATTAAGAATTTCATTTGTAATCACACTGTAGTTTTTTTTCTGACCATACTTTAAATCATCACTTCTGGAGATTGATAGTCACTGGTTATATTTTAAAATGCATAATAGCATATGATTGTAAGTTGGAATGAGACCCATTATTGGTATTTTTCTTTACTATTTTATTTTATTATACATTAATCCTGTCATGTATGAAGAATAAGAAAAATGTAAGTATGGCCACATAGAGAGATTAAAAATGTGAATAGAAGTGATACTGATTAGATCGGTGATAAATCAATAACATAGATAGACCTAAGCAATGAATTGCTACTTTATAAATGTAACGTGCAAGGCTCATTAAAATATATAGCACTATATCTAATACCACTCCATTAAAGAAAATTATTTTTCTCTCTGTGCAGCTATCAGGTGCAAATAGATTCTGGTTATGGGTGGAGTTTTATGTTTTAAACTTCTGCAAGTTTTGTGAAAACTGTCATTGTCTCTGAGTTTATATGTGCCTTAGCCCTGTTGAGTCAAGAACATGCTTTTTCCTTGAAATTGTCCACCACCTCTGGCTCTTACAATCTTTTCAAGTCCTCTTCTGCATAGACCCTGTATTAGTCAGGGTTCTCTAGAGTGAATCTATCTGTTGATCTATCGAAAATAGATAGATAGATAGATAGATAGATAGATAGATAGATAGAAATATACATAGAAAGGCTTTATTAGAATAACTCACCAGTTGTGGTCCAGCTAGTCCAACAATGGTTAGCTGTGAATGCAAAGTCCAAGAATCCAGAAGTTTCGCAGTCCACAGGCTGTGTGTTTCAGCCAGTCTCCAGCAGAATCCTAAAGAAGTAGGCTCTAATGCTAGTGAAGGAGTGGACGTGCTAGCAAGGCAAGAGCAAACAGGCAAAGAGCAAAAGCTTCCTTCTTCCATGTCCTTACATAGACTCACAGCAGCAGGTGTAGCCCAGGTTAACAGTGTCTTTCCACCTCTAGATCCATATTAGAGGGCTGTCTTTTTCCAGCTCAAAAGGTCTGGATTAAAAGCATGTCTTTCCAAGGCTGTCCAGACACCCCATACTTAGTCAATATAGAACTTGAAGTTCTAGCCAGATCTATAAGACAACAAAAGGAGATCAAGGGGGATACAAATTGGAAAGGAAGAAGTCAAGATTTCACTATTTGCAAATGACATGATAGTATGCATAAGTGGCCCCAAAAATTCGACCAAGGAACTGATACAGCTTATAAACACCTTCAGCAATGTAGCAGGATACAAGATTAACTCAAAAAAATCAGTAGCCCTACTACATACAAATGATAAAAGGGCTGAGAAAGAAATCAGAGATACATCACCCTTTACAATAGCCACAAATGATATAAAATACCTTGGGGTAACTCTAACTAAGCAAGCAAAGGACCTGTTTGACAAGAACTTTAAGTCCCTGAAGAAAGAAATTGAAGAAGATGTCAGAAAATGGAAAGTCTCCCATGCTCATGGATAGGCAGGATTAACATAGTAAAAATGGCAATCTTACCAAAAGTAATCTACAGATTCAATGCAATCCCCATCAAAATACCAACACAATTCTTCACAGACCTGGAAAGAATAATATTCAATTTCATATGGAAAAACAAAAATCCCAGGATAGCCAAAAGAATCCTGTACAATAAAACAACCTCTGGAGGTATCACAATCCCTGACTTCAAGCTCTACTATAGAGCTACAGTAACAAAAACAGCTACTGGCATAAAAACCAACATGTGGACTAATGGAACCAACTGAAGACCCTGACATTAATCCACATACCTATGAACATATGATTTTTGACAAAGAAGCCAAAACTATACAATGGAAAAAAAGAAAGCACCTTCAACAAATGGTGCTGGCATAACTGGATGTCAACATGTAGAAGACTGCAAATAGACCCATATCTGTCACCATGTACAAAACTTAGGTCCAAGTGGATCAAAGACCTCAACATAAATCCAGTTACTCTGAACCTGGTAGAAGAGGAAGTAGGAAGTAGTCTTGAACGCATTGGCACAGGAGATCACTTCCTAAATATAACACCAGTAGCACAGACACTGAGAGAAACAATCAATCAATGGGACCTGTTGAAACTGAGAAGCTTTTGTAGAGCAAAGGACATGGTCAACAAGACAAAGCAACAGCCTACAGAAGGGGAAAAGTTCTTCACCAACCCCATATCTGACAGAGGGCTGATATCCAAAACATATAAAGAAATTCGACATCAAAATGCCCAACAGTCCAATTAAAAAATGGGCTATAGAGCTAAACAGAGAATTCTCAACAGAAGAAACTCAAATGGCTGAAAGACATTTAAGGCATTGCTCAACATCCTTACTCATCAGGGAAATGCAAATCAAAACAACTCTGAGATACCATCTTATACATGTCAGAAGGGCTAAGAGAAAAAACACTGAAGACAGCTTTTATTGGAGAAGATGTGGAGCAAGAGGAACACTCCTCCACTGTTGGTGATAATGCAAACTTGTACAGCCACTTTGGAAATCAATATGGCGCTTTCTTAAAAAATTGGAAACCAACCTCCCTCAAGACCCAGCTATACCACTCTTGGGCATATACCCAAGGAATGCTCAATCATATCACAAGGACACATGCTCAACTATGTTCACAGAAGCATTATTTGTAATAGCCAGAACCTGGAAACAACCTAGATGCCCTTCAACTGAAGAATGGATAAATAAAATGTGGTACACATACACAATGGAGTACGACTCAGCAGAGAAAAACAATGGTATCATGAGATTTGCAGGCAAATGAATGGATCTAGAAAAAATCATCCTGAGTGAGGTAACCCAGACTCAGAAAGACAAGCATGGTATGTACTCACTCATAGGAGGATACTAGATGTAAAACAAAGGATGACTAGACTGCTACTCATAACTCCAGGGAGGATACCTAGAAAACAGGACCCTCAGAAAGACACAGGGATCGCCCAGTGACAGAGAAATGGATGAGATCTACATGAGCAAACTGGACGTGAGGGTGGAGGCTAATGAAGGGCAAAGTTTGAAGGAAAGAGAGCTTAGGGGAGTGGGAGATACCAGCTGGATCAAGGACAGAAAGGGAGAACAAGAAAAAGGACCATAATAAATGAAGACCCCATGGGAATAGGAAGAAACAAAGTGCTAGAGCAGTCGCCAGAAATCCACAAAGATACCTCCACAATAGACTACTGGCAATGGTTGATAGAAAGCCCGAAATGGCCTACTCTGGTGATTTGGATGGCCAAACACCCTAACTATCATGCTAGAACTCTCATCCAGTGTCTGATGGAAGCAGATGCAGAGATCCACGGCCGAGCCCCAGGTGGAACTCCAGAAGCCCAATTGGTGAGAGACAGAGAGGAGGGACTGTATAATCAAGAGATATTGAGACCATGATTGGAAAAAGCACAGGGACCAATAGCCACTAGTGGAAATGCATGAACTGTGAACCAATGGCTGAGGAGCCCCCAACTGTATCAGGCCCTCTGGATAAGCGAGACAGTTGATTAGCTTGGACTGTTTGGGAGGACCCCAGGCGTTGGAGCCAGGACCTGTCCTGGGTGCATGGGCTGGCTTTTTGGAGCCTGGGGCCTATGCTGGGACACTTTGCTCAGCCTTGGTATAGGAAGGAGGAGACTGGACCTACCTTAACTGAATCTACCAGTCTGGGCTGAATCCCCAGGGGAGACCTTGCCTTGGAGGAGGTGGAATGGAGGGTGGATTGGGGGGGGGGGCTGGGGAGTGGGAGGAGGGAGGACAGGGGAATCTGTGGCTGATATGTGAAATTAAGTTTATTATAAAATAAAATATATTTTAAAAGGAAAAATAAAGCATGTCTTTCTAACTCGAAGATCCAGATTAGAAGTGAAACTTCTTATTTCAAATTAAGAAAACAAAAAACAAAAAACAAAATAAAACAAAAACAACCTCACAGTTTTGCCCTCCACGTTTTGAGGTTTTGGTCCAGAACAGTCAGACTGACAAATAAGAATAGCCATCACAATCTCTGAGCCTTGAAAGTCAAATTTCAATGAACAGAAAATAAATGATTGTGCTAGATTAAACCAGAAAAAAACCCCGAGTGTTATGAGTTAACTAGTATGCTTTCTTCACTGGAGAAACACTTGACTCCCAGACTACAGGCAAGCTTTGAGTATTTTGTATTTTGTAAATATTTTGTAAAACAAAAATGTACTGAAAAAGGAAAGGAGGAGGAAGAGGGGCAGGATGAGAGACAGGCAGGTAGGAGGATAAAAGAAAGAAAGGAAGGAAAGAAGGAAGGGAGGGACAGTAGAAGGAAGGAAAATAGGAAGAAGGAAGGAAGGAAGGAAGGAAGGAAGGAAGGAAGGAAGGAAGGAAGGAAAAAGGCTTTCTTAAATCTCTATTGACTGAAATTTTTGAGCTACAAAATGAATAAAGTAAGGTTGGAATTATAAATCAAATTATTTTTTAGCTGCAATCAGCATGAATTAATGCTATTATATACAGATGAATAAATACATAGACACAAAAACACAGATTTGGAAGGAAAACTTCCAAGCACTTTGTGCACACACAGGGTCCTAGTGTGTATTGAAAATAGTGACTCCCTCCAGAGGATCTGTCAGCAGGGGAAGAAGCAACAAAGACCCCTTTGCAGGGAATAAGACCTTACCAACATCCTTGGAGGATGAGGTATCAGATTCCATAACCGAGGGAGAGTCAATGCTTGGCTTCAGAGCTCCAGAGTACAGACTGACTTGTCTGAAGCTAATGAAGCTGGTAACTTTAAGTTGAACCCTATTCTCATTCACCATCCCCTAATCTCCCCTGCCTCTGCTCTATAAATGGAGCAACAAAGCCCAAAGACAGCACATCTGTTTACTACATGGTTTGCTGAATATTTTAAGCCCCCTGTTGAGACTTAACTGCTCAGAGGCAAAAAATAAATAAACAAAATATTCTTTTCAAAATATTACTGTCATTGACAATCCACCTGGTTACCCAGGAGCTCTGGTAGAGAGAGGTACAACAAGATTAATGTTGTTAATAGTACTGTTCACACAACAGTTGTTCTGCAGCCCATGGATGCAGGGATAATTTCAAATGTCAAGTCTCATTATTTAAGAAGTACTGCCTTAGTGATTGTTCTGATGGACAGAGGAAAACAGAAACCCCAAACCTCCTGGAAAGGACTCATCATGCTAGGTGCATCCATTGAGAGCATCTGTCATTTATATGAGGAGATCAACATAGCTCCACTTTCACTAATAGCCTCTCCTGCTCTCTCTTCAGGGACACTGACTCTGCTACCTAAACTTTTTTGCATGACCCCTTCCGTCCTGGGGTTCTTCTACTGCAACAGCAGCAGCAACCTCAACAGTGGTCTCTCCCAGCCTCTCTCCAGGGACTCCAGTCCTACTACCTAGTACCAAGCCTCAGGTGTCCCCCATGACCCCTTCATGCCATCAAAGCCAGTACCACCTGGGAGACGCTTATATATACACCAAGTTTTGCCAGAATGAGATGCAGCCCTGGCCCCCTCTGGGCCACAGCTTCTGAGTGCTTGTTAGAGGAGATGAGCCACTGGGAATGGACTTTGAGTTTTCAAATGCCCATGCTATGCCATTCCCAGTTAGAGCTCTTTTTCTCTCTCCATCCCTCCCTCCCTTCCTCTCCCTCCTCCTCCTCCTCCTCCTCCTCCTCCTCCTCCTCCTCCTCCTCCTTCTTCTTCTTCTCTCTCTCTCTCTCTCTCTCTCTCTCTCTCTCTCTCTCTCTCTCTCTCTCTGCTTCCAACTTAAAAATAAGAAACAAGCTCTCAGCTACTGCTCTAACACCATGCCTACCTGCCTGCTGCTGTGCTTTCCACCATGATGATCATGGATTCACTCTCTGAAAAATGTAAGCAAGGCCCCGGCTAATTCTTCTATAAGTTGCCTTGGTCATAGTGTCTCTTCACAGCAATAGAACCGTAACTAAGGCAGGATGCATTTATCAACTACCAACTTGGTATGATTGGTGGTGTTTTCTGTTAATTCAATTTTATAATAAAATTACCATTGTGTTTTAGAATCTCTGACTCTGGGTCTTAAAAGAAAAATAACCTGCCATTTAGCCTTTCAAATGGAAGGGTATCCATTGTCAAGTGCAGTTGAAAAGCGAGCTACTGGAATATAAAGAAGTGTGATGGAATGGGAGGCATGGAGAAGATGCAGAATTGTCCCATGTGAAAGAGGAGAAATTCCAGGCTGGAGGCAAGAAGGACATGTGAGTGAAGGTCTCTATGCAATAACCCAGACTAGGGGAAAGAGAAAGTCATCTTTTGTAGGCAGCCAAAAGTGCACGAATGCTTAGAGTCAACAACACTGTCAGCCTGGTAGAGGAGGGTCAAGTTCAGTCAAGAGGAACTCAGGCCAATCACATCTGAGAGAATCTAAACAAAACTGCATACAAATTAAGAAGGAAAAAACACACTGTATTAAATAAAATATCTTGTTTGTACTTCACATTTCTCATTTGTTTCAAGTGACTTGCTCTATTGGGGAATGTTAAACTGTTTATAGATAAAAGGTGTACTAATTACAACTGCATGTTATTTTAAATTAACAAAGACACTTTCATGAAATACAAAATAACTAATAGAATCATTTGTGATGCAAAATAAGTCTCA
Source organism: Onychomys torridus (assembly GCF_903995425.1). NCBI lineage: Eukaryota > Metazoa > Chordata > Mammalia > Rodentia > Cricetidae > Onychomys > Onychomys torridus. Next base: position 24,789,188 of record NC_050465.1, read on the forward strand.
CGCCATATATGGAAAGCAGGTTTTACGTGAGCAGCACCACCAATTCTGTGTGTTCATCCTGACAGTTTGACTATCCACACTTAAATAAACTGAGACGAATTCTCCCAAGTAGATACTGTGTGCCTCAGGAGTTGCTGGGACATAGAAGATAACCCTATTCAAGTTAATGAAGTTATGATTTGGGGAACATGGTGAATTGTATAATAAATATATAGTATACCCAGTGCAAACAAAGTTGCTCCCAAGCCTGTATCACTTCTGTTTACAAACAGTGAAAACTCATCTGAGGAAGGACAGACAGCAAGCATATAATCATTCCATTAATTTCTCCTCAGTTTTATGTTAAGCAATCAAAATTTAATAATTTTTCTAATGTGGATTTTTTGCATAAAAACTCTTTAAATGTTAATTTTAAGGAAATATAATTTGCGCATAATAACACCATTTAATCATGTCAAATGAGTACCAATCTTATGCCAAGTATCACTCTATTATCTTATGTTTTTGCTACCAGTGGCAGGGCATAGAATCTAGATGAAAGCTTGATTTTAAAAACTGGCTTCTTTGGATTTCAGATACATCTGTTTATGTGCCAAAGGATGATTTTTATGACTCTAAACTGGCCTCAAATCCTCAGACCCAATCAAAGACTTTGAAAGGGACAGAGGAGCAGAGATTATGCCATATGAAGGCCTAGGTAATAATGAAGAAATTTATTTAAGGTCTTTCAAATAACTACTCATGATAAGGTTGGAATTTCTCTGTTTCTTTTTTTCCTGAATTTTGAGATTGTAGCATACATATATCATTTACCCTTCCCTTTCCTTTCTCCAAACCCTCCCATATAATTTTCTTTGTTCTTTTGCAAATTTATGGTCTCTTTTTTCATTAATTGTCATTGTATGCATATATGTGCAGCATATATATTTCCATATATGTAATATGAACATAACCTCCTCAGTCTGTAAAATGCTACTTGCATATGTGTTTTCAGGGCTGACCATTTAGTATTATTGGATAACCAGTTGGTGTGCTCTTCCCTGGAAAGGACTATTTCTCCTGCTTTTAGCTTTCCTTAGCTGTCTGTTGTCCTTGGGTACTGTTCTCCTAGACTTTTGGCCATCCCTCTTAGCACATCTACGGCTGTTGTCTTTGTTCAGTTAAGGTTTACTCAGTCATGTTGGTAAGACTTTATAGGTGTAGCTTCTGACATTTCTAGGAGCAGAGCCCAAATATCCTCAAGTAGGGTAGTTGAGGATATCAGTCTGGAATGCCAGATGTTCCCTGGTTTTAGCTCTTGGATTCTAACAGCCATGAAGACAGAACATAGAACACAGAACTTATTTTGTTCCTTGCTTAAAATGTCTTCACGTTTATTATCACCCTTCTTAAACATCAAAATAAATGTACAGTGTGATCTGATCAGCTGGTGAAAACCTATACCACCCTTCTGTTTTGTATCCTTAGAGAGCACTCTGCTGTTGGTTCCAGGCTTTTACTTGCTAAGAGAAATGATGATAATAGTGATGCCTTGTGGATACATCAGGAGATCACTGGAAAGAGTCTTCATTACAAAGTAGTTATCTAGGGCTGGATGGATGGCTACACCATTAAAGGCTAGGCTCACAAAATAGCTATCTAGATACAAGACAAGACAATGGAAGTACCAGCACCAAGCAAACACCTTTATTTTAGGTAAAAGCCCTTTTGAGAAGTTAGTTTGAATAACATCATGTGAAGCAAGGGGCAGCTGGCTTTGGTGTATCATTTTTTCCCCCAGAAAGTTTCTAATTCTCCTACTGAGAATTTCGAATGCTTTTTGTATGGTGGATTCACTAATAAGTATCCCAAGGCAAAAGCAATCATTCAGCCCTAGGTAGACAACTGTTTTATACACAACACATTTGGTCTTTTCAGAAGCACCTGTTGAGTGACGTAAGCAGCACTAATGACACAGGATGAACATTTCCTCATCGTCTAGGCTGATGTGCTCCTGTGATCGAACTGTTCCCATGGTATGGATTCCACTTCCTGCATTGTCCTACTCTGGACATATTCATATTCTCACCAGTTCTCTATAATGCACTTGGTACAGTGATTATTGAAAGATGATGGCGAGTTTAGTGGGGTGCTATCTTCTACATCTGACATCAGTGTTGTAAACACTAAAGCATAGAATCTGTAACTGCCTGCACAGGGCAGGAGTAAAAAAAGGAAGAGGGAGAAGGAGGGAGGGGAAAGAAGAGAAGGAATGGGAGAGGAGGAGAAGAGGTGGGAATAGAGGGGAGGAGGGAAGAGAAAAGGAAAAGAAAGAAGTGAGGGGAAGAGGGGGGTCTAGCTGGGAAGAGAAGGGGGCCAGTGTGAGGGGAGGGTAAAAGAGGGTAGTGAGCCAGTTGGTGGTGGTGTACACCTTTAATCCCAGCACTCGGGAGGCAGAGCCAGGCTGATCTCTGTGAGTTCAAGACCAGCCTGGTCTACAGAACGAGATCCAAGACAGGCACCAAAACTACAAAGGGAAACCCTGTCTTGAAAAACAACAACAACAAGAAGCTAGTGAATGTTGAGTGTGCTCATAGTACATTGTGTATAAACACGACAGTGCCAAATGCTTAAAACTTACAGTGGAAAATGAAAAGATGAAAATGATAAGAAGTGAGAAAGTGTGGACAAAAAGTATTTTTTGAAAACACAAGATTTTATTCTACTGTACACAGTGTTTTCCTGTATCCTTTGAGTCAAATGTTTCAATTTTCCCAACAACATCTAGTGTAGTCAGTCTACAGGGGTGGTTCTCAACCTGTGGGTCATGACCCTTCTGGAGGGTGAAGGACCCTTTCACAGGGTTTGCCTAAAACCACCTTAAAACACAAATATTTGCTTTCATAACAGTAACAAAATTATAGTAATGGAACAGCAACAAAAATGATTTTATGGTTGGGGGGTCACTACAACATGAGGAACTGTATTAAAGGGTCACAGCATTAGGAAGGTTGAGAACCACTGCTCTAACTTGTTTGCTTGCTTGGTTTTGTTTTTTGTTTTGTTTTTGAGACAGGGTCTCACTTGCAGCCCAGGCTAAATACACATGTGCTAGTAGCCAGGCTGGCCTCAAACTTACTCCAGCTTCGGCCTCTCGAGTGCTGAGGTTGTAGAATTGTAGTACCATTTGGGGCTCATAGACTTATCATATAAATAGAATAATTGGCGAGAGTTTTACAATTAACCTTGTTTCATTGGCAGAATACATTTAGGACCTACATGTTCTGTGTGTGTCATTAGTTTTATTTCATTACTGAGTAATATTCCAGTGTATGGATATATGGTTATACATTCACTAGATTAGAAACTGAGTCATTTCAAGTTTTGGACAAGTTGAAATATAGTGGTGGTAAACATTCATATATATGTTAGGTGAACATAGGTTTTTACACAGGAAGAAGTCTGGTCTGGGAAAACATTTTTGAACATAAATGAAACAACTACATCCTTTCCAAAGACTGACACACTTTATTCCTGCCAGCCATGGATGATATTTTCAGTCCCTTCGTTTCCTCCTCAGCATTTATATTCTTCATTGTCTTAAGTCTTAAATATTCTCTTGGCATCACATCATGATTTTAATCCTCATTTCTCTGATGACTAATGATCTTGCATTTTTTATTTGTGGCTAATTTACCATCTGTGTATCTTTAGCAAAATGTCTGTTCATATATTATAACCTCTTTGTAATTGGGTATTATCTTTTTTATTATTGGGTTTGAATTTTCTTCATGGTTTCGAGATACAGCACCCTGATCAGCTATTCATTGTAGAAAACATTTGCTCCAAGCCTGTTCTTTGGGTTTTCATTGACTTAATAGTGTCTAACACTGAGGAAACAATTTGCTGAAGTCTTTAATACCTGAAGTAAGAAACTAAGAAGTCTCAGTGCAAAATAAAGTCCTCAAGACTTTCTCCTTGATTTTCTTCTAGGGGATTTTATAGTTTTGAGATCCATGTTTCTTTCTTTTGAAATTTTGAGAATTTCATACATGAGAATTGTATTTACATCATTCCCAGCTCTCTGTTCTACAATCTCACCTGTGCCTCCCCCAACTTCCTCTCAAAATCATGACCATTGTATTTAATTATTATTATTACATATGTAAATATACATATATGTGTACATATACACTATGTATATAGTACATAAGTACACACACACACACACACACACACACACACACACACACACACATATATATCCTACTGAGTCCACTTAGTGTTGCTTTTATACTGGCATTAGACCTATCAATGGGCTCATCCCTGGAGAAGACTGGGTCTCTGTCTCAGTAGACACTGATTTCCTACATCTCTTCATCTAGGGGAGAGAGAGACCTTGTAAAATTTAGCCCCATGTATGTTGGGATGTCAACTGGTGTTGCCATTTTTCAGTTCTTGTATAGGTAGCCATATTATTTACATTTTTTTCTGGATATAGCTTCCTTGTCATATACAGAAGACAGCATCTCACAGCACACATCATGGTCCTCTGGATGTTATACTCTTCCCACCCCATCTTTTGTGATGGTCCCTGAGCCTTAGGTGTAGGGGTTATTTTATATGTAACTACTGGGCTTGGGAACCCCATGGTCTGTTGTTCGTTGCATTTTGACCAGTCGTTGCTTTCTGTGATCTCCCTTTGCTGCAAAAAGAAATGTCTTTGATGAGTAGTGACAGCTACTCTTATCAATGGGCCTAGGAGGTCAGTATTTAGAATTAAGTTAGAAATTATACTGATTTAGGAAAGTGGCAACAGTAGGTTCTCTCCAAGGTCTGTGACCTTACCAATCACAGGTAGTTGGCTAGTTTTACGATATAAGGTATGACCTTCCTTTTCCTCCTCCTCCTCCTCCTCCTCCTCCTCCTCCTCCTCCTCCTCCTCCTCCTCCTCCTCCTCCTATTTCCTGGGCAGTAAGCCCAATTAGACAGCTTTGGATTACTACAAACATAAGTGCTATTGTTGCACCATCAGAAATACCTTGTGCTGGTCATTATTGTGGTCTTTAGGTTTCACAGCTGGGTAGGACTACTGACTGAGTTTCTCCCATGGCCACTTACATGGAAACCTCAGGTACTATAAGAGTTAATTCTCAGAGAGTAGCTTCCAGGTTACTTCCAGCACCATTTCCCCAAGTCCTGTGTCCAAAGTGGATAGTATCTTCAGTAATAGAGCCTTGCTTTCAATTTCTTGAAAGCAATCAAGAACAACAGCACTAGCAATGCTGTTTTTGGAGTCTCTTGGGTTCCCGTGACCAACAACTCCAAGAGAGATGACCCATGCCTGGCACTGGGTTATTGTTAGATAGTCTATGGTTCCTGGGAGGAGCAGTGTGTGTGTGTGTATGTGTGTGTGTGTGTGTGTGTGTGTGTGTGTGTGTGTGTGTGTATGCCACATGTGTGTGGTTTACTACAGGGTTCAGTCCCCTGGCACTAGAATTATAAGGAGTTGTGAGCCACTTGACAGGGGTACTGGGAGCTGAGCCAGGTTCCTCTGGAAGAACAGGATACATTGCTAACCATAAACCCATCCCTCCAAACCCCACACAGTTACAATTTTAGAAGTGCCATATAATTCTTAGTTTAAGAAATAGTTTCCTTTCTTCAGAAAGTGCTTGGATATTCTCTTTATTGGTGGTTTAAAACTTGATTGCATGCCCTTGTTTGAGATGCTTTAGTCTTATGTAGAAGATACTCATTGGTGACATCAATAGACACAACTTTCCAGCCAAACACACTGCAGACTAAGTGGATTCCAGGAACAGTTAAACCAACATATGCAACACATTAGGAGGAGCAGAGAAGAGAGAGGAAACTAAACAAATGATCAGATAAAAATGAAATCCCACAAGTTATAGTTGCTGCTTAGATAGAATGACAGAAGGAACTTCATGGCGTCTTCCCTAAGGAAACAGCTATGCTCTGCAGGAGCATTAGAACAGCTGCTTATAAAATAATCACTCAGAAGCTTAATATTATTTATAACTGCTTGGCCATTAGCTCAGGCTTATTACTGACTAGCTCTTACACTTAAATTAACCCATAATTCCTATCTATATTTAGACATGTGGCTCGGTACCTTTTCTCAGGTCTGCCTTGTCATCTTGTTTCCTCTGTGTCTGGCTGGCAACTCCTCATTCTGCCCTTCCTCTTCCCAGAATTCTCCTAGTCTGCTCACCCCACCTATAATTCCTGCCTGGCTACTGGCTAATCAGCGTTTTATTAAACCAGTGAACAAGAGCATTATCCCATAGCAACCTGCTACTGTCCCAGGACCTGCCACTCATTATTCTGGCATTTTGCAGATGGAGTAGTAACATGAGGATACTGTACAGGACCTGATCTGAGGTCAGTTCTTGGCTCTCCAAAGCTGTGAGGTATACCTGAGGAGGCTAGTGAAGGAGTCTTTGGCTAGATAAGTGTGAGGAGAGTCAGGCAGCAGGGAACAACTGTATTCCCTGATTTTTGATGTGACACTAGACAAGGCACTGTGGTGTGGCCCAATGCAGCCTCATTTATCGACCAAGTGTCTGGTAAGCAAGTGTACTGATAACTACAGCTTCATAGGTAAATCTGTGGAAACTCACAATCATTGACTTGTTTCCATCTCAAACTTTAATTCCAGTTTTCATGTTAAGATTCTTCCATTACCAGTGTTCCCCCATGACAAACATGAGAACGTCTCACAAATGAATAGCCGTCTCTTCTTTCTTTTCCTGCCTCTCATGCCTCTCATGTCCTCATGCTTCACTTCATTATCTTTTATAAGTTATGGAGCACTTCTAATTTTATTTTCACTAGGTGTATTTTTTTTTTTTTTTTTTTTTTTGGTATCTGAGTATGCAGGTGCAGCATGCATTGGATCCCCTGGACCTGGAGTTACAGATGATTGTGAAGCACCATGTGGGTGATGGGAACTGAACCTGGATCCTTTGCAACAGCAACAAGTACTCTTAACCTTTGAGCCATCTCTCCAGCCCCTCATAGAGCACTTTAATAGAAAAAACAAAGTAAAAGAAATAATCACTAGCTTAGAAAGGAAAATCCCTCCCCCTAAACATATCTACAGCAGTATTTGAAATAACAGCAGCAGGGAGTGGGATGCCAGAAGTTTCAAATTTGCATGCAATATGCCACGGACAGAGACCAATCCACATTATCCATGAAGGGACCACCAGTGGAGTTTACCAGGTGGGAGACAAAGAGTTTACTGTGTGTCTGCGTGCCACTTGAGGAGTACTAAAAGCAAAGATGGGATGGAGACCACATGGCCTCCCAGGGTCCAGCTACATTTGCACTCTAGTCTGGAATGTATATGAAGCTTAACTCTTGACCCTTCCTTTTTAAAAAAAATTAACTTCTCTAGGAAGTCTGAGGTCTAGGGTCAGGTTGCAAAGGGTTCATTGCTTGTCTATGGGGCGATAACTACAAAGATAAGAGTCAAAGGTTTCTGAAAAACATAGACATTTGATAATACTGTACCTTTTCAAACATGAATTTCATATTTCACACATTTATTCTTGATGATAAACTAAGTAATTTTTAAAACTGAATTGGAGCCACCAGATAGTGTGTACTAAAGAACACTATAAGAAGTAGTGTGCTTTGGGGGCTGTTTTAAAAATTGAAATGATGCTCTTTTCTACTTTCTCAAAGGGTTTCTTTGTTGTTAAATGGCCCCATTGTTGTGGTTTGAATGAAAAAAGTCCCCCATAGGCTCATGCATTTGAACACCTGATCTTCAGCTGGTGGCACTGTTTGGGAGATGTTATGGAACCTGCAGGAGGTGCAGCCTTAATAGAGGGAGTAAGAAACTGAGGGATTGGCTTTGATGGTTGATCACCTTCCTCCACTCTCTGTCCTCATTCTGTTTTTCCTGTGTGCAGATAAAATGGGATCTACCTGTAGATGAATTTCTAAACAGTCTTATTAAATAAGAAACACAGAGCCAAATACAGGGGTGATAGCCAAAGAGATCAGTGAAATAACGAAGAGCCACCAACTAGCCTTAACTTACCACCACGCCATAGCTTCCCAAGAGAGAGCTTCTTCCTGTCTAACCTGTGCTTTTATTGCCTTCCTGTTCTGCCTTCTCATTGGCTCTAAGCCCAGCCACATTGCTTCCTTGTCACTGCCTGTCTATACAGACCTCCAAGTCTCTAGGGTTGGTACTGGGATTAAAGGCTCATGTCACCACACTTGGCTGTGTCCTTGACCACACAGAGACTCTGCCTGCCATGTGATCAGATTAAGGACATGTGCTACCACCACCTGACTCTGCTTATGGCTCGCTATGACCTCTGATCTCCAGGCAAACTTTATTTATTAACATGCAAATAAAATCACATTTCAGCACAAATAAAATATCACATCTACCAGCTTCCCAATCCCACCAGACACTGCCATGCTATGCCTGGTGCTGTGGACTCCAACCCTTAGGAACCATAAGCCAAATCAAATTCTTTCTTTTTTAAATTGCTTTTGGTGATGGTATTTCATCACAACAACAAAAAGCACTTTAAAAAATAAAAGAAAATCTAAAGGCAAAGAATTAAAAGAGAGGGGGAAAAATACCTGCCAAAATGATTTTGACTTAGTTTTAATGACTAGCCACATTTACACATTTAGTTTTTCTTCAAGCCAAGTTCAACTCAGAAATAATGTTCTGTGAGATTGTGTGTCCCCATTGTTCATGTTTGTTTCCTTCTTAATAAGATTATGTCTAGACAAAGAAGGCCTTCACCACCACCACCTCACCACCACCACCACCACCACCACTACCATCACCTCACCACCACCACTACCATCACCTTACCACCACCACCACCACCACCACCACCACCACCACCACCACCACCACCACCACCACCACCACCATCACTACCATCACCTCACCACCACCACCACCACTATCATCACCTCACCACCACCACCACCACCACCACCACCACCACCACCATCACCTCACCACCCGCCCCCACCTTTTTTTCTGTTTTCCTCTTCTAGTGTTTTTTTCCTGTTCTTTTTCCCTGTACATTATTTTTTTATTGGTTCAGAGAACAAGCAAGTGGGCCCCTTTTCACAGCTTCATTGAAAGAAAAGCTCTAAAGAATGTGTCTCTTTAAATGTTTGGTATGTTCTGTTGCTGGTGCCTCAATGGCGTGTGATTCTGGGACTCTCATTATGATTTATTTTTGTGCCCCCAGTCCTTGGTGAACACACCTCAGCCTCATGGGTTTCTCACTGCTGGTCCCTCACAGCCAAGTGCATGCAGCTCAAACAAGCAGATGGCGTGGTCTCATAAGCTGCGGCTGATGTGTGTAGTGTAGGCATAGGATTGCCATACTTCAACAACTTGACCTTGTTTCTCAAAGAATTGAACATTGTCTTAATGACCAGAGTCAAAGATGCTATATTGTGAAATTAAACACTAAGAGATGAGCACTGGAAACAAAATATTCACAAATCTAAGCCAAATCTTGCCACATATCTACACAGTATCTGAATATCTAACAAAACACTAAGGTTCCCCTGAGGTACTCTTTGGAGCCAACTCATTATCCTTCACTTGGATGTTATCACCCATAAAGGATGGAAAAGATTGAGTAGACAGGCAGGAGGCTCTATCTTAACTTAATGCTTTCAAATAATTGCAAGGAGTGTAAGTTTATGTTGCTGGTCTCAATCTTGCTTATAGTAGGTGATCAAGACTAACTAGTAATAGGCCAAGGGATGGGATAGTGGTCTTTAAAAATGTAATGAACTTTACTGTGATAATATCTGTTAGAGTCCTTTTGTTATTTTAAATTCAGATTTTTCCTCTTTTTTTATTTTGTTTGAGATTACAGTATAATTACATCATTTCCCTCTTCCTTTCTTCCCTCTAGGACTTCCCTTTTACCCCTCTGCTCTCTTTGAAATTCATGGCTTCTTTTTAAAAACTGAAACACAGAAGCAAAATAATTATTTATGTTTATGGGGTACCACATGTTGTTTCAATACATGTGTATGTTATATAATACTTAAAGAAGAGTAAATATATCAGTCCTCTCAAACACCTAATGTTCTCTTAAGGAAAAAACACACAAATCTTCTGTTCTTTAGCCATAATAAGGAATTAAATTGGGTCATTTGTAACAACATAGATGAAATGGAGGTGATGATAAGAAATAAAAGCCAAGTCATGGAATCTTTTTACAGAGATAATTTTCTCCACTTGTCAGAAGGTTAATTAAATGAAAATTGTTAAATTTCCAGTAAACAAAACACATTTCTAGAGTTTACCATACACAGGTTACCATCCTACCCCTGGGGTTAGAAATTGGCCATGTATTACATGAAAAGTGTGAATGGCTGGCAACCTCTGATATCAACAGCCCTGGGGAAAGCTCAACTCTGCCACTTCCTGAAGGTAGGTCCCAGGGAACTATTTTAACTCAAGCATCCATCTTTCAATATAATAAATAAAACTGTCTATGCAAGATTAGTTATATAGTAGACACTCCAAAATAATTTCTTTTCTTCACTGCCTTGTATTTTACTCTACTATTGAACTGCTAAACCTCAAATCCTCACTCTACGTTTATAACAATAGAACACAGCTAAATGTGCATAAGTACATATAAGTTGGGAAAGCACATTACTTGTGTCCCCAAGAAGTAGCTGAACTTCAGTTGATTGGAGAGCTATCACACTCCTGCTACATTCCTTATATGATGAAGATCTAATGAATACTCAAAGGTGTCTTAAGTATAATAATCACCATCATTGTGGACATCAGCAGCAGGAATGATTTTTTGGAATACTAACTTACCAACAAGCATTGTAAGATGCATTTTACCAATGTTATTTTTCTTCACATTTCATCAAATATATATATTTGTTTCTGTGGGTATGGTGTGTGTGTGTGTGTGTGTGTGTGTGTGTGTGTGTGTGTGTGTGTGTGTGTAGGTCAGAGGTCAGTGCTGAATGTGCCCATTGATTGTATTCCCCCTTAGTTCTTGAGACTGTCTCTTGCTGAGCCTGGAGATCACTCAGTTCACTCATTTGGCTCGGCAGTCTGTCTAAAGAGCTTCAGGAATCCATCTGTCTCCACCACCCTCCCCCCCCCAGCCCCACAAAAGCTGAGATTATAAATGATGATACTACTCTGCTGTTTACATGGTTGACAGGACTCGAAACTCAGGCCTTCATGCTTACAAGAGGGTGGCAGATAAGACACTTTACCCACACGCCATCTTCTAGCCCTGTGAATTTTAAGCTTTAATTTCTCCTTTGGAATGGAGAATTCTTAGAGACTGAAGACATCCCTTACTTTTTCCCATGCATGTCCCCTAGTATCAAACAGAATAAATAAAAACAGGCTGTGGTTAGTTTAAAAAAGAACTATGTATAGTAGAGACAGAATCCCAAATAATCCCTAAGAAATCTACTTCAGTCTTACTAGTGTGCCAGACTTGAGTATATCCCCAAGTTGAAAAAAAAATGTCTTAAGAGTATGTTAGCATCTATATTAATATTAAAATCATGCCTGGGTGTGATGCTTCCGAGAATTCTAGATATATCTTCTGGCAGATGTAGATCTAAAGAACACGACTCTTAGGAGAGTGTGATTTATTTAAAGGATCCTCTGTGTTTACCTTATCCATCTTTTTATGCTGGGAAGCCACTTGTTTCCCTTGAGCTACACCCACATTCATTGATAAGAGACATTTGCCTTAAACCTCCTTTGTACCACAGTGTAAACAGCATCAAGTAATAGGCGAGTGTGCATTGCTCATTGATGGTCTTATTGTTGGCCTATGCTCATTTTAGGTTGCTTGCATATGAATTCTTCTTAATTTGGATTATCTCTAGTAAGGGTCATTTTTAAAATACTTCTCCTCTGACAGATTATGAATACATCCACCTAACATGATGAACTTAAATGTGAACTGGAGTTAAAAAAGACAAGAAGTCAAATTAAATATAATATGAAAGCAGAAAATTATTAATAATATTTATTATTAAATAACAAATTATTAATAAATAATATTAATAATATTACTCCTTCAGCTGTCTGTGTGTACTGCACGGAAAAATCAAAGGTCAAATCCTGATGCTGTTATTTGTTTTTGACAAATCTTACTTAATGTAGTCTGGGAAACATTTAAGTCTCTGGGGAAATTAGAATACTACAACATTATAAGATCTCTTCAGTGGATTAAACATCTCCCTAAATTAAAAAGCTTAAAGTAGAATTGTTAAATATTATAGTTCCTTGACATAAAATTATGGAATATGCTCCATCTTCAAATGTTTACAATATCATGTTAGTTTAATTTTGCTAATTATAAGGGTGCCTGTTTTTCTCCTCTAACTTTCATTCTTTTGCTGGTAACTTTATGTGGTAAACATTCTATTTTTTAAAGTGACTTTTCAAGGATACCTTGATTTTTTTTTTCTTATCTGAAATTGTTTGTTTCCAGTGTGTTAAAATGATTTTAATTAAGTTTTCACTCCAGTCCAAAATGTGCAGTGATTCCACTCAAGTGAATTGTTTTGGTAATTTAACGAGGACTGTACATGACTTTGCATGTCATAGCTAAGATTTTCAATGTTATCTTGAAGTGGAGAGAAATTTATTCAAAATTTAAGGCATCAGAGGAAAGTAAATAGCTTCTTGTCTTGGGAAACAAAATTTGGTGACTAATAGGATGTGGTGGTAAGAATGAAGGAAGTCTCAGCAGACTACATATTTCTGGCTTCTGAATTCTTACATGGAATCCAGTTACGACTAGTAACGAAATGAACTTACTCTACCAAGTGCGTCCATGGTGTCTGACTGAATCTGACTCTGGACTGCGTGAGACACTGCTAGCCCTGTGGGGAAGGGACCTCTGTTGTTGTGTGGTGCTAAAACGGAAATGTCTTTGCATTTCTTTCATAAAGAGGTACAGAAACAAGGGTTTGAAGTGTAGGCTTGGTGGATCTTACATCGTAAAAGTCCCTTGTTCTTTGGTTTTGGTAACTTTTTTCTTAGCTTGCCTTCTATACGGTCTTGGTCTCTGCTTCTTTCCTCGTGGTTATGAACGTAACTCCCAAGATCCCGGACCATTATCTTCTGAGAGCTCATCTTCATGAATGGTCTCGGTTCTTATTTGGACACAATTTGGGAGTGGGAGTAAGAAAAAGGGAAAATCAAGACATGGTAACACCATCAAAGTCCCTAAACTGGGAGAATGTACTTGGTTGGTTGGTTGGTTGGTTGGTTGGTTGGTTGGTTGGTTGGAGACAGAGATTCTCTAGGCAGTTCAGTCTGATCCCAGTTTACTCTCCTCCTGCCTCAGGTTTCTGAGATTAGGAACACAAGTATGTGCTAACATAGCCAACTTTCTGATGAAAAATTCGAACTCCTGTTATTACTATTCTAAAATTATACATAGGAATCAAGGAAATAGAAACTAAAAGTTCTCTTTTCCTGAGAAAACCAAACCACTTCCCACTTCTCTCAGAACAAAGCCATCGACAGATCCACCAATGAGAATGGCAGGATAGATGAATGTGTAGAGCAGAAGGTCATCCATTGCATTTCAGCATTAACAATTCTATAAATATTTTTACTATCTTCATAAGGCAATAAATGAAACACAAAGCCAAAAGACTCACTGAAAAGCACTTGAGTCTAAAAAGATAATTGCATTTCACTGGGCTGTCTATTAAAAGGAAAATCTGGACAGAGTTTCTGTGTCTGGTTCTCCTCAAGTTTTGGGCTTGCTTTTCGCTATTTTTGTTATTTATTGTGGAAAAAAAGAAGTTCATGCTTTCTTTTTTAAGCTTTCATTTTAATTATTTTAGAATTGTATACATGAGTACAGCATGTTTGCATCATTTCCACCTCTCCCCTAACTCCCTGTGTTGCCCCACTTCTCTCAAATTCTTGACCATTTCTTCTATAATTATTATTTTTACAGAACCTACAGAGTCCAGTGAGTATTGCTCTCATGTGTATGATAGTTTGGTGCTATCCATGTAAGATTAGGAAAGCTACCTAGGGACTGTTCCCCAGAGGAAAAGGATTCTCCTTCCCTCAGCAGCCATTGACAAATTGTAGCATTTTATCCAATGATGGGACCTACTTAAGTTTTTTCCACATCCACTCTGGCCTGTCCACTGGTGTGGTCTTGTCCAGGCAACCATTTTGTTGAGACTTTATGAGTGTAGCACCCCTGCCCTGTCTAGAAGACACTATCTTCCAGCCTTCATTCTTGTCCTTTGCTTCTTGCAATCTTTCTTCCCTCCTTTTGTGATGTTTCTTTAGCTTTGACATAGGGGTGGTGTTTGTGGTAAATGTCCCAATTGGAGGTTGACATATCATGATCACTTTTTGCCTTGTTTTGGATCTCTGTGGTAACTTCTGTCTGTTACAGGCAGAAGTATACTTATACATGAAGGTTAGGATAAATATTTAGAATACAGTTGGAGACTATATTAATTTAGGAAAATCTCAGTAGTAGGTTTTCCTCTAGGGTCTATGACCTCTCCAACTATGATTCCTTGCTACATATATAGTACCAGGAATGAGTTACTCCATACTGAGGACTTAATTCCAATGAGACAGCTATTTTAACCCCAAGATAACAGTTCCATTACTGCTCCATGGAAAATATCTTGTAGGGACAGTCATTTTTATGGTTTTCAGCCTTTACAGCTGGGTAGACTTGTCAATAGTGTTTTTCCTCGGGCAGCTTGTAAAGCCCCTTCTGAGAATATGAGAACTTGCCCTCAGGAAGGAGTTTTCCAAGTCAGCATTAGCGTGATTCCCCCAAGTCTCAAGACCAAAGTGTGTGATGTTTTAAGCAGTAGTCTTACTTTCAAGTTCTTTGAAACACCCAAGGGGATGGCGATAGCCTATCATGTTTTGGGAGTCTTGTGGATCCCTTGATCAATAACTCTAAGGAGAGGTGTCTCTCTTGCTTGGACCAGGTTTCTTCTTTAGATAGTTTATGGTTCTTGGAGTTGGGAAAGGAGTATGAACACTCCCACTGCATGTGAGGTAACTCCATTTAACATATATGATGCATATAAGTAAATACATTGTATATAAAATGTATACATATATGTGTGTTTTTAGCAAACTTAAAAATAATTAAAAGAATGTTTCCTTATGAACTTTTCAAATATCCTTAGTGTCAGTTATCTCTCCTTCCCTCTTCATCTGTATTATATATTATATATGTTATATATACTTCTTCCCTCTTCATCTGTATTATCCTCCTACTTCCCTTGCCAGTTGAGTTTCTTCCTTTTTCCACCTTTCCCACTTCACAGCATCTGTGTCCTAATAAATATCTCCTCCTTAGAGTTCCTTCTCCTTCCCCACTGACCTTGTTCTTTTTCCTGATTAATTCCATTACTCTACTTTATACACTCAAACCTAAAGATTGGATTCCTAAACATTTCCTAAACATGGGTTTTTTAATTTACTGCATTACATAGATGTCTATTAAGTCTCATTAAATCATATGCTGACATTGTAAAATATTCTCAAAACCATTACTGTCAATTGAAATTGCAAATATGTATTGACTGTCTGTGGAAAGACAAGTGCTGGCTAACTTTTGGTGATCTAAATAGGGACATAATCTCAAAAACATAACCCAGAAACCTGAACTATTTAATATGTGATAGGCAAGGTCAGCATTAGCAACATTTGATCCAACCCAATAATTTGGGAAAAAGGTTTAGTTGAATGCTCTCTTGCAATAAATATTTACACAACAATGAAAAGACAGAACATTCCAGTGAGAAAATTTGAGATAGTTACACATGTATGACAGAACACATCACATAAATGGTACTATGGAGAGCAACTCCATTTGTGAAAGAAAATGCACAAACCATGAAGGCGAAGAGCAAATAAGAAGGAAGAAGCAAGTATGTAGAAACTATGTGCATCATGAAGATTTATACTTTATATAGATAACTGACTATTAAAGAGTTTAAAGTAGTACAATCACATGACCAAAGATGCAATTTTAATATATTTTTAAAAGTACTATCATTCTTTTTGAAGAAAAGGCAACTCTAGATTAAAGAAAGGAGATATTATAGTAATCTAGATTAAAGATATATAATACAGTAACCTAGAGGGGAAATTATAGAAGCCCAATTGGTCTATATACTGGAAATGGAAATAGAAGATGGATTTGAGACCTATTTAGATGGTGGGGGAGGTCAGCAGCAGTTGTAGATTGAAGCAGATTTGTGTGTATGGAAGTCTAATTTACAGGTTTCTGTTGCTAGTCATGCTCATTTGGTGGATGATATTGCCATGGGTGAATACAAGAAGTCTTTTTTTTTATTTTTACTACTGTTTTGGATGACAGAACTCACAAGTGCTAGGCTTTACCTCTGTGCTACACCCATTGCCAGGAAGATGAATAAATTTGAATGGAGGGGAAGAGTAGATGATGGGTTAACTTTGATCTATTAAGTCTGGGGTGTCTGGAAATTTCAGGTGGATTTTTTTTTTATTATAAATGCTTGGCCAGTAGCTAGTGCTTGTAACTTAACCCATTTCTGTTCATCTACATGCTGCCCCAAGGCTCACAGCTTTTAACTCTATCCCATTTTGTGTGTCTGACTCGTTCTCCATCTGGCTGGTGACTCCTCTAACTCTGCCTTTTCTTTGTAGCAGGTTTGGGGATTCACAAATCTTAAAGCTAGTGGAGATGTAAAAGCTGGAGAGCTGGATTTAGAAATCATCATTGTTTAAAACTAGGAAAACATATGAGAATGCCCAATTAAATAAATATGTGTATCTTTCATGTGTGCTTTTCAAATAGGCCTTTGGGTTCTTCCTTCACTACTTGGTTATTTACCTGTATTTTCACCCGCTCTGCTACATCATGGCCAAGGCAGAATGTGCCTGTTTTGCATTAGTCAGAAAATGAGACACTCTGTGACAGGAAACCTGTCTACCTGTGGTTCCAAATGCCCTGTTCTTACCATCATGCTTGCTGACTTAGTCAATAATGAGCGAGCTTCTCCAGAAGTGCGCACCTTTCTGGTGTCTTACATGGTTAAAGCATTCTTACACAACCAACGAACAATAGTTATCTTTAGGAACATGAGCATGGGGCTAGGTGAAAGGTCTATATGACCTGCCTCTGTCAACTATTAATGATGATTCCATGCTCGGTGGCTAGAAGACATGTCAAGCTATCATCCTATGACTCTGGAGAACAGAAGTCTGACATCAGGTTGGATGGATTAAAATGGAGATCCTAGCATTCTTCCTCCAGAGGCTGCTGAGGAAACTGTTCCCTAACTGGTTTTTATCTCACAGAAACCTGCGGTCCTCATGGCTGTCTTTCTCCATCTTCAGAGTGCACAGAGTGCAGAATCCTGCATTTCCTTTCTGCTTTTTGCTTTCTTTGCCCCTCTCCTTCTGATAAGGACCCTTGTCATTAGAAAGGCTCCAAGGAGTAGGGTGATAAGCTTTCTGTCTCAGGATTTTTAATTTAATCTTATTTGTGAAGTTCCTTTTCCCACAGAAGGCACCATTGACTGGTGCCAAGGATTATGACTCGGACATCTTTTCATGCATTATTCAATTAACACACTGGGATTAGCGGCTGACTAGCTCTGACTTGTGTACTGCTTATATTCTGCTTATATAAATAATTATTCATATGGTAGCTATTAAGTAACATTTTAAAAGTCAAATAAACAAAAGCATATGGACAACAACAAAAAGAAATGGTATCAGTTTTCCTAATAAAATATTATTTGTTTCAAAGTAAGAATATATATAATGTAAATTGTATATTATTCACATATATAACATATGATAATGTAAATTCAATAGCCAGTCAATGAACTAGACATTTATCCTTTTTTTTTTAAAAGAAAACCTCAATATCTAATTCTCTTTCTTTTGAATTCTCACCTTATTTTGATGAATTATCTATTCTAATTACATGTATTTCTCAAAGATTGGTGAATCCATGTACTCGCCTTAAATTGTGAACTTTGCGTCCTCACCTGTGTTTTCTCCCCTTGTGGTCCAGCAGGAAGTCAGTGCCTATATGAAGCCTGGCTGGTCAGATACTAAAGCCAATAATGCTAAGTCTTGGCCCAGCAGTAGGAGAGTAGAACAACTCATGGGTTTTCTTTCATTTTTGACTCTATAATAAAAAACTGAACTCTTCCTAGCTTTCCTGGTTCGTCCCCTGTGCGCATCCCCTCATCTCCCGCTTGCTAATAACACTGGTTTTGGACCCGTTCTTTAATTTTGGAAGTTTTCACTCTCTGATGAATAACAGTTATGTTAGTCATATTTGGCTTCTATCACAGTCAGAAGATCCTCACAAAAGTAGTATTGTACAGATATTCTCCTAGAAGAAGTTTGGTTCCCGAAATCAAATGCTCTACCACTGAGCTATATAGAATATATTGCATGAAAAAAATCTATTTTCAATAATAAATAAAATAATTTTGGTTTCTAGCAAGTTATTTTCTTCATTAAAGCCATACAATTCATGTTAGGGCTTAACAATTATGAATATTTTCCTTAATATTTGATATCATTTGAAAAATATGTATGGATCCAACACATTTAGAAACCTGTAAAAGTCCTGGAGTTCCCCTTTCCAACTTTTCACCGGCCTCTTCAGGAAGCTGAACAAGAAGCACAGGCATCCCCCACATTGTCATTCTTGAATTGACTGGGGATATGTTAGAACGCTAAGAATTTACCTCTGTTTAGTAGCTTAATTATTTTTCTCTCTCTTTAGTGGAAAATCACTTAGGGAAATTGTGGAAATTATTTGTCTGAGTCATATTTTTATGGAAACTGCTTTTCACTTCTATGCATTTTTAGAAGTGTTTTCTTTAAAAAGGATATTCTATTAATATTTATAATTAGATAGCACACAAAACAGATGCTAAATCTTATGTTATAACTTTCTGGGTACAATTACATAAAGAAGATTATATACTTTTCATCAGAATGTTCTCCCGGGGAGCTGAAGAACAAAAGGGCTTTCTCTGTGAACATGCCATTTCTTTTTGGGGGTGGAAGTAAACAGGAAGATGGTGATTAACCACAATTAACCATTTTATCATGTTAGTGTTGATCCTGAATGTCATACATAATGCCTACTGTAGTTTTGAGTAGAACAGCAACTTGGCGCGTTCTTAATTGATTGACTTGGTCTTTTTTTTTCTTTCTTTCTTATTTCTCAGTTAACCTGTTTACATTATTATCCTGGTCCTTCTGTTATGCTGGTGGGTCCATCCTACTTTCAGAGCTTAATGATGTATCCATGAAGTGTTAGTATTCAGTATCCACCAAGGGTCAGAGGACAGAAGGAATAGGCTTTATTTTCTTTTCTTGAATTAAAACAGTGAACGAATGCAAAATGTGTCGTCTAATCTAATCCATATAACCTGCCCAAGAGCTGTTGTTGTAAAGACAAGAAACTGAACCGCCAAGGAAGAACAGTTTTGAGTATTCGGGCTGGGTTTCAAGTCCTCTGTGATGTGTGAATCCGAGCCTTTCCACTGTGTGTCTCTTCCTAAATGGTAACTTCTATGGTGGGCTCCCAGGATGGAGGGAGAGCTCTCCAAAAACCGTTTGCCCACAGACAGGGTCTCGTGGATGGACCGACTCTTAGTACTGAGTTCTGCTTTCTCCACTTAGAATGGCAGAGTAAAGAGCCAGCGCTGGGCAGAAAGGAGCGGAAGTTTACTTCCCCCCCTAGACGCTGCGCAAGGGGACGGATAGGTCACGCCCACTAGCGGGTGGCCGCCTCTGGGCTCCAGGCTGAGATGCTGGAGTCCGCTCCCAGGGAGGCGCGGACGTACTTGCCACCGGAGGCTGAGCGGACCAGAGCGCACCCTCCGGGAGCCGCCGGCGCCTCCCCGCGGCCCGGGACGCACGTGCCTGGGCCAGGGCCAAGGCCAGTGGCCACTCCGTAGTAGGCGGGGCGGGTGGGAGCGCCTGGCTTCGGGCCGCGGCCGCCGCCCGCCCGCCCGCCGGCTCCGGTGGTTGGGTGGAGGAAGCGCGGGACTCCTCCTCCCCGCCGTATTAACATGCACCCAGGGGCGGGTGACCAGCCCAGCCTCGCCGCCCCTGCCCGCTGCTGCGTCCCGGCGCTCAGCCTCCGCGCCAGAGGCGAGCGTTGCGCTCCGGGCGCCGCAATCCCGAGGACGCGGCCTCGCAGACACCTTCCGCCGGCGGGGAGCCGTAGGACCGCCGGTGCGAGCGGCCGCAGCCTCCTTGGCGCCCGGCTAGGCTCCTTCCCTTCACCTCGCTGAGAGGCGTCCCCGGGGCCGCGGGGCCACCGCTCTGGCCCTCGCTCCGAGGCTCGTGGGACGGACGGACGGACAGACAGACGGACGCCACCAGCGAGTTCTAGACTGCGGGCAGCGGCAAGGTAATGCCGGGCTGCACGGCGGGGCTGGGGCGTGCGCGGCGGCGGCGGCGGCGGCGGCAGCGGCGGCGGCAGCGGCGGTGGCGCGCTGGGTGGCTCCTGCTCACCTCCCGCTGCGAGGTCGCGGCTGCCCTAACATCCTAGGGAATGCGGGCTGTCTCTGCTGGCCATTGGCCAGCACTCTCAATTCCCTGACTCCTGCCCAGGGTACACGTCTGGTCCCGGTGGTGACCTCGGGATCCCCGCGGCTAGCGTACCCTTCCCCAGGCATAGGATCCTCAAAGCTCCCTGGGGTGTTCGAGAAGGGACAGATTTTTAAGTGAGACTGGGTCCCCTGAAGGGGGAGAGAAGGGAACAAGAACCTAGGTCCCGTGTGTCTAATGTCTCCAGCCAAATTCACACCGG
This sequence comes from Onychomys torridus, assembly GCF_903995425.1. Lineage (NCBI taxonomy): Eukaryota > Metazoa > Chordata > Mammalia > Rodentia > Cricetidae > Onychomys > Onychomys torridus. The sequence goes on from NC_050465.1 coordinate 24,810,052, forward strand.
GTTCAGCACCTTGCAGGCAACGGCTGCTGCTCACTGCAGGAGACTTCACCATGAGCTCCCGAGTCCTTTGCAAAGCAAGTTGTTGCTCGCTCGCTCTCTCTCTCTCTCTCTCTCTCTCTCTCTCTCTCTCTCTCTCTCTCTCTCTCTCTCTCTGTGTGTGTGTGTGTGTGTGACATTTTTGGCATTGGTTGGGAAGAGCGACTCCTTCCCCGTGTGTGGAAGTGTGTGTGTGGGGAAGACCGAGAAAGGCACAAAGACAGTGGCACAGAGAGACGCACACAGAGGACAGGGTCCCAGGGGGGTCACCGGAGAGGCGCTGAGGCCAACTGCCCGCGAATCGCGTGGCAGGCGGTCAGAGCCTGTCTTCAAAGGACCGAATGAGTGGCGCTGGAGCCGGGAGGAGCGAGCATCTCTCCTTGGTCCAAGCCGGGCCAGATAACAAATTGCACTTTCACGAGGGGCGGCTGCAGCTGCGGGAGGGACCTTAATGGTTCCGCGTGGCGATGATGAAGACCTTGCATTCAGGACCCGCAGAAAGCAAGCGGTTCCTGTCTTCATGATGTCCCAGAGGTCGTGGGAAGGGGCGGCCGTGGTCCGGGTGCCCGCTCCAGAGACACTGAGCGCCTGTGCCAGGCGGGCGCCTTGCTGGCCCAGGATGCCTGCTCACCCCTTGCCTGGCCTGGAGCGCTGCGGAATTTTCTGTCTGCGAAGGGGAGGGCATATGGACGGGAAGGGGTTGCAGGTGGCAAAACTAGGAGGACCGGGTCTCTGTGGGAGAAGAGGTTACGTTTTTATGGACCAGGCGAGACTCTTCACTCCTCTCTAGGAGAAACATTCTGAGCTCTGTGAGGCTGCAGATCGATCACGCCTCCTGGCCTAGCAAGTGAAGTTACAACAGAATTACAAGATGGATAATAAAAGTCACAGTGACAGACAGATCTTTAGCTTTTGTGGTCTTCATGAATGACTTCCTAGAAGGTGGAAATGGGTCATTCTTACATGGATGAGGGAATGCTTAGAATTCAGAACCCAGGAAAGGAATTTAGGGCCAAATGCAAACATCTTGCAGCCCCCTCTTTGTTTCTCCTTGGTTGGTTTGTTTCTGTTTGTTTTAAATCAAAGGTAATGTCATAAACAGCTTTTTTTTTTTTTTCTTCCTCGTAACAGTTATTTATATCACAATTCAGTTTCAGGAAACCTCTCACTATTGGTCCCTATCATTTCATGTAGATAACAATACTGCTTAGTTCAAGTCAGATGGAAATGACAGGCAGGCAAGGGATGATGCAACTGTTCCGGTTCAGACAACACCAGAGGAAAGTTGTCTTTGTTTACGTTGTGTAAAAGGAAATTAAATACATTAAAAAAAAAAAAACACAAAACAGTATAACATGTTCAGAATTTAAGTGCTAGAATTTAAAAGCTACTTTGGGGCTCAGGAAATCCCAACTTTGGCAATAAAGCTGATAGAAATATGGTGTCCATAGCTTGCTTCTTTATTTTATTTGGATTTGATGGTTTAGCATAAAGTTTCTGGGACCACTGCTGTAAGATATTTATTCCAAGTTCTAGGTCTAAAAAAAAAAAAAAAACAAAACAAAAAAAAAACAAACAAAAAAACACAACTGAGTGACTTGCTTAAGAGAACATGTAACTTCCCATGAGAAAACATTTGTAAATGTAGGTTAAGTTTCAAAACTACATCTGCGTATCTCCCCCCCCCCCCCCCGTTATTTCTAAGATTTGCTGTTAAATAAAAATGTAGACAACATAAGGAGGGAGTAGGAGATGGATATGACCAAGATATATTGTATATTTGTATGAAAAAATAAATGCAGGCAACATAAATGTTGGCAAAATCAACTAGTTAACAGATGTTTTCAAAGACCATGAAGTACGTTTCTGACCACACTTTTCAAATTATATTCAAGCCGGTGTGCTGAGTGGGAATGACATACGCATAAGCTTTCCCTGTGATGACTTGAGCGGTTCAGCACCTCTCACATCCCCCTCCAGGTTCATTTTATTCTAGCAGGACTGAAAACAGGATGAATCACGTGGGCAATTATTCAAAGCAAGTGGAAAGAGGACCTCAAAATATTATGCAGAGAAATACCGCAAACCTACATGTTCTGCTTTCCAAATTCTGATGTTTTAAATTTCTTACCGAATCCAGACTTAGGGACAGAAACTGTATGCACCTAGATCTATTAAGGGCATACTTTTGTTCCAAGTAGCCATCAGGGCTGATATTTCATATACAATTACACCACCGAGACCGGAGGTTGTTGGACAACACAGTGGCCCTGTTTGAAAGAGGCGTGCACTATCATTTTTTTTTTTCTTTCGGGAAAGTCTTGTGGAAATAGAGTTTTCTCTGTTTTTATTCCACACAGTACTTTCTAATGGAGAGGAAAAAGTAAAGCCTTTCTAGAGTGAAACGTGCGTAATCAACTCAAACTCCTTCTGTCACTTGAATGAACATTCTCATCCATTTTTCTTGCCGTCATGTGTGACCTCTTGAAGAAGAGAGGAGAGAGGTGGCTCAGCAGTTAAGAGCACTGACTGGTGTTCCAGAGAAAATGAGTTCAATTCCATAGGAACCCAGTTCAATGTAAGAGGAACCTGGCTTAACTCCCAAGTTGTCCGGAGTGCGATCATGCCAGGATAAAAACAAACAAACAAACAAACAAGCAAACAAATAACTGTATGGGAGAAGGGGCCATGTGACCCCCTGGCTCCTCTCTTTTTAAGAGGTCACGTACAATGGCAAGAAGCACCACCTCCTTCAGTCTGTATAGCCCAAGGTCATAGGTGGAGCATATACCACTACTGTTCTAGCCTTTATCAGAGGGGAGAGAATTAGTTTCTATATAGGGAGGCTTCCAACTGGAGAACTTCATGAAGATTCCATTTCTTTAGAAACTTTACTTTTCCTGATTTAAGGAAATTATATAGCTGTGAATTATTTCTTTTTTCTCTCTGCATTGACAGGTTGGTTTTTCCTTAAAATTCACATTAAAATGAGAAGGCTAATTAGGATTTTGAAAACCTCAGTACTGACCTCCCATAATTATAAATCATGCCTATTATATATTGGTCTGTTGTGTGTTTAAAAATATTAGGGTAAGAGCACCTATTGCTCTTGCAAAGGACTGTAGTTAGTTAACAGCGCCCCATTGAGCAGCCCACAATTGTCTTTAACTCCAGATCATAGACTTTGGTGCCCTCTTCTGGACTCTCTGGGTATGTGCACCTAAGTGCACGTAGCCACAATTAAAAATACAAATCTTTTTTTAAAATTAGATGACTGTTATCATAAGAAGGTCTTTTGCTAACACTCTAGAAAGTTTTTGTGCTGCTGAGAACATTGGGGGTTGAAAAATACCCCATGTCTTGGGCTTTCTTTTATTCCTAGAAAATCCTAAGTGCTTTCAGTTCTGTTTTCCAAGAAAAGAATGGTTAGAGTGCCCCTCAAGACATCCTTCATGGTTTTAATTCATGGGAGACTTTGCAGCCTGATTATTTTTCAGTGCTGGGGAAGGTTACTTTCCCTAGATTTGGTCTCTGTCAGTAGTTGTCCAAGATTTGTTACTAGGAAAACCTGAGACATTCTCCACAAAAAAGGTTTATAAGCAGCCTCCTCACATCCTCACAGGGCTGGTGGCATGGAATTCAAGACACTTTTCTTCAACCCATTTCCATTTAGTTGTGTAATTTGTACTCATGACTTCCTTGTCTGCCGCTGTGCAGTGTACAAACTTCCACAGCAAACTGGATTGAGGAGAAGAACAACAAAGTGGGTGTGTAGATCAGGGAGTCTGAACAGTGAATGGCCATCCTTTGGGTCCCACTGCTCATTACTGTGATTTCTGAGAAGCTGGTCTTGCACAGAAATGCTGACCTAACTCTTTCCCAGCCTTCCTTCTTGTAGGTGTTAGGGCTCGGTGAATGTTTTCATCTTTAAATAACTTAAAATTTCCCTGATTGCTATCTCTCACCTTCTCCCTCTTACAGAAGTTAATAACTACTGGAAAACAAGTGATAACCCAGTTAGGGAAACTGGTGCACACCAGACGCTCTATCTGATACCTCGTTCTGACATAAGCCAGCGTGCCTGGGATGTGACTGCCTGTTTTACATTTGGTTAGAAACTAGATAGCAATGCCCTGAATACACAGGAAAATGTAAACTCACCCTCCTCCCTCTTCCTAGAATTTGCCAGAGATGAAACCATTTATTTTCATATTCACTTATAACTCGCGTCTGTTGTCACTGAGAATTTGTCTGTCTTCTCTCAGTGTTTCTTGTCGGATTCGTAAGCAACCACACAAAGCCAAGCTATGAAGTGTGTCATTTGGAGCTGCCCAACCTTGCCAGGTTTCCTTAGTATTCAACATCGTGATGAGCGTGTGGAAGCCACAGTTAAGTGATTGGGAAAGGAGGGATTGTGCTGTGATCACCTCATCTCCCTGGCCTAGAGTCAGAATCTCAGCACCGAGACTGTTCAGAGACATTTAAAGGGCTACCTCGGGCGGCTTGTGAGAAGGTCTCTCTGGGCACATCTCCAGCCCTTCCGCCTTACTCTGCGGCATGGTTTTAGCTAATCTGAAAACATCTGCTAGAGTAAGTTCCCTGTTAGTTCTTCTACCTCTGGCAAGAGCTTTTGAATAGGTGAAGGACAGATTAGTATTAGCCCAACTCTAACCTCAGGATTATCGCCCTTTCCCTGGAGACCCTTTCTATCGTGGTTTCAATTTCAGTGGAAACTCAGTGTGAAGTCTATTTCAGGACTAGAAATTTGCCTGCTGGATATCACCCAGATTTCTTTACAAGAACACATGCTGCAGTTTGTGAGGAAAAATGGCATTTTGATCTTGCCCCAGACTCTGCAGACAACTCCTCTTTGGTGGGATTCACCACATTATGAACTAGGAAGAAAGCAGGACATGCTCATCTCCTTCAACGCCATTTCCCTTCACACATTACCCAGAATGCAGGGCAACCTTCTCATTTCCCCAAGCATGGGTGTGTTTTCCCCTTTCATTGTGGAGGGCAGCTGGGGGAATCAGGAAGCCCTGCCATGTTTGGAACTCTACTGTGTAAACTCTTGCCTGGGCAATTCCGAGGGAGCTCCCCTTGATTCTGTAGCTTGTGTGAACTGTGATGAGAAGTCTTTTCCCTCTCTTCCTAGCACATGGTTTCTTCTTTCTTACACCTCAACTGCATAGTCATTCAATTAGTGAAGCTCTCCAGCCGGATACAGTTTGATGACCTTGTAGCCTCTTCACGGCCCTGTTATAGTTAATAAGGATGTGTGATCTGGCTATGGTATGATTGGATTACAGCCTTCCCCTACACTGTGCTACCTGTGACCTCAAGAGCTAAATAGAGCATGCTTATCAATACGATCAATGACCAGCATAGTTCAGGATACCCAGTAATTGGCCAATGTATACCAGCTGTGTGAACAGTTGAATAATTGAATAAATGAGTGAGTGAATGCAGAGCTGTGTTCCAGCTGTGCAGAGTCCGTAACTCTGAAGGGTAGTATTTCTTTGCTTTTGCCTGAGCTGCCTTGCAGGATCAGATTCTGCATTGTTTAGCCCTAGGCTTACTCGGATAGTACCTTTGAGAGAGACAGATGATCCCAGAGTGGCCAAAATGTCATCATCACGCTATGTTTTCCAGCTAGAGGCCTGCAATCTTTTTAAGAAAAAAGGTAAGATTCCAGATCCAATAAAAACTCCAATTTCTCTTCCTTTCTCCTTATGTGCAGTGAACTTATCAATAGCTTACCCACTCATTTCTTTTTTGCCTCACGTTTCAAATCTCCTTTCCTGCCACCCCGTTGGAGAACCTGCTCTACCTGTGCCTCATTTTCAAGTGTGATTTTCTGTTTCTGTTCCTGTCAGCCTCCTGGAGACCAGAAGCTCAGGGGACAACAAGGACAGTGGCTAGTGTAAGGTTGGCATATGGAAGGAGGCCCAAGTTCATTGGGGGCTGCCCTCGTCTGATGTCAAGATGGACGACATTAACTGAGGTCACCTCAGTTGGAGAAGTATCTCCATCCAATTGGCCTTCAGGCAAATCTTTGTGGCACTTTCTCAATGCTTACAAGGTGGCCTCAGCTCACTGTGGGTGGTGTCAGTCCTGGGCAGGTGGTCCTGGGAGTTAGGAGGAATGTAGTTGAATGGGAGCTGAGAATCAAATCTGGAAGTGGTGCTCCTGTATGGTTTCTGGTTCAGCCCTGTCTCCAGGTTCCTACTTGAGTTCCTGCCCCAACTTCCCTCAGTGATAGGGCACGACATGGAACTATAAGACAGATAAACTCTTTTGTAATGAATAACTAAATGCTCTTTTTTGGGGGGTGTGGTTTCGAGACAGGTTTTCTCTGTGTAGTTTTGGTGCCTGTCCTGGATCTCGCTCTGTAGCCGAGGCTGGCCTCGAACTCACAGAGATCCACCTGGCTCTGCCTCCCAAGCATTGGGGTTAAAGGCATGTACCACCACCACCTGGCTTGCTAAATGGTCTTATTAATAAAAAAAACCAGGAGCCAGGTATTGGGGTAAAAACTTGAGAGATCAGAGGAATAGGAAAAGCCACAGCCAACCTCACCTTACAGACACCTCAGTCTTCAAAGAGACCTACTTCCTGCATACCCACACCTATGTGCCTTTCTGTTCTATTCTCTCATTGGCTCTTTCAGTCCAGCTACATCACTTCTTCTTCCTGCCCAGCCCTGTCACTTCCTGTCTATCTATACAGACCTCCAGACCTCTATGGTTAGTGCTGGGATTAAAGGCGTGAGTCACCATGCCTGGCTCTGTTCCCAGTGTGGCCTTGAACTCACAGAGATCCAGATAGATCTCTGCCTCTTGAGTGACAGGATTAAAGGTGTGTGCTACGATTGCCTGATTTCTATGTTTAATATAGTGGCTGGCTTTTTCCTCTGACCCTCAGATAAACTTTATTAGAGTGCACAATATTTTGGGGGACATAACATGTCACCACACTCTTTCTTCTCCTAGCTGTTTCTTCTGATAGTAACAGCAACAGAAAGCAAACCAGCATGGAGATGGAAAGGATGAGAACTGTATCACAGAGTGAGAGACAAATGTAGCACTTCAGCTGACTTTCTTCAGGCTGAATGTCATGTAGGCACTCAGCACAAACTGTGATGCTCCCTTTATGGAGCGTGTTTGAATCTAACTTCTCAAAATTAGTGGCAGTGTAGCCTTCTAAGTATTTCTCCAATAAATAGTTTTAAAGTTTTTATTTATTTATTTTATCAGACTTAAGAGTTTGTTCCTCCCCAGACACTACTTCTGGGAATATTTGAAAGCTGTGGGGAGCTAGATTAGCTTCCTGGGTATGCTGACAGGCCAACTGTCAACTGTTGTAGATGTCAGGTCCACAGTTCAGCCTTCAGTGTTCTATAAGGAATGATGAGGGTCAGTGTGGGCATGACCTGTGTTTGTATAACTGATCTTATCAACTAGAATAGCTAAACTTACATGCATATGTCAGTGATTTATAGTAGTTTACCTTGATGATTAGAGTCCCCCAGGATCCTCACAATAGCTATCAGATATTTGGTAATTATATATTGTGTCTAATAATGAGGAAATCAAAACATATGTTGTATCTCTTGGGTACTTAGTACAATGGAGTATACAGAAGTGAAAGACGTATTTCAAATCATGGAACAGCATAAATGCAATCGAGAAGATAAGATTAAAACACAGAAAATATTGGGAGGCTGAAGTAGGAAGATTGCTGTGAGTTCAAGGTCAGTCTTGGCAACATAGTGAATTTCAGGCTAACCTGGGCTGTATAGATCGAGAACCTGTCACCAAAACAAACAAAAAAGATGTAGGGAAATAATTAGTAATAATATGTTGGGTTGCAGAATAAAACCAACTGTTCAAATGTAAGGGACCATCAATCATATTTCTTGTATTTATTTTAAACACCAGTGTATATGTGGGGCTTATTAAAGAATCCAAGTATTATGGGATGCTTCCTAAGGAAGAAAATCTTAAACAGAAGCTTCACGGATTGGTAAGAATTAAGTGAAAGGAAACTGTACTTGCAGACTCTGTAAGATGTCTACATTATTGTGGCAATGCTTGTTCCTGGTCTGGGGGAAATTTGATCCTTGTGCCGATGAACTTGATTCTGGAGGATGGTGACATTACTGATAGAGACCTACCATAGAGAGCTGAATGCTTGTACAGGAATGTTTAGATTTTCCAGGAGCCACTCAAGGATTCCAAATAGACAATGCTTGGAAGATGGGGCCACTTGGAAGTAGACGAGTCATCTCCCAGAACTAGACCAATATTTTAGGGACACTTTTTGAATGATGGGTCTAGGGAGGTAGGTCTGTGAGAAAATGTAATTTTTTTTTTTAGTAATATTTGACTGTTTTCTCTTAGTCTGAGACATACTGTTTTTAGTTCCGTATTACTAAAATTATAATTAAGTACTTTGATGTCATCTAAAAATTAAATAACACTGTAATAAATGCCTTATGCCTACCACCCAGATTATGAAATAGTCCACTTACACAGTGTTGTGTGTGCTGGTGATATTTTCCAAATATATCTCCCCTCACTGGTACTCTGTAGGCCATATTGTGTCTTTGCCATTCCCTTATGTCTTGTATGCTTTGCCATATACACATACACATCCAAACAAATAGTCTGGATTTTAGGATCCATAGAAATAGTGTTGTGCTCTTTGCATTCCTCAGCTCTCTTTTCTTGCCCAGAAATGTGTTATGTCCAGGTCCACTTTGTGTGTTTTTACTGTTCCATAATATTCTAGTCAATGGCTACATCATGATTAATGTGCCTGTCTTTCCTTGAAGGGAGTTTATGCTGCTTCCAAACAAGGCTGCTCTTAACATTCTGAGGCTCTTAGCTTATGCTAACAAAGAGAGGTCCTCAGGAGAGCAGTTTCAATAGGAGGGCATCATACCTGCACACTTGGCAGATGATGTCTGATTACCTGGTAGCATCTCATCATTTATATTCCAACCAACAATCCTTAAGAGGTCCTTTTGTTCCACATCCTTGCCAACATTTGGTGATGCATTTGTATTTTGCTCATCTTGTGAATGTGAGATAGTATCTCGTATCATTAATTTGTTCCCGGAGACTGCTAGGAATGTCGGCCAGTTTTTCTTTCTTATTGACATTTTGGCTTGGTTGGGAGGATGGTTTGTTTTTTCACATATAATATCTACTCTCTTAGCTGCTGTTGATTTAAACTCATTGATTTAGATATTCTGGATGCCAGGTGTGAATTTCAACAGCCTTCACTTAGCTAGTGGCTTGTTTTTTGTTTTTGTTTTTGTTTTTTGTTTTTTGTTTTTTCTTTTCATTTTGATGGTGTCTTGTGGTAAAATGTTTCTTTAAGTTTTACACGATGTATGTCTTATCATTCCTTGTTGTAGGTAGCGTAGGGAAGCTTTTTGAATCTGAAGTGAGGAGGAAACTCTCCTTTTCCCCTCTCACAAACACTGAAGCTTTCCCATTGAGTGCTTCCAGACTTTTAACCTGTGCAGTTACTCTAGAAAGCCTTTAACTACATCCCATGTGAACAAGATGTAACCTTGTCTTGCTCTTAATTTATTTCTCATTTAGTTGGAGTGAGATTATTGGATTTTTATGAATTCTGATGTTGACAAACATCAAGACTTCATTTTATACCTGGAATGTACAGAAGCTTCTAAGGAAGATTTCTTGCTCCTAAAGTCTCTTTGCTGTTCTTTCCTCCCTGACCCCCCACTCCCTCCCTCCCTCTTTCCTTTCTCTCTCCCTCCCTCCCTCTTTCCTTCCCCTTATCTACCTCTCTCAGTTTCACTCTTCCTTCCTCCCTCCCTTTTCCACCATATCTGTGAGGTAGGGTTTCACAATGTAGCCCAGGCTGGCCCCAGCCTCACAACCAAGTCCTGGGATCACAGGCTGATATCAGCAGACCTTGCAAGATTCATTTTTTTCTGAGGTCTTCATGAGACTTCCAGGAACACAGAAAAGCACATTCATTCTTACTCCTCGCTCATCTATCCCAGCTCCAAGCATGTGTTGTGCATTGTGTGCCTGCAAATGTATCACTGGCACATGGGCAGTAGGGGTGGCTTTGTTACTTAACCCCACTTCTTAATTAGTCCTTTGTATTAAATGTCTCCACAGTGGACACCCTGCTGGCTAAGACTTTTCCATTGGCCATTCTGTCTCCCTTATTTTTTCTGTGCTCTTTATATATTTATATTCTTCCTGTTTGACAAATGATGGTAGATGATTCCCCCAGACCATGCCAAGGGAGTTAGGGTTGAATCTCTCTCTCTTTGCCCATTCTTCTATGTGGATTACATTGCCATGAGCAAATGTTTCTTTTAAAGTGCTTATTTTAGAGCCCAGACAAATATTACCTCTCACATGAAACATTTATAGCCCTTACACCTGAGGGCTAACTCTCTTCTTAATTCCATTTAGTATTTAACTGGATCATTTATTTTATGACTTACATATGTGAATACCACTAGATGTTAAGCTCCCTCCGTGATAAATTAATTTAGGTATTTTTGCATCTCTCTTAGGCCTGAGCCCACTATCTAACAGAGTGGGTTTAGTGGGTAACAGCTGCTTCCTTGATGATTGGTAATCAGTTATTGGAGATAACATGGGCTAAGTGGGAATTTGGACTCTGGAGTTATTGGAAATAAATAGGAATATGGCTGGAACATACTAGGATTTGAAATAGTGAGTGTGTTTGGAGTAACTAAGCTATAATTTGGTTGTGATATTTAAGATGATTAGCATCTCCTATAAGTAAGGAAAAATTTAGACCTGAGTTTCTGAAATGATAAAATTTGGGATGTTCATTAGAGGCGGGTCAGCAGATTCTTGGCACAAACCACGGTTTCTGTGTCTCCCTGTGGAAAATGCCACCTCTCTGTACGAGCATGATTCACTATGCCAGTCCCTTTAGCTAATGACGGGATTTTTGTGTAAGCCCAGTTTTCATTTCATTGAGCCCAGTTTTCTCATCTGAAAAATGGGGATCATTGAACTTAGATTTCAATGTATTTGAAAGGATTAAATGAGCCAACCTGTAGAAAGTATCTAGTTCAAAGCTGTGCCCATGGTGAGCAATTAAAACATGTTCTTAATGGTGTATTTTATTCAGACACTAACTTGCCATCCATCTTTCTGCATCAAAGTGATAATGAGTAAAGAACTTAAAAATGACTGGTCTAGTTGTGAAATGCCTTTCTTCTCCTACTGGAAGTCTGCTAAAACCTCCTGGATCTGGTCTTATTTCATTACAACAATGACTTGGTGAGCAATTCAATAAGAGCTAGTGTTCACTGAGCATCATGGTCTCTGTACTTAGTCAGGTTGTTGGTTTCCTGTGTCCTTTGCAGGCTGTAGGTGCTGAATCCACAGGGCAGTGCCTGCAGCCCCAAGCCTGTCTGTTGTTGGACCAACTGATGTGAGGAGATGACAGTGCAAATCAGATGTAACTTTCTCCTTAAGGAAGATTTAACTTTGTTCCTGAGAAGTTAGTCTCAGAGAAAGGTTCGGTGCATCTGGAGCAACACTCCAAGTGTAAATTCTAATACTGTCTGTTAGAGTGTGTATTTCCTAAGGTGGGATGAGATATGGGGAATGGAGAGACCTAGAAGGAGGGGGACATTGTGTCTTGATTTCTAATGGAGGAGATTGTCCTGTTTGACACATAGTTCCTGAATGGGCAGAGGGCACCGTGTTCTGATTGCCTTTGCTTGCTCAGCCAGACAGGCCTACCCTCACATCCCCCATGGTCGCATGCTCAATCAGTTCAGTTTCTCTTCTTAGAGATCTCTATAGCTCAAACTATCCAACAAGGCAAATAAGAACTTGTCATGGATTGTATAGAGGGACAACCCACTGTTTTTATTTCTGGCAAAGAAAACATTATAGGAAGCTATATTTATTTGGGACATCATCTGTTGTAGTAACCCATACACTAAATATTTGTTGCTTGCATTTAAAGCCTCATAGAATTGGAAAAACCGTTTCTTGTGCATTTATTCTTCCAGAGATCCTGTTAGAGCAGAGATGTTGGCATTCGCAGAATGGCTTGCATTCTCTGTAGAGGTCAGATGGGTGTAGCACCAATGGCTTGTGTTTCCATCATGCACTGATAAGCTGAATAGTTTATCCACTTTTAATTGGTTTCTGTAATTTTCAGCTTGTAATGTAATTATAACATTTTTTTCCCTCCCCATTTTCCCCCCAAATCCTTCCATATAGCTCTTCTTGCTCTCTTTTAAATTCATGGTCTCTTTTTTTCATTAATTGGTGTCATATACATACATACATACAAGCATACTCCTAAATACAAGAGTACAGACCACTCAGTCTGAATTATATCACTCCTATGTATGTTTTCAGGGCTGACTATTTGTTATTGGAGACCTAGTAAGTGTGCTTATCCCTGGGGAAGACTTTCTCAACTGCTCTTGGCGTTTATTAGTTACTTGTAGCTATTTGTGTAGGCTTGAGGCCTCCCGTGCTCACATGTCTATTGCCCTCATTCAGCACATGGGTAGGCAGTCATATCAACTGCAGCTACTTGATGGGTATAGCTTGTGCCCTTCCCAGGAGATACAGTGTCACAGTAAACTTTCCATCCTCTGGCTCTTACAGTCTCTCCATGCCCTCTTCTTCAGTGATCCTTGACCCTTAGGTACAGGAGTTGTATTGTAGATGCATCCCTTGGGACTGTGCTTCACAACTCTGCATTTTGATTGGTTGTAGTTTGCTTTAATGCTTTCCATCTGTCACAAAGAGAAGTTTCTCTGGTTGGTGATTCAGTCTCTGTAATCCCCGTTGAGTGGGCCTTAAGTCCAATTAGAGAGCTGTTAATTACCACCAAGGTGTGTATATATATATGCCACTCCTGCATCGTCAGTGTTTTTCTTGTATCATGCTTGTCATCACTGTGTTACACGGGCACCATAGATACATAGGACTGTTGGTTGCTTCTCTCCTTGGGAGGGTTACATGGTTTCTTCTGTTTCCATGAAAGCTAGTCCTCAGGGTTACAGCTTTCAGGTCAGTTCCATCCCAGGCCCTTTGGGCACTGTGCCTGAAGTGCTTTGTATCTTCAGAAATAGGGACTTGCCTTCTACTTCTGTAGGGCAACCAAGTGCAACATCAGCAGCCTACAATGTTTTGGGAAACACTGGGAAACTCTGACCAATGACTCAGAAGAGGGCTTCTCATGCCTGGTATTGAGATTCTGTTAGACGGTCTATGGCTCTTGGAGGTGGCATTGCCAGCCTAGATGGGAATTTCCATTTAAAATATGTACATTTATTTATGCACCAACTTACACATATTATGTACATTTTAGGGGGATAGTTAATAGTATGATTCTATATGACTTTTTCAGAATCCTGGCTGTTATTTTATCCTCCTTCCTGTTTCTGTTTTTATCTCCCTTCCTGTCCCTCATTAGAGGGTCCCTGATCTTCTCATTTCCCCTTCAGAACAATTGTTCCCTGCTATTCCACTCCCTATTGATCCCCCACCCCAGACCGTAAACAGTCCTTTTTACCTTCCTGATTTCTGCAGTTACTCCAGGATGTGCACTCACATCTGAAGACTTGGAGCTTGAGGCTCTGATTAGAGGGCACATTCACTGTTTGTCTTTCTGGATCTGGGTCACTTCACTAAGTATGATCTTTTCTAGTTCTACCCATTTACCTACCAAGTTTATGATTTCATTTGTCTTTACAGCTGAGTAGTATTCCATGGTGTATAGGTACTACATTTTTATTATGCATTCACTGGTTGAAGGACATTTATGTTGTTTCCATTTCCTAGCTATTATAAATATAGTGTGGCAATGAACAGGGCTGAGCAAGTATCTGTGAAACAGGATGGCAGAATGTTGAGCCCTTTGGGCGATTCAGAATAATATAAGGAATACTTTAAAAGATGTTTTCTTTTAAGTTGGAAAGCCTAAAAGAAATGGATGCATTTCTAGATTCATCCAAACTACCAAAATTAAGTCAAGAAGTCAACAGCCTAAACAGACCTGTACCTAATGAGGAGATTGACATAGTAATAAAAGCTTTCAAGCTTAAAAATAAAAGAGTCCAGGGCCAGATGGACTCGCAGCAGAATTCTACCAGACATTCAAAGATCTATAGCCAATCAATCCTTCTTAAACAAGAAAATGGAGGAGAGGGAGGAAAAGAGTAAGTTGATGACAAACAGAAGGAGCATTCCCATATTCCTTCCATGAAGCCTCTAGTACTCTAATACCCAAACCAGGTGAAGAAACACTATCAGCAAAAAGAAGCTGCAGGCCAATAACTGTGATGAACATAGACTCAGAAATACTCAACAAGATACTTGCAAATAAAATACAAACATATGTAAAAAAGATTATACACCATGACCAAGTTGATCTTATCTCTGAAGCGTAGGCATGGTTCAACACATGCAAGTCAATAAATATAATAAACCACATAAATAAACTTAAAGGGAAAAAGTCACATGATTATCTCAATAGGTGCAGAAAAAGCCTTTGACAAAATACAACATGCCTTGCTGATTAGAGGAGAATTTGAGCTAGAGGGGGAGCATACTTCACAATAAAAGCTAAATACAAGAAACCCACAGCCAACATCACCCTAAATGAAAAAAATTATTTTCAACAACAACTATAAAACCTACTAAAATTATTTTCATTGTATTGGCCATTCACTTCCCATGGTTAAGTTTATTTCTAGATATTTTATTTTCTTTGAGACTATTGTGAATGGGAGTTTACCCATGATCTCTTTCTCTGTATGTTGATTGTTGGGATACAGAAAAGCTATTGATCTGTGCAAGTTACTTCTTTATCTTGCCACATTGCTCAATTTGTTTGTCATTTCTAAAATGAGTTAATTAAAGATAAAAGAGCCAGATAGTGAGAAGCCTGAGCCATTAGGCCATACAGTTAATAAATAATATATGCCTCTGTGGTTACTTGGGTCCAAGTGGCTGTGGGACCCAATGGGACAGAGGAAATCTTTTGACTACAGTGTGATGCTCTGGCCTCTCAAATTGCCCAGACGTGATTTCTGTTGTCTAGTACCAGAACTGAGTGAGAGCCATGGACAGACCAAAGCACTGACATCCCCTTAGTCTTCTGCTCCCACACCACAGTGTCTCAGGGTTATCTATGAGCAATAGAGTCATGGGTAGTAACTTAGGTACTATTTGCTCAATCTTTCTTTTCCTATTATTTCATATTTTGAAGATGCTCCCTCTTTCATAACCATTACTGATTCATTTCTTCATCACTTCATTTTTTTTATTCAATTAACAATAATCTATTCAACTTAGTCTGAATTCTTTTACTTTAGCCTTGAATAAGAGTAACCAAAGATGTAAATTGGGCTCCTGCAGAGCTGTGGTGTTTATATTGGATGGGAAGAAATGCAGTGCCCATGACTTTGTATTTTATTTTTGATACATGGTCTTATTATGTAGCCCTGGCTTTACTTTAACCAGCTGTCCTCCTGCATCAGCATTCTGAATTCTGAGATTACAGGTGTGTGTAACCACATCAGATCCAGACTTCTTACAGCTATGGAAAAATAAATGAAATTTATTCGAGGAATTCGAGTACTTACTATATGAAAACTTTGGTTCCTTTCTTCTTAAACTCAGACCTTCACTAGACACGTCCTAGCTTTAGAGTTCTAGAAGGTTCTCCAGGAAGTGTGCAGTTCTTTCATTGATGATGTTACTTTGTCTCATTCTTTTTTTTATAATAGTAGACATGCCCTCAGATGCAGTGTCCACCACTGTATCTGCTGAGTTCTGTTTTCTCCTTCTATTCTTCTTGCTCTTTTGTTTTTAAGTGCTGGGATTGGTCCTAGGTCCTTGCACATGCTAGGCCATTTCTACCACTAGCTTCTTCTACCACTGAGACCCTTTGCTGCATCTCGCTTGGAAGCTTAGGTTGGATGTCAGCTCACTGGGTAGTCCAGACTTGCCGGGAACTCATCCTTTTACATTTGCCGCCGAAGTTCAGGGATTAAAGGAATGCACGGCAAGATGATTGTGATTTTGGCTTTTAATATCCCAATAGATCATTAATTATAGCATAGGAGAAATGTCCTGTAAACTTGTATTTCAGACATAATAATAGACATTATATTTTGTTGGATGTGTATTAAACACTACAGCCCATTAAATCAGTAATTGTTTTTTATCTTCATATTAGCCTTATGTAGCAAGTGATATAGTTTACTGACTATGTGCTTAGATTTCAGAACTTTCACCAATGAAGTTGGTAAATTGAACTGCGATCTGTAACAGGATCTATGCTCCCCAGATGCCTAACCCATTGCCCAGTTTTGAATGACATCCAAGAAATGTAGACTGAAATGGAAAAAAGGAAATCAAAAAGTTTATCATATTAAAAAATTGATAGCTTTCAGAAATGTATTTCTAGCTGCCTGAAAGATATATGTTCTTCTTAGTTTAAATTATTCCACTTTGAGGCTTGGATGGCCCAGCAGGCAGTTATTTGGACATTTTTAAAGTGGTACTTCAGTTTCTCCTTAGTTTCCTCCAGCCGTTGCTGTACATATGTGGAGAACATAGTAGAAATGAAATTACTTCTACTGAAATGCTGTTACTAGTTACTTTCTTGTCTCTGTAATCAAATAACTGACAGAAAGCAATGTTGCTGAAGAAATAATTCCCTTGGCTCACGGTTAAGAGGGTACCATCTGCTATGGCAGGGAAGGTGTGTCAGAGTCTGTGGCAGCGGTAGCCTGCAGGTGGGATGCCTCACATTTGAGGATAGGAGGAAGGAGAGAGCCAGTCAGGTCTGTTGGTGTTCGTTTTTATTCAGTCAGTACCACCCACATTCAAGGTGGGCCTTCCTTTCTCCCTTAAACCTCTCTGGAAAGGTCCTTTTAGGTACACTCAGGGGTGTTTCTTATGGGTGATTCCAAATTTAACCAGGTTGACAGTGATCATGAACCAACACATATGCCAAAATCCCAAGCTGCTAATTTAAAGGTGAAGTCACTTTGTTCTCTAATGCCGCTTAAAAAAATGTCATTTATTATTTTTAATTTCCCTACTGGTTTTTGACTAGTCCTTGCTTTAGTGGCTTATTTTCAGACACGGGTTATTTTGATGACCTCAAGAACAAAGGACATAAATAGGTTGCATTAGCCTTGTCTTCTTCTTTCTCTGTATGTCTTTCCGTTTGTTAGAGAAATTCTGAATGACAGAGGTGAATCTCTTTGGAAACTACTTCTAGGGGTATGACCATCTGCTTGTTTTGGAGAAGACTAGAGTCTTCTTTCCAGGGAAGGATCTGTCAGCTGTAAAGAACTTCAGCTCCCTGCTTCCCGTTAGGCAATCTGTTTGAGAGAGTAAGTAAGGGCCACAAAGACAAAGGGACACAGAGGTTTCACCTGCAGTAAAGACATAGTTTAGAGGACATAATTAAGGGGCTTGGCACAACCCCTATAAGGATCAGATAAGGACTTCCCTAGCAAGGAAAAGCAAAAGGTGTTCCATTGCTCTTCTAACACATACCTGAAACCTGCATGTCGCTTATCTCTAGGCTCCTTTGCAGTTCAGGCTGGTGGAATTAAAACATCAATCTCTTTAAATAGACACTGGCAAATTGGCATCGCTATTCTACTGGAGAGGAAGGTTATTCAGCTTGTGCAAAAAATACTACAATGGTACTGTAGTTTATTTTAAATTTTAATTTCTTAGGGGGAAATTGAATATGTAAGCATCCCTACACACATAAACATTGGTACAAGATATTTTGCTCATGTATATTTAGCAGAAGCTGCAGGGGAAATGGAGTCACAGAAACATGACAGAAGAGCGAATGTTCTTTGTAATGTTCTTACTGTTACAGTGGTGTCACAGATGAAAATGTGTCGTGTGAGTTAAACGTCTTCAGTATTTCTTGCTAAGATTCTGTGAAGGTTATTTCTAATGCTGACATGTTGTTTTGAACCACGTTGCAGTCCTGACACAGAATAAAATTAGAATCTTCCAGGTCCTATTAGAAGTAATGTGCTAATAGTAATGCATTGTTTTGTTGGAGACAAGAACTATGGGATCAAATGCTTTACCATACTTAAATCATGGCATGCCCTGTGTTTAAAGCCACGGTCAACATATTTACGTTGATTATATTCTCGAGGTTAGTGTGTCCTGAATTGCATATATACATAAGTAAAAATGTTTTATTAGAAATTGTGTAATGAAAACTCTAACATTCACAGGTTATGCATGGTGGATGCAAGGATAACTAAGATTTGGTAGTATTATCTGAGGTCCATCTCCTGGAAGTTTGGCCCTCTTGATGAGTCTCCACTCCTCTTCACATGACTGTTTCTTTCTTGTTAATGTAACTAACTACCACTTGTAAATCTGTTTCAACCAATCTATCATTCACATTCTCAACACTCTGTCTAGTGTACAGATTCTTAGTACTTGTCAAATACTTCTTAATAATTATTCAAAGAATGGATACGAGGTAACAGAGCTCGATAGTTTAACTTCATTGCTTATGATAATAACTGTACATGTTTTAAATGATAGCTAGTTGAAGAAGTTGACTGTGAGCTGTTGAGTTTAAGCCTGAGTTTTGTTATTATGCTGGTTCCCCACAAGCACTGGAAATTTATTGTTAGAAATGACTCCATCCTTGTTTCAGTGACCTCACTCTTATTGGAGAGGTAGAATAAGGGGTCCACCATCAAGCAGCAGGGAAATGAAGGGTTGTAGGAAACCGTGGGAGGCATGACAAGCTCATTCAACTGAGCAGACAGATTTATTGCAGGTGGAGATTGGGGTATCAAAGGACAATAAATGGTGGGATAGGAACATGGCTCTTCTCATGGCCTTTTAAGTCAATTTATGTGATGTTCACCACCTTCCTAACATTATGTTGCCAATAACAGCTTTCTGGAGCCTGTAATATGCTTTTTCTTAGGGTCTAAGTTCACCATGTAGCAACTCACAGGCACAATAATATGTCTTCAAAGTTTCCATTAAACCTGTGATGACATCACTGTTATGACTGAATATAACCCATACATTTAAAGAGAAAATTCAGCATGCTTTCAGGAAGAAGTCTTACTGAGTCCAAAAAGGACTTCAGTTATTACCCGAGCTTGTGTCCATGTGCATTAGCGGTTTTGAGGTACAGTTAAACATTGAGTTATGCAGGAAACGTCTAAAAAAATGTAGCTGTTATCAATCTACATTCCCAATCTGCTGGTTTAGCCATGGGGTATTTACAAAGCCAATCCGTTATTCTAGCCAGCATCTGTGGATGAGGGCCTAGGACTTAGAGTAGTGATTCCCACTGTAGTCCTTGTGCCAATATCATCACCTCATCTGGGAGTATGTAGTCATATAGCTTCTCAGGCTCCAGATCAAACTCAAAGGGCCGGCCCTAGAGGCCCTAGAGGCCCCAGAGGCCCCAGTGTCTTAGCAGTTCTTAGGCTATGACCTGATAGCTCAAGGCCTCAGCACTACTAGCTTTTAGGTTCTTATCTCTAGCAATGCACTTATTCTTATATACCTCTGTCTGCAGGTCTCATGGTTGAGACTGTGCACCATTCAAAAGACGGGGAAAAATAAAACTCACTAGTTAGAGCAAGAGACCTTTCCTAGTGCCATGATTGTTTTCTGGATTGATTACCCTCTCCCCGGACAAATGTTGCTCTGAGTTTCAACTCTTCCTAGCACTACCAAATGCCTCCTGTATAGCTTAAGCTCTGGTTCTTATCCCTGTATTCTGCCTGATTTTTTTTTTAACACAAAAACCTGTAAAATGTGTGGTGAATACATGCACATCTACTCACTGAGAGCCAATGTTTCTTCCTCAAGCTCTTGATATATACACAGTCTGCCCTCTGTTACCTCACCCCACTTCCTGTGCTTGTGACTCATTACTAGCTTCACTCAGGTGCTCTGAGTTTTAACTTCTCCTGTATTGGGAGAGGAAAGTGAAAGAAAGAATTCAGAACCTGAGCGGTTCTCCTCTCTCCTGCATTACCTTTTTGCAGAATGGTTTTATTACTGTAATTAAAAAGTTAGGAGTTCTTAGAACATCTGGAGCAATTGCACTCGAGTGCACCAAAGGGTCTTTCCCAAGTCAAGTTATGGATACTACTAAATCATGGTAATTTTACATGACTGTTCTCTCCCCATGTATCATAACTGGGTATGAGGGCTTAGCTCTGAATGCTGCTGCCTCTTCCAAATCTGTTTTCATGTACCCATCTCTATTCACCCCTCTCCTCCACCTTTTAAATTACTTTCCCGGGGTCTATCTAGGAATTGTCTTTCCTGGCTCCCATTTCTTTCCTTTGCATGTTGCTGTGTTGTATTATTTTCACTATTGAGAATTTTCTGCCAGCATTTCGACATGGCTGTAGTTTCTATTTCTTACCCATTATTTTTACAATTGTTCAAGCCAGAAGCAGAAGAGAAAAAGCCTACATCTGTACTTCCCCACACCAACTCATCAAATTTTATTGACTAAATGCCTGCTTTCTCTCAGATTAACTTTCTATGTTGCCTACTGGATGCCTTTAATATCCTTATTGCCCTGCAAATTTGGGAGAGCCTTAGCACTCACCGTTCAATTTTATCCTCCTCCAAACTGTATTTTGAAGTTATATTCCATAAATCACTTTGAAAAAGTTTATTCAAGTTCCCAAATTGAATCATTTGTTGTCTAACCTTCTGTGATCTATGAGATAAAGTTTGAAGTTTGTAGTGTGCACAGCATTGGGATTTTCCCATAACTCGGTAGAATGCAATTTTGCAGCCTTAACTCTTGGCAGCACTCAACATGATGGGGTTTTGTACTACTGGCTTTTTTGCCCGGCATTTTCTAAATAGTACTATGTTCCTCTCTGTGTCTCACCACCTTTGTGTCCTTTCTTCAGGATATCCTTGCTTCATTTTCTACAGGATAGATATCTAAATATGTTTAAGGACAGCCTGGCTTTCCCTGAGATTTACCTACAATCCCCTCTGGTTCCGAAGTATTTCATGTATTCTTGGTATAAAATGTTGCAGGCTTTTCTGCTCTGTTATCTCTCCATGACATCCTTACATAAGAAAGAACATTTTCTAGGGCCAGGGGATGCAGTGTCTTCCTCCAGAGGAGTTGAGAGTTAAGTACACCAGAGAATAACATTAGAAGAAACGAGAAGGATGTGAGATCCAAGATGGGCGAACAAGGTGATGGAGGCCCTGGAGCAGAAGGGAATAAATAGAGATGCTGTTATAATTTGAGCAAATCCAAGAAAGAGAATTTAGAAACAAAAGCTCAGAAACTAAAGCAGAACTCAATCAGTATAGCAAGAAAACAGAAAATGTAGTGTATTAAGCTTTTTCTGTCAACTCACTCCAGCCTTAGTGATCATAGATCATAAACAGGTAGTCCATCATGCTTCTAGATTCACAAATTCAGACAGGGCATCTTGTTCTTGTGAGAGACATATCTACATTAAAGTCTGATGTCTTACAGAATAAAATGTTGGTTTATAGAGGTAGAATGCCTGGGGAGCATGGAAGAAGTTTTAATTCATAAGACAGTATAAACGTGGAAGTCTTTACTAAGAAGTACATTGCGTTTTCCTGGAGGAGTATGTGTGAGGAACAGGCTTAAAGGCTGAGTCAGAAGAAGAACTTGACTAGATCACAGTGAGGAATTTGTGAAGCTGGGCTGTAGGATTTCTGGTTGGATGTGATGGCCAAGGAACTTAGCACGTGTATTGAAGAGTTTGATTTTGTTCATTACACAGTAACATACCATTTTAGAACAGCATAAGGGGCTCAATGGGTAGAGGAACTTTCTGTCAAGCCTGACAACCTAAGTTTGATCCCCTGAATGTACACAATGGAAGGAAAGGCCTAACTCCAACAAGTTGTTGTCTGACATCCACATGTACACCATGGTTTGAGTGAGCCCTACCCCCAACAATCAATAAATAAATGAAACAATGATAAACACATCTTAAAAGCACATGAAATACCATGAATACTTGGTGTATTCATCTACTTGCCTGGAGTAGATCTCAAAACATTCTAAACACACACACATACATACACACATATACACACACCTACTTACACATACATATGGACACACAAACATACACATACATACATACAACACACACATACATTCAACATACACATACACACAAATACACACATATATGTATGTACACACTATGTAAGATAGATATATTAGGCTTTCTCTAGGACTCATGTGATGCAAGAACGTTCTTGAACTAAAGAAGGAAACAGGAGAGACAAATGTTTGTGTACAAAGTTTCTGCCTCTGAATGTCCAACAGGAAACTACTAATCATCCATTGAGTTTAGGTGTGAGTGTATCATTGCTTCAAACCCGCCAATAATCTTTAATAATTGTTCTTTTAATGTTTTTTTTATGAGTTTAAGTTCCATGAGGACTGCTGTGTCTTGTTGGCTAGAAAATGCTTAGTATACTAGTAATAAAAAGTGAAATAGTTGTGTTCTTTAATGTCCCTTCAATCTCTTTAAAAATCCTGTAGAAATTAAGTGGATTTTAGAAGTTTTGTTTGAGTCACTGACTTCTATTGGCCACTTCTGTGAATATCTAATTATTTGAACAAACAAAAGCTCCCAAGAGTAAACTTAAATTGGGTAGAATTATATTAAACTGGGACAGAACATGTTCCCAAAGAGCATTAGTCCATTCCCGGTACTTTATTACAGATGAGCAAGTTGAGGCTTAAAGGAACCAAATGACTCAGCCACCATCACTCAAACCAACTCCTAAAATGTTGACACCAGGGTCAGGAGCACCTGCTAATACCAGCTACATGTCTCTTCACTTGTGTAACACCACACACCACTTAGACTCAAAAGTCAAATCTTAGCTTGAATCATGTGGACAATTTTTTCCTTCCCTGCCTCTATTAAAATTCCAGAGGGAAACCCCACTTTGTGTGGCTGCTGAAAAACTGTCAACCTTTGGACGGCAGAACTCAAGAAAGGAGATTGACATGATATAGTCGAGTAGCTCCAGTTTGTGTTTGTGTGTGTGTGCACACGGATGCATGTGTCCATGTGCACATGCACTCATGTGTGGATGCCAAAGGTCAACATCAGGTGTCTTTCTCACTTGCTGTCTATCGTGGGTGTTTTTGAGACAAGATCTCTTACTGTAGCTGGTTGATTCTGCTAGAGTTATTGTCCAACACGCCCCAGGAATCCTCATGTCTCTACTCACCCAGCATTGAGATGACTTATGCACAGCTGTCCTGGTGTTATGAGATAGGTCTGTGGTATTGAATTCATATCCACACACTTGCTCAGCAAATATGACCAACTGAGCAATCTCCTCAGTAATTTTCAATTAAAAAAAATCAGATGATCCACAGCCAAACATTAGGTAGAGCTAAGGGAACCCTGCAGAAGACAGGAGGAAGGGTGGTAGAAACCAGAGGAGTCTAGGACATCAGAAGATGACCCACTGGATCAATAAGCAGGGCCCATAGGGACTCACAGAGACTGAACTGACAGTCATGGAGCACTAAGTCTTCAGTATAAATGTTACGGTTGTGAGCTTGGGGTTTTTGTGGGATTTCTAACAATGGGAGTGGGGATGTTTCTGACTTTTTTTTTTTTTGCCTGCCTTTGAGACCCTTTTTCTCACGCTGGGTTGGCTCATCCATCCTTGATAGGAGGGTTTGTGCCTAGTCTTGTATCTTGTTGGACCGTGTTCAGGTGATATACCTAGGCGGCCTGCTCCTTTCTGAAAGGAAGTGGAGAAGTGGTGAATCTGAGTCGGGAGGGGTGACTAGGAGAGGAGGAGGGAGAGGAGGCTGCAGTCAGGATGCATTGTGTGAGAAAGGGGTAAATAAAAAGGAAAAAAGGAGGGAGAAAGAATATATGATTGTTGGAGTCATCTTCCAAGGGCCCGCTTGTGAGAATTAGGTTTCATACCAGATAGGAGGCCCCAAAGCTTTGTTGAATTACAAAAATAGTTTCTTGGATTTGGAGGGCAGGAGTGTGCCATAAGTAGATAGTGAAAGCCTGCCGAAGTTTATTTTGGACGAATGAATACGCTCTAGAGAGCTGTGTACAATGGTCACTATAGTTGATAATAACACATGGTTCACTTGAAAACCATTAAAGAGAGTAGATGGTAGTTAAAAATTTCTTAATTAATTAATTAATGTGCATATGTGACCTTTGGAGATTGCCCATCTTGCATGGATTCATTCTCTCCTTCCACTGTGTCAGTCTTGGCAATCAAACTCAGGCCATCAGACTCAGCAGTAAGGCACCTTTACACCCGCAGAGCCATCTCCCTGGAGCAGCAGAGCAGAGCCTAATGTCCTTTATTGTGAGTATATGAACTATGAGTCGGTGGATGTCTTCATTAGCTTGATTGCGATACTTTGATCACGTTCTATACAGCAAACACACTTTTAAAACTTCAAAGTATCAAGTTTATTTCAATATCTAGTTTCACCTTCTTGTCTTTTTCAGTTTGAAGTGTAATCATATTGTTTTTCTCCTTCTCTTTCCCTCTACTCTCTTGGCTGGTCCACTCTTAAATGGGAGCGATTAGTAATTTTTTAATTTTAAAAGTCATATTTGTATATTTATTTTCTTTCTATGTATGTGTATGTGTGTCTACTCTTGCTACGATGCATGCATAGAGGTCAGAAGACAACTTTTGGGAATCAGTTCTCTCATTCCATCATGATGGTCTGGGGGATTGAACTAAGATGGTCATGCTTAGTGGCTAGTGCTTTTAAATTCTGAGACCTGTCCCAAGCCCTAGACAATTTTTCTGATGAAATTCATCATTAGGAATGGGAAATATTATTAATTTAGCAAGTATTAAATACTGACAGAAGATAAAGTTGTTGACTCATGTGCTTATGGAAATAATTTTTCAAGTAAAATGTTCTGGTTATATAACTTAATTGAAGGAAATATCTTCTAGCTATTGATTTCCAATTATAACACATTCTCAGTTTTGATGTAATTTAACATTTCATCTTATTACTGCTGTGTCCAGCATAATTTTCCAAAGTTTTGATAAGCTCTATCACTTAGAAATTATGACTTTACTTTTGCTCCTCAAAAATTGCTTTAAAAGCGGGCTGGAGAATGCTCAGTAGTTAGTGCTTCATACCACTCCAGAGGTTTGAAGCTCCATCCTCAGCACCCACATTAGGCTCTCTCAGTGGCCTGTTATAGGAGCTCCAGGAGATTTGACACTCTCTTCTGGGCTCCAGAGGCTTCTGCATACATCTGACATACAGATGTGGGCACATTGCATGATGTGCACACACACACACACACACACACACACACACATTCTAAAAAAAAGCGTTCTTTAAAATACATTTGTTTTTTAAATTACTGCATTGTGATGCTGTGATGATCCTACTGAATTCAGAAAGCCATCAAAGCACACACTTGTCTCAGTCCAAACTCTGTATCTCTCACTGAATTTCTAAACAGTTAGAATGGCCATTCTGAAACCATGACTAAGGCACTTTGTCTTAATCCCTTATCTGAAACAAAAAAGAAGCCCACAGCATTGAAAGCAGAAGAACAGTAGCTTTAGGTGTTCTTAACATACTCTGCTGCCCTTTTGCCTGCATTCCACCCTTCCTTACATCTATCTACTATTGCCCTTTCTTGATCCCTTTTTTAAATGTTACAGTATGCCTACACATACATGTGTTTACATATGTACATGTACAATGATAGTGTAGGATTCACACAGGAGGGACAACATATGAGGTTTAGGCCACCTCACTTAATTTATTTTGAGGCCATCAATTTTTCTGAAAATTTCATTTTCTTTACATCTGAATATTAGTCGACGTTGTGTATGTATCACATTTTCATTAACCATTCATCTGTTGGTGGACATGTAGCTTAGTTCCATTTCTTTGCTGTTGTAAATACAGTAGCAATGAGTAGTATGAAAATCTCTATGGTAGGCTAGAGTGTAGGATGTCAACACTGATAAAGCTAAATAATGGTTCTGAAACAAAAGTGGTTTCTACAAAATTAGAGAATTCTGTGTTAAGTATATATATTTCGCTTTTTTACTTAACCTAAGAATAACTTGTGTTATTGGGCACTGCTATCAACTATAAATCACAGTATTACTATTCTAAGGAAGCAGAGGTGTTCATTGGTACAAATGTTGTTTTATGTAGTAGGTGATTTTCTACACAAAGACAATAAGAGAACACATTATGACATTTGTTTACAATGTCTCAATTGTTAACAGTCTCATCTCACAGGCTAAATGAACAAACGCAGAAAACAGTTAGCTAGCTACTAGTTGTCAGACATCACTTTGCTTGAAGCAGAATGCTGTTGATTCAAGACAAAAACAATGATGATTTTAAACATTTATTAATGTGATTACCTCCTTTAAGCCAAGGCAACATTTCATCCAGATGGGGACAGTTCTGACTTGCACATTCTTTGTTTCCCTTTTCCAGAAGAGACTTCCATTCTTAAAGTATTATTTGAATAAAGTTCATATCAAAATAATTTTCCCCAACATAATTGTTTAATTTAGGTACATAGGCTGCAAATGATGGAGTCAGATAAAAAAAATGTTAGTACAGTAGATGCTAATTCATAACAGCTATCAACAGACTCCAATAAATATTGATTCACAAGCCTAAAATTTACTGTAGTCTGAGTTTACAACAAGCATGATTCTCCCATATGGTCAGATTTCCAGCACAATGAATAGGTCATACTATAAGGAATCCAAAGAAGAAATTTTAGTGAGCCCTTCCAAGATGCCTTTAAAATGCATCTTATTAATTTGGTTCTTTGTATATATATATACATAATGCATTCTCTGTGTTTCTGGGCCAGCCAGATATCTCAGTGAATAAATCGATTTCTGTACAGGCTGAGGACGTCAGTTTGATCCTGGAACCCACATAAAATTGGAAGGAGAGAACTGTCTTCACAAAGTTGTCCTCTGGATCACCCCCCCCCCCAGCACACATCATAAACCACACAATAATAATAAATAGCATTAAAATTAAAACATGTATTCTGCTTACTATAACCCATCCCCCTTTCTATTTCCCTCCCATTCTTAATACCCATCCAAAAGTCCCTTCTGTGCATTTCATGTCTTGTTTTTGGTACTCACCAAGTTTAACCAGGATTTTCTTGGTGACCATGAATTTGGAAATTTTCATTGAGTATACAGCTGAAGACCGTGACTGACCCTCTTCAGAATCTATCACTGCTAATAGTTCAGCAGGGAGAGGGCAGGGCCCCAAGAGCCCTCAGAATTCACAAATGGCTATTGACAGGCTCACTCTTGTGAGGTCACTGCCACGGTGAGCTCGTGACTGCACTAGCTGGGCCAGGCTCACATCATGGCATTTCATATAGTTCTTCTCTCTATTTTAGGGTTCTTAAATTATCTCCTCTTCTCTCTTCTGTGATGTTCTCTGAGTCTCAGAGTGGGGTGGGGTAAAAAATGTCCTGTTCATGGCTGAGTAGTCAATTGTCCCCACTGTTCATTGCAATGACAAGCTTCTGTGATTAAAACAGAGAGTAGCATCTGTCTATATGGCTAGAAATAAACATTTCGGAGATAGTTTGGAATCATGATAAGATGAATTGATCCATTTTTTAATTTTTATTTTGTTACCATGATTTATGGGAGGGACACATATATGTGGATGTCCATGGAGGCCAGAAGAGGGTAACAAATCTGGAACTGGTGTTATAGGTAGTTGTGAACTTCCTAATGTAGATGCTAGGAGTCAAACTTAGGTTTTCTGGAAAAGCAGCTAGCACAAGTGGTTAACTTAACCACTTACATGATACATATTAAAACATTGTAACACTTCCATGTATGCTAGTGATAGGAAAGCACAGCATCTCAACAAATTAATAAACATAGCATCCATCTGCAGATAGAACATCATGAACAATGCCCAGGACTTCTTTACATCCAAACCTCAGGGCCCTCTCAAGGACATCATGATCTATCCTAAACTTTATGATCATTCTTTAAATATTTTGTATTTGTGTTGATGTTTTCTTTATTTGTAAGTCCTCTGTTGCCCGTGTTTGGGGTAAGTGCTGCTTATGTTTGAACTTTCTTAAAATACCAAAATGTATTCTGAAAAAAAAAATGTATTCTGAGACTTGCTTTCCTCCTGTAACTGTATGCTTTGATATCAGTGTGTGGTGGTGCGTATGCGACTACATTTAAGTGGTCTACCTATAGCAGCCTAAGATACACAATGCTTTTCATCTATTCTCTCATTTTTGTATGTTGGTTTGAAAGTTTCTTCTTTATTTTTCCTAGTAATGATCAGACTGCCACATGCATTCTTCTACATATTTCATGACATACTGTATGTGCAGGAGACTGGGCTGTGGAGAGTGCTAGATTCAGAAGACAGTGACTACATGTTTCATGAATTGACTGTGCCAATTTCAACTCTAAAGGGTACAGTCTGAGTTTCTAGTGTTCTAAGTGCTTGCCAACACTGAGTGTCACCAGCCCTCTTAATTTTTGCCTATCTGGTGTACTGACACTGATATTCAAATATTGTGTTGTGATTTAGGGAATAAGATATCCACTTACAATGCTATATGAAGATATAAAAATCAGGATATTGTATTCACTTTAGGCAAAATAATTACAAAAAAACCCAACACATTTACATGCAGAAAGCCCAATGCTTTTTTGTAACTAGAGTGGTGTTTTTACACATTCAGCGTGATGGTTGTTGCTGAATTCTGCAATAACACCTTCATGCTCATCACTAATTAATGATAATCTTGAATTAATTAAATGAAGTCCAATTTATGCATAGCTATTGATTTTTTTCCCTGCCATTTTACCTCAGTCTACAAGAGAATACAGAGAGATGGAAATGACTCCGTGTGTCTGTATAAATGACTCAGAATGAAATCATTTAGTGACCTGAATGGATGATGCTAAGAAGGTTGATAGAAACAGCAGTGCTGTAACTCCTAGAACTGTTGTGAGATTTTTTTTAACTCCATATTAAAAGGGGAAGGTGACATTATTGCATCAAAACCCATTGGGGCAGAAAACAACCTATAATGCCTATTAGCACCATTAAATGTCGTCAGCCAAACAGAGCCATGGTGCTTTCCAGCTAGCCCCCTGAAACATATTTTAATTGTAAAACTCTCACAACAGTTTGACTGATACAAGGAAGGCTACTTTGCTTTGCAAATAAGTTACTAGAGTTAGAGGTTTGGCTAAGTGCTGGGAAGCTTGCCTAGCATGCTCAAGGCCCTGGGTTTGAGCCTCAACATCACTAAGTAAATAAATAAGTAAATAAACAAATATATTACATAAAGATGTAGCTTGTTGAGGAGGATAGATTAGCACATTTGGACAAGTAGAACATGTTTTAGTTAAAACCTAATAAGCACCTAAAAATGGAAAATTAATATCCATATCCCCCTGTGATCACCAATCTGATTATCTCACATTCAAGTTAGACCATAAAAATCATTTTGTCTTATGAAGCTATGTTGCAAAGAGATACTGAGCATTGACATAATGGGGTTGCTTCAAACTTTATCATTCTGATAAAGACATCAAGCTGTCAATGATCAGTTATTGGAGGGGGATAGGGTTTGGGAACCAGTTGATTTTAATATCTACTTGGGGATCAGTATTTCTCCTCTAACATAACTCCAACCTGTGCTTCGCTGACGCATCTCAAAGCAATTGATGAAAGTAGTTGCTGGTTTTTTGTTTTGTTTTGTTTTGTCTGAACATAGACCCACCCTGCTCCCACAGGTTAGATTCTGTCCTCTTCATGGCATCAAAAGGCAGAATCTAGACTTCAAGCTGTGAGCATTGGAAGTAGCCAAGGAGAATTATGAATGGTCCCTGAAGAGGTGTTTACCAACCCAAGGTTTCTCTGTCTACTCTCTGAAGCCCAACAGAAGGTCTGAGGTAATTTGGGGTTCCAAACACCCATTTAATTTATGCTACTGGAGTTTTAGTGTCAAGATGTGATGTTCACATTCATTGTTGTCAAAGTGCCCCTCTGGCTCCCATCTTTTATTGCATAATTCCCCTCAACTCCAACTTCTCCCAAGGTGGAATCAACCCATCTGCTTGTTGCTCTGTCCCCGTTTATTCTTCATTTCCTCTGCGTGTGGCTTTGCCCAATGTGATATCGCCGGCTCGGAAAGGCAGTCTCTCTGCTTCATTTGGTTAATTAATCTCCGACTGTGTCTGTGGCTCACCTTGTACTTATGTTTACAGGCTGATAAAACTCTGAAACTTTCTTGCCGAGTTTTCCTTTCATTTTCATACAGCACTCCCAGCGAACAGCAAAATACAAAATGTGGTATGATAAGTCATTCAATTACTACTAATGTAAAAACCTCTAACACCCCCAACATCAAAGGTTCATCATCTTATCTCAATATTGGTTTGTTATTAATTTCTTGTGCTTATTACAAAACTCAATATATTTCCCCTTTCATTGTTATTTGTCTCCACCCTGGTGACTGTTCTTTTCTGTTCTATAAGGTGCCCCATCCCATTTGATCGGTTTTATATAATTTCATATCCAATTGAGGAGATAAGTTATTAGCAAAAGGAAAATGATAATTTAATAATATTTCTCATTTACTGGTGTTCTGTTTTGTTCTAGGCAGGTGATTCCTTGATAATGGCATTATGTTTGTTACCATTTAATCCTCACAGTAAAGCTATGATAGAATAATGTTTGTGTCCCCTTTTTATAGGTACCAATACCAAAACACTGAGTTTTTAAAGATCAGATCAGAAGTAGCTTGTGGAATGAGTAGAGAGATGATACAGACATGTGAGTCTGGCTTAAGATTTAGCATTCTTTCTTTCCCTTCTGTTTTGAGACAAGGTCTCACTATTTAGCCCAGGATAGCCACAAACTCACTATTCATGCCTCACTCTTCTGAATATTGGGATTTCCTGAATCTCGCCACACCTGGTTCAGTCCCAGCATTCTTGTTTTTTTGAAGTCAGCATGATGCAAATTTTTTTCTCTTGAAATCCTGTGTCACTACAACAGTTCTTCTAAATGAATAAATCTGTTTCTTGGTACAAGGGCATGGGCAGAACATCGTAACGAACGAAAAGGAAGAAAAAATAACACAGTTGACATTTTAAAAGGGCTTTTGCATTTTATACACAGAACATGAAAAAGATAGGACTTACAGATTGCTTATCAAAACTACAGTGGAAAGACCTCTTCATACAGAATGTCTTGTCCTATGGTGGCCTCACACCAAGCCCAATTGATTTCCTACATGCATTGAAAGTGTGAGGATAGGATTGGGGAAACAGATTTATGAAACAGAATCATTCTGGGGCATGTGAGATATACTTAGTCTCATGGTTCTGCAGGTAGCAAGACACTCTGATTTCCTACATGCATTGAAAGTGTGAGGATAGGATTGGGGAAACAGATTTATGAAACAGAATCATTCTGGGGCATGTGAGATATACTTAGTCTCATGGTTCTGCAGGTAGCAAGACACTCAAGAGAAGCCCTTCTAGGAGAATTTCTACCTTTTGTCTTTGTAGCTTCCTAGGAACGTCCTTTTCTGCTATTGCTTATAACTTGAAGGGAATTCGGCCTTACTTGCTTTGTGGGAAAAATATGTAGTCAATGCAAATCACTAAGCAGCTGGGGGTCAGAGGAAGTTATACAGGTATCTATGATGTAGAGACTTGCTATTACAGCAGGAGAAAAGGCCGATCCAATTAGATGGCACCAGAGGGACACTAATAGGGGATTTATGGGAGCAGCTGTGAAACCTTTGTATAGTTTTGCTAGATTTTGCAGGGAGCAAGGTAAGATGTAGGGTAATATTGATGCTTTCTGCCCTCTCCAGTCTGTCTTGTTCAAGTTCCATGAAGGTCATGGTCATGTTTGATTTTGTCACTCCTGGGTCACCAGCCTCGAGCACAATGCCTAGCCTCTAGCAGATGTTCAGTAGATATAGGGGTGTATAAATCCAAACATGTCTGGGGAACAAGGGAATTCCAATTAGTGCAGACATTATAAAAAATGGAAATCTTTCGAGATATTAAGAACAAAACTACCATAGTGCTCCGCCATCCCACTTCTGGGTGTATACCCAAGGGAATACAAGTGTCACAGTAAAGAGACAGCTGCAGGCTTGTGTTTATTGTGGGGTTATTTACAAGATAATATATTATGAAAACATGATATGCACAATTCTTTTTCAGCAACAAAATGTAGCTGTTGTCCCTTTGACAACTATATGAACAGAGAGGACATGACATTCAGTAAAACAAGCCAGACACTATAGGGCAAGTCCTATGAGATCTGGGTTTTTTTAAGTTTTTTTTTTTTTTAAGCTGAGGATCAAATCCAGGGCCTTGCGCTTGCTAGACGAGCATTCTACCACTGAGCTAAACCCCCAACCCGAGAGCTTATTCATGTTTTTAGATCATGAAATCTAAAGGCTTCACCTCTCACAAAAGTTGAGAGTAGTAGAATGGTGGTTTTGGGAGAAGGATAGTGAGACGGGATGATGATGGGACGTTGGGCATAGGCTATAAAGTTAAATACAGAGGAAATACGTTTTGGTGGTGAATAGCACAATAGGGTAATCCAGATATCAATAACATGGTAAATTTCAAAGCAGACAGAGAGAGGATTTAAAGTGTTTTACCACAAGGAAATATTAAGTCCTTCCAGCCCCTGTAGATATATTTTAGTTTCCCTGACTTGAATCACATGCCAACACTGTACTTCACACCATACATTTCTACATTTATTATACATCAATTTTAAGATGAAAACTAAAGGGAGATTTTTTTTTTCATTTTTTTGAAAGCAATACAATATGTCCGTCTGTCTCTGAACAGTCCAGCTAGTATCTCTGGAGAGGTTGTATTCCGTGGTTGGTGGGGCTGTAATTTAGTGTGCCCTGTCACATTGTGCCATCAAACCAGACCCTGGGAAATGGATCTGACATCTTCCTGCACCTCAGCATCACTTCAGCTTTGGCCCCAGTAAGCACATGAGTTCCATTAGTCACCAGTGTCCAACTTCAGTATGGTGTGGCCAGAATAAACAGTTTTATAATTGGATTTCAAA
Organism: Onychomys torridus; assembly: GCF_903995425.1. Taxonomy (NCBI): domain Eukaryota; kingdom Metazoa; phylum Chordata; class Mammalia; order Rodentia; family Cricetidae; genus Onychomys; species Onychomys torridus. Next base: position 24,843,316 of record NC_050465.1, read on the forward strand.
AGCTAATCTGCAGTGTGTTATTTTGGTCTATGAGTCATCTAAGCTCTTGTGGTGATCATTTGTGGAAGCATTTTCTAAAAACTTAGTATTCTGATGGTTTTCAAATACTTTGTCAACTTTGAACTTGCAGAAATAACTGTGAAAGGTTAAAGCGTACCCGTCAAACTGCAGCTTGCCTTGAAGTACATAGCTGTTTTATTTCTCTGGAATTTTGTGTAGAATTTGGAATGCACTGGATAGTAGAGATGCATTGAGGTAAAAAAAAAATAAATGTTTTAGATGTAAAAGAAGTCTCTTCCAATGGAACAAACAATAGCGGTGAGTGTTATATGTGTGCAGCTCAAGGAATCTAGCAATACATTTGTTTTGTGCATTGAGGTGCAAATTTAATGAGTTTTACCATCGTCAATATTTGTACCTTCCTCCTTTCTGCAGACATTAACAAAGGAAATACCATTTCTAGTAATAAATATTTAAGCAAACTATTCTTTTTTTCATATTGCAATTTGTGATGATAACTCCACATTTTCCAATATGCAGTGAATTGAATAAGATTCCCACTGGGGAAAGTTGGCTGAGTATATGGTTACAGTCTGAAGGCATCCCCAGATGGTTTGGACAACAAAATGCAGTTGTAAGAGAAGGCAGTATAAATTACCATTTTCATCCTTCAAAATAATAACATTCCTTTGATTTCAGCAACTATGGTCATCTTGTGTCATCTTCCCATTGGAGGTACATTTTACAAACATATATTAACATCCTTTTTGTTTCATTCTAAAAGAACAAAAAAGATGGCATCTCAGTCATAAAACATAAGATAATAATTCTGGAAAATACTCTTTGATATCCAAGCTTTATCCAAACTTGGATGAGAAATTTAGGATCCTGAGATTTGGGTCCCTTAAACATTGTCAGCACAGTTGTTTAATTAAGTCAAAAGTTAGAAAGCAGACAAAGGCTGTTTAGATGTTTTACCACCAAGGATCATACCACATTGTCTACAGACCCTCCAAACAACTAGTAAAGTCTGTTGACTTCAGATTCTCACTTCCACAGTCCCAGGCCTTAGTGAGATTTTAGCCTGACCACATCTGACCTCTTTCTCTCATACCCTCAGGATTCTGTACGTGTACCACCTTTTTGGGTAGGTCTTTGGATTGGAACCTTTAAGCTTCTTAAGAAGAGATGAAATTGAAACCATTGTCTCACACTTATATTCTTCATTAGAAGAGAGTCCTTCTATGGGCTCATTCTCTGAATGACCAAAGTTGGAATAAATATATCTGAGATTTTTAAAATTCTGGTATTGGAATAGATTTATGTTTTTTTTATAAACATCAATTTGGCCAAATTCTGTTTGATAATTTATGATGACTGGAAAAAGTTGAAAATTATAATTGACAACATTTTGGGGATCATTAATTTAATTTGTTGCAAAATTCCTTGCCCATAGTTGTCTAGCTTTCCCAGAGTGAAGTAACAAAATTTTAACATCATATGAATTTCATACTTGGTAGATTAATTGAGCACTGTTTCTCACCCTATTATGAATGCAAAGTTTCTGCTTCTGAAGTTCCCGTTATTCATTTTATGATGAGCCACATAAAATTCTCTATAAAGCTTTAGGAGGACATTCTTTGATTAATCAATTTTCCAGGTGAGGAAGCAAATACCACTGGAAGTGAATATTTATTGCTTTCAGCAGAACTAGTGGATCACATTTAATGGTAGCAAAATGCAGTTTCATGATTTTGTTTTTTTAGGTTTGAGCTATAAAATGTACTGTGTATTGGTAGTGTATAAAACACCATAATTTTATGACTAAAATATAAATCAAATTAAATGCTGAAATACTTTGTAGAAAAGAACAGCACTAATCGTGCTGCTTAATACAATTAGATCTCTTCCAAAAACAGTTAGGTTTCATAATTTATGCATATAGTTTAACTCTGTAGATGTGGCTCATCCACAGTCCTGTTTATCAGGCACACTTCATTTACTTTTAAGTGCCTTCCAGGCTGTGTTTACAGTTACAGACTAGCTTTTCCTTAAATAATGAGTGTTTATTACACTCAGTGATTAAAGAATATTTTACTTAGTTGCCAAAATATAAATAACTAATGCTAATATTAATGTTTCTACATAAATGTTTTACATGGATTTGTATCTGGACTTTGTAATGTTTTAAGTCACAAATGTTTAATCTTTTTTTCATACTCATTTTGATGTATTTCCATACAATTTTCCTCTTTATCTCAACAGAAAATAATTGACTGGTAACTTAGAACCAACTGTAAAATTTTGAGGATTGTACGTATATTGAAGGAAAACTTACTGTGTTTGACAAACAGATGTAGGTTTTACTCTCATAAGAGTATTTCAAATAAGGTCACTGAAGAAAAATTCAAAATCAAGGACAAAATCAAGCTTTGGTGATCCTACAAATATTAGACTCTAAGCCAGTTCCCCAGATTATTTTAGATACATTACATTTCTGCCCTTAAACATGACCATAGCATGTATAGTATTTTATAATTTATTTTAATGTTATTATGAATCCTTTTATAGGGTGATAAACATGAAATTATGTTCCCAAGTTGGAATTATATCCTTGAGGGTATTGGGGTTTGTGTGTGTAATCTCAGAACTATTTAAACATCTATTATTAGTTTGATCCTGACTTTCTTTTCAAACATAAAAAGAGTGATGGACATATCCACACATTCACATATGAATCAAACCTTTGTTTGTTTGTTTGTTTGTTTTTTGTTTTGTTTTGTTTTGTTTTTGAGACAGGCTTTCACCGTGTAGCTTTGTGCCTTTTCTGGGTCTCGCTCTGTAAACCAGGCTGGCCTCGAACTCACTGAGATCCACCTGGCTCTGCCTCTCAAGTTCTGGGATTAAAGGTGTGCACCACCACCACCACCATCACCCGGCATAAATCAAGTCTTGCTTGCAATAGAGTGCTAAAGTTGTATTTGAAATATTTAATGCCATAAACACAATTTTAGGCTTTTGTTTGACTTTGCAAGATCATTATAGTGCAAAGCATGTTAAGTGCAAACAGTATGTGGGATACCTTTCTGCCTCTAGACTAACTAACAATGACTTAAACATTTTAACTTTCAGACAGAGTGCCTTTAGTTGGCAGAATGGTGACCATGCAGAAGATCTATCTAGATTCTGACATTCTCATCCATCAGTGTCACCCAAGACCACACATGTGTGGCCATCACCTTATATGACAAAGCTAATGATCAAGAGAAGAGGAATTTATAATGAATTATTCTAGATTATCTGTGTGTTAGCTAAGTGCTAGCATCTTTCCTTCTAGAGAAACAACAACAACAATAATAAAATTTGATACATGGATAAGAAGGCCCAGTGAGGATGGGAGTGGGGATAAAGAGGCAGAAACTATGGGAAGAGATAGGCAGGAAGATGGGAACAGACACCATAATACAAGGAATGCTGAGGACCATCAGCAACTGAGAAGGGAAAGGAATGGAATCTTACCTGGAGACTTCCAAGTGAGGGTGGCCTTGTTAATACCTTTATTTTTAATGTCTATCCTCCAGAGTCAATTTATGTAGTTTAAGTCACCAAATTTATGGTGGAGCATTATGCTTGCCTAAGGAAATCATTAGAGAGATATAGAGATCTTGAGATTTTTAAGAGATGCAGTTACACCCATTATCTTGCTTTCTACGATCACCTGCAGTCTGAAAATGTTAAATAGAAAATTCCAGAAATAACTCGTGAGTTTTAAATTGTGAGTCACTGTGAATAGTGATGAAGTCTTGCACCACCTGCTCTACCCACCTGGGGCATGATTCATTTCAGTTCAGCGTGTCCACTCTGTATAAGCTGCCCCCTTGTCAGTAGCCACTTATGTTATTGGATAGATTGATATTTGATGGTCTGGTGTTCAACCAATCCTTCTTTTACTTAATAAATGGACCATGATACAACAGTAATGAGTCTGGCAATTTTAAAAGCAGTACCATGCTATAATTATACTATTTCATTATGTCTGATTTATGTTAGACTCTACCATAGCATTTTTTGGGGGAAACATAGTCTATGTAAGGTTTGGTACTATCAGAAGTTTCATGAAGCCACTAGGGATCTGAGGACAGATCTCCCATGGATAAGGCAGGGAGACAGGGACTAGACTATGGTATATAATAGTTCAAAGGGAAAAAACTGAACCATAATTTTGCTAATTATCAGTACCAGTCAGGTTTGGTGGCATAGGCCTATTTCACAAGGATTTGGAGATTTGGGGGAGAAGGATCAGAAATTCAACATCAGCCTAGGCAATGTAACAATACCCTATACAAAACAAAGAGTAGAAACAAAGATACCAGGGATCGGTTATTGGTAGAATGTTAGGCTAGCATGTGTGAGACTCTACAAAAATTAACCCATAAATAAAGCCAAACAGTAGCACCTATTCAAGAATCCCTCTTGCTCTTTAATATGCGTCTGGTTCTTTCACCATGCTCAGCTCAAATCCCAGAGCTTTGAGTCACAACACAGGCTTTGTCTTCATGTGAGCTTATGCAAGGCTTCATATGTGACCAGACACTGATAGACTTAACATTCATTTCTTCCTAACATCCCACAGCTAGGATACAGACTCATACAGTTACTTCCTGGATAGGTCAAGAGTATTAGCATATCAAATCAAATCTATCTATGACACTTTTAGATAAAGATACTTTTACTCTTTCCATGAGATTTTTTTTCTCTCCATTTCATAGGTGAGTAAGGGAATAAACTATATTTTTATCATTTTAAAATGTTAAGGGTTTTCCTATGTCACAATGTATCCTGTGTTGACAATTGTTCCTTGTACAGTTGAAAAGATTGTACATTTCCCCTCTTAATTGAGGTGTATTTTCCAAACCATAATGTGTCAAGATTGGTTGTCCTGGTTAGCCTGGACTTTGAACTTGACACAGGTGAGAGTCAGTTTGAAAAACTGAGGCGTTGCCTGGATCAGGTTGGTCTTTTGGCATGTCTGTAAGGGATTTTCTTGATTACTAATTGGTGTAGAAGAATCCAGCCCACCATGGATGTTGCCATTCTTTGGGCAAGTGGTCCTGGGCCGTCTAAGGAAATCTAACTAAGCATAAACTATCAAGTAGAACTTCTCCGTGGTTTCTGCTAGAATGCCTGACCCCACTTTCCCCAATGATGGAATCAGTGTCAGCTGGAAGGGCAACAAATTAACCCTTTCCTCCCCAGGATGATTTTGGTCAGTATGTTTTTATCGCATTGACAGAGAGCAAACCAGGTTACTGGTTAGTGGCACAGGGCAGGTCTATGTGCTTATGGGTGTGCTGTAAACATGATCTGCCAGTTTCTTATAAAAGCGTACATTTTTTTCTAATATCCATAGGAACTTAGGATGGTTGTGTTTTCTCAAAGAATCAGTCTTTGAAATCATACTGCCCTTTTTTATCATTAATAATATTTCTTCTTCCAAGCCTGCTTTACTGCTAATAGCCCCTTGACTGCAGCCGGGGCTCTTGGGGTTTGTGCTTCCATAGTATATCCTCCCGGCCTTTTACTTTTAATCAACCTCTGTTTTTTATAGTGTACTTTTTTTTGACAAGGTGCATTAGGATTATGATTTTTTTTTATTTTAAAAATTACCTATCATCACCACCACCACCATCATCTGTGTGTGTATGTGTGCAGGGTGTGTATGTGGAGGTACATGTGATATGAAGTCAGTTATTCAAGAGAAATTATAACAAAAATTAATTTTAGCTTGTGTTCGTTATCTTAGGATTTATTGCTCTGAGAAAACACCACGACCAAAGTGACTTGAAGAGAAAAGATTTACTTTGATCTTACAACTCCCATCACTGAGGGAAGTCAGGGTAGGAATTCAAGGCAGGAACCCAGAAGCAGGAACTGGTGCAAACGCCATGAGGGAACACTGCTTACTGGCTTGCTTCCCAAGGTTTGCCCAGCTGGCTTTCTTATAGAACCCTCACCAAATGCACAGAAATGGCACTGCTCCCAGTGAGATGGGCACTCCCACATCAACAAGCAATCAAGAAAATGTACCATTAGTTTGTCCACAGGCCATTTGATAGAGGCATTTTCTCAATTGGAGTTCTTTTTCCCAGGTAATGCTAGCTTGTGTCAAGTTGTGTTAAGATAAACCAACTAGGACCTTCATGGATTCCATTTCCCTGTCATTGATTTCTTTGCATATGATCAAGTTTCTGTGTTCTATCATGTCCTTTCTCCCTGAAAATTTTCCTTATCATTTCTTATAGATTAAGACTGCAGTGAGTTATCTCTGTTTTTCCCTTGAGAAATATTTTTGTACTTTCAAAAGACATTTTCACCAGATACAGAATTCTGGCTTAAAAATTTTTACTTCACCATTGTCTCATGGCTACCAATCTTGTGCCATTATTCCTTATCCCTGTGCATGTAAGTTATCTTTTTCTCTAAGTGCCTGCATAGTTTTCTCTTTGTCTTTTATTTTCATCAGTTGAATATGGTATACCTAATGATTTTATTTGTGAGTTTTTTTCTACCTTTATTACAACTGACCATGAATTGTAGTAAATGATTCATCTACAATACAACCCAAGTGATGCATCTACAACAAAATCCAGATGATGCATCTATAACACAACCAAGATGATGCATCTACAACACAGCCCAAATGATGCATTACAGCATGTCATAGATGGTGTATCTACAACACAACCCAGATGATGCATCCACAGAACAACCCAAGTGATGCATCCACAACACAACCCCAACACCTAAGGTGCAGAAAACATGGAATAGGGTGTGGAAATATTCTAAGAGTCAGAGGACCAGGTCAGGTGCTGGGAGAGTGTGTCTTCTATTTGCTTTTTATTGTACAAAGTGATCCCCGAGTCCTCTGAACATGAAGTTCAGTGTGTGTCTTTAATTTGGGGAAGATCTTAGCTATTCTTCACATCTGTGTTCTGCCCTTTAACCCATTCTCTTTAGGGATTCCAGTTACAATGTGAAATGATTAGATCTTCTCCCAGAACTCTTGGATGCCCTCTGGTGTCTTCACACATTTCCTTCTGTATTTCCAGTTACTAGTTTCTGCTAGGGTGTCTTTCTTTCACTGTGTTGAGTCTGCAAATGAACCTGTTGAAGGATCCTTCTTCCATATTACATTTTTTTCATTAAATTCTAGAAATTTCATTTGATCCTTACCTGCTTACTCTTTTCTGCTGTACTTTCCAATCTGATTTTGTAAGTCATCACTTTTCTCTACTGATCCTTCGGTATACTAATTATTAGTTATTTTAATTTTTCTGTGAGGTAGTTCCAACATCAGTGTCATCATTGATCTGATTCTGTGGATTTTTTTTTTTGTCTATGTTTGGTGGCTGTCATCTTCTCCTCATTGTTTGAGGTTCTTTTTTTTTTTAAATCTCATTATGTCTCATGATTTTTCTATTGTCAAATATTAGACACAGAGAATAATCCAATGAGAGGCTGAGATAAAGAATTTTAAGACCTAGGAGTGGTCATGCCTCTCCTTATGTTAAACACTTACTGTAGGGTTTCCAGTAAATCTGATTAAAGTTGGGTTAGGTGTAATTTTTTGCGGGGGATTAGTTTTCAGTTACTGTGATATGATCGCCCTTAGTCTAGCATAGACTTCAAAATCTTTTTGAGCTACTTTGTGTTTAAGATTGGTATAGGTTATAGAAGTGTTTTAATTTTGTTTCCTTTGAATGTCTGTTCTCAGCATGAGGTTTTTCCTTTGCCCTGAACTTTGGATTCCTTCAACATACAGTCTTTCACATTCCTTTCCAATGGGAAGATGTCAGCATGGCAACATGGAGGGGTCGTGGTCAGATGTGCTGTGCTACTCTTAGGTAGCTGCATGGTTAGGCAGACACTATGTCCTAATTTTGGGGATTTGACTTTTTGTTTCTGATTTTGCCTCCTCCTCATCTTATTACCAAGCCCAGGATGTCTCCCCGCCTTCACCCAGAGGGTTTTGCTTGCTGTTTATCTCCTTTGGTCTTGTTCATCATATGCTCTCAGCTACCATGTGTTTTCTCTAGCTCCCCAGTGTGATGGTGTTAGCTGCCCTTCTACCCACTTTTCCTTCTGTAGGACGTTTCTGGCAGTCTTCTACCCCTGCAGTCTCTCACGGATTGGCATCCTTTGTGGCACCTTAAATTCTTTTTCAACAATCCTGTTAGCTTCTGGCAAGATCACCTGAGAGCACTGTCTAAGAGATGTGGAGTCCTCCAATATCTTGGATCCCTAGGAAGTTCACCCAAGCCCTATCACTCTAGGCCTTCATCCTAGCTGGTCTGTTCTTAGTGGTGTCTGGTTGTGGAAGTCTAGAGGAAAATATTGCTCACCATGATCTCATGTAGGAGGAATGAGAAAAACAGCAGGAGAAGTGGAGCTAGTAAGTGGCTGAACCAACATTGGAACCTAGGTCTGCCTGGCCATGTACGTCCTGGTACTTGGTTCATGACAGGTTCTTGGTAGGCTCGAAGTTTGGTAAGATACAAGCACTTTTCCTGAGCATGTAGTATGTGTAGCATTGATTGCTGTAAGGATGTTTGGAATATCACATTGTGTGCTGGCTAGTTTTATGTCAATTTGACACAAGCTAGAACACTGGGAAGAGTAACTCTGAATTAAGAAAACCTTCATAATATTTTGTATAGGAAAATCTCTATGGCAGTTTCTTAATTAGTGATTGATGTGTGGAGACTCAGGGTATGGGGGTAGGGGTTGTGCCACCCCTGGGCAAGTGGTTCTAGATGGTCTAAGAAAGTAGGCTAAACAAACCATGGGGAACAAGCTAGTAAGCAGTGTCTCTCTATGGCTTCTGCTTTTCCTCCTCCAGGTCCCTGCCCTGAGTCCCTGCCCTGGCTTCCCTGTGATAGACTTATAGCATAATATGAATTAAACCCTTCACTCTCCAAGTTGTTTTCAGTCTTGATCTTTTAGCACAGCAATAGAAAGCTAAGACACATTGTCTAGAAAGTTAATTCATGACACCTTTGGCATTCAAAATAGAGCTAATTAGGTCTATACCTATAGGCAAGTTATATTTACTTCTAAGTGTTTCAAAGACATTAATTAATCAAGCCTGTTGCACACTTCTTGAAGTGAACATTGTGTGCCCTATAAATATCTTCCAGTCAAGTTTTTACTTGAAATAAAAGGTTATTGGTATCCTCGGCCAAGCCCCAGGTGGAGCTCCAGGAGTCCAATTGTCGAGAAAGAGGAGGGACTGTAAGAGTGTGAATTGTTGAGACCAAGATTAGAAAAGCACAGGGACATATAGCCAAACAAATGGAAGCACATGAATTATGAACCAAAGGCTGAGGAGCCCCCAGCTGGATCAGGACCTCTGGACAAGTGAGACAAGTGGAATACCTTGAACTGTTTGGGAGGCACCCAGGCAGTGGGACCAGGACCTGTCCTTAGTGCATGAGCTGGCTGTTTGGAACCTTAGGCTTATACAGGCACACTTTGCTCAGCCTGGAAGGAGGGGACTGGACCTGCCTGTACTGAATCCACCAGGTTGAATTGAATCCCCAGGGGAGTCTTGGCCCTGGAGGAGATGGGAATGGAGGGGAGGGGCTGGTGGAAGGTGGGGGGGGGGGCGGGAGGGGGGAGGACATGGGAACCCATGGCTGATGTGTAAAATTAAAACACTAATATAATAAATAAAAAAGGAGAAAAAAGGTTATTGGTATCAATGTGTATTTTTAAAGTTTTTATAAATAAGAGGAATTCAAAGTTTAAAGTCTATTTTTGGTAAAACTGGGTAATTTTGGTCTTCTTTTTAAATGTATTAATGGCTCCTTACTGTCTTACCTTGGCATAAGCTCTTCTGTGGAAGCTGGAGCCACTATAATCTATCCACAAAGGACACACAGCCATGGCATAGGGCAGTAGATAGTGATAGTACAGACAATAATGTATTATGTGGTGTGCATGTAATCTTTATATCTCCCTAAAGGCCATTGCACCTTTGTGGAATTTCATGATATATTCATCTGTCACTACACATTTAGGTTCTGAAGCATAAAATATCCTCTAGCTGGAATACTTGGCAAGGTACAAGGGCCAAGGCTTGAATATTGTAATGTGTTTACTCAACATTATAAATGTAACGGATAGGGCTACATGTTTATGTTTTGTAGAGAGTGTGTAAAGTGATTAAATCAGAGAGAGAAAGAAAAAGAATAGACAAGTTTCATGGAATTGAAACTAAATCACTTCTTGGGAACCCAACAATATGTCACCATGCAAGTGTCAGGCTATAAATAGTTACCCTTTCATTGAACTTTGCTGTATTTAAGTGTGTTCTGTGCTTTTTACTGACATTAGCTATTCTTCATAGTTACAATATGAAAGAAGCGGTAAGCCCATTAGACAGATGGAAACACCAAGGTTTATAGTGATTACAAAAACAGAGCTTCAGGGGCTAGAGAGATGGCTCAGTGGTTACAAACACTTTCTGCTCCTGCAGAAGACCCAGGTTTAGTTTAGGATGCAAGGTTATTAAATGATAGTGACTAATTATCAGCATACACTAACTGTACACAATGATGAGTTTCCTAAACCCAATTACAAACATACAATGTAACTTGGTCATGCTCACCCCCAAACCTCATCTTCTGTGCCTATCTTCTTCCTTCCTTTGGTCCTTTTCGTTTCCTATCACCCCATCTGCTTTCATGTCACAGAGTTAATAAGCGACAACTTATTTTTTGAGTCTCTATCAGACAAAATGTAAAATGTGTCCCTTTTACAGCCTGCCAGGCTGATTTCTGCATAGGCAGAAAATGATTGAACCGGAAATACTTTAAAATTTTTGTTCTTGGAAACTTGAATGAAATTCATTGCTAAAAGGCAATTCAGTATGCCAGATTATGTCCTGATTAGCTTTGTAAATCTCCTACCTGATTTTATTGCAAGCAAACGTTCCTGTAAAAATTTTCATTTTTGAACCCGTATTTTATGAGGCAGGCAATAAAAATAGCTTTCAGTATTACAAATAGTGTAATATTTTATTGCTTATATTTTATAAAACATTGCATAACATGATATTTGCTAAATCACCATGACTCCCTTAACTTATGAATGCTAATTAGTAAAGCTTTCCAAAACATGGCACTGTGACTTTAGTAGAACTTTCTGTTCCCATACTGTTTGTGTATCTCATTTGTCAAAGCCGAATCATATATTATCCACATCCCTGTGCTGAGCAGGAAGGTTTCATGACACTTGGCACCCGAGTTAAGATGCCTTTGAAAACTATTCATTGGCTATAGGTTATCCTTCTAATCTCAGAAGACATGTGTAAACATCTATTCTTGGCCAGAAGCAAGAGGCATGGGAAGTGTGTTTTTGGATTGACTTGATATTGTAAACATTATTTTTTTTCCCTATAATATCACAAAACACCCTTAGAATAAGTATCATCTCCCTTACTGTAGAAATGAAGAAGTATGAATTAAAATGAAAAGCAATCTGGGCCAACTGATGTTGTTTACTCAAAATTCATGTATAAAAGTGACAGTATTTTATAGCTTGTGTTTATTTGACACTGTGATACTACATATTATTGAAAGAAAATGTAGTATTTACTTATCAGGATTCCTGCAACAGAGTCAGTATTTGTCATAATAATTGTATTTATATATAATGTAATAATATATAATATATAATCCTGTATACTCCTATCAAAATAATATGTTTATGTTATTTTTATTTTAGTTAAAATATAATTACATCATTTCTTCCTTTTCTTTTACTTTCTTTATATCTCCTGTGTCCTGTACTTCCAAACCATCTCTTAATCCTCCCTAACTCTAGCTCAAACCCATTGTCTTTCTTTCTTTATTATTACACACACACACACACAAATAAATAAATAAATAAATAAATAAATAAATAAATAAATAAACAAACACAGCATGCTGAGACTACTTAGTGTTGCTTGTGTGGACATGGTTTGCTGGCTGGTCATTTAGATTGGATACCAGTTATGAGTTTCATCTCTGGCAGCCTAATCTACCCTCTCTCTCAGGTCGGTTGCCTATGGCTTTTGTGTAGGAGTAGGGCCTTGTGAGAGATCTCCCCTTCCCCTTTCCACATTAGCATGTGTTTTGGAGTTTCCTTGTCCAAGTCTTGTTTAGGCAGACTTCATTGCTAGGAGACACACTCTCATACCAGACATCTAGGTCCTCTGTCTCTTACAGTCTTCCTGCTCAGTCTTCCATGATGTTCTCTTGAGACATAGGTGCAGAAGTTGTGTTGAGATGTATCCATCTGGACTGGACATTCCATGATGAGCTGTTCTCTGTATTTTGACCAATTGTGTGTCTCTGCGATGGCTTCTATCTGCTGCAATGGGAGGTTGCTTTGATGAAGGGTGACAGCTAAACACATCAGGTAAAGAAAGCTCATGAACCAGGTAACATTTATTTTTGTGAATAAAATAAAACATACAAGTTCATATAAAATTTCAACGCAGTTTCAAGAACACATTCCTTACACAATTTTAGTATCTCATATTTTTAGAATTAATCAATGTATTATGAATGATTATATATACTATCCAAAGATCACCTTGGGTTCTTTAAAAGCATTTTTATTAATCTAAACATTTGTATGTAATACTCTTTTTTTTCATTCATACTAGAGACAAACAACATCAAAAAATAAACCCTAAGGAAATGATTGAATTTAGTAAGATTTACACAAGGATCAGTATCTGAGTCCCACTCTGAACACAGTCTGTGGGGTTCAGAGCTCAGGAATAGAAGGTGGTAACTCATACTCATATCCATGAGCCATGTCACATTGGAAGTGAAGTCACCTCTGAATCATAGGGAAGATTATGAGATACAAAACTTATTTTCTTGACCCATATGATAAATAAATGCAGTAACACCATAATTGTAAGTTTGATGGATTTCTAGGCGATTGTATCTCTGTCAGTCTCATCCATATAAGAAATAAAATATCACTTTTCAAAAAGCTTTCTTACCCTCTCATTCAAGAAATTATCTTCTTATAAAGGAAAGCTCTCCTTAAACCTAACCTATATTTTATTTCTGTCTGCATTCAGACTTCAGTGCAAAGAGACTATAAGTGTTCTTTTGTTTTGACTCAGATCGGCTTCCCTAGACCTGATACCTCAGTGGTGGGTGACACCCAGGAAGGCTACTAGGAAACATTCTCTTGGTGTATCCTATGTTGAAAGAGTGAGGAAAGGTGGTTTCATCAACAGAAAAAGTTGAATTGAGATACAGTTGTTTCATAGGCCACTTACAATCCCATTTAGAATTCTAGAATTCTGTGGCCCATGTGGACAAGCAAGCCAGACACTGCCCATTTCATCATTGAGAGAGAAATCATGGCCTAGAATTTATCTCCCACTGTAGCTCACCTGCTTGGTCACCAGGATCCCTATGCTGATTAACTATTTTCTACTTCATTATAACTTTTAAACTTCAATCAGTCTCTTGGTCAAACTAGCATATTTCAATTGGTGACATGTGATAGGACCCATGACTCTATATAGTTACATACCCTATCTCATAGATCCTTTGATAAAGGCAGTGCCCTAGTCAAAATGTGTTGTACAGCCCACAGGTCTCTGAGCTGTAAATGACCCAAAAGCCTCCTTCCTGAGGACTAGTTTTTATGATACCAGAAGGCACCATGCAAGCTTCCAAAGGAGGTAGATAAGTCCTACCCAACTGTGACACCTATGAATCGCAACAATGACGATCACGGAACGATAACCCTGGGGGTGTAGTTGTGGCATGCATACCTTGGCAGTGACCAATATATCTCTAATTGGACTTAAGATTGCTCAAGAGGAGAGAAGCCATGCCTAATTCTATGAAACTAGCCAACCACATGGGGATATTAAAGTCATGGTTCTTGGAGGAGAACCTACACCACTTCACTAAACCAGCATTACCCCTAAATACATTCTAATTAGTTGTCCATATAACCACAGAGAAGTGTAGTCCTCACTCCTCATTAAGGGAACTTCTCTTTGCAAAAGATGGAGACTATTACAGAAAACAACAACCAGTCAAAATTCAGAGTGTGGAGCCCAGTCCCAATGGCTACATCTACAATACAAGTGTGAGAGGAGGCAGAAAGATTGTAAGAGGGGATTTACTCTGAGATTGTGCCTGCTTGAAATGTCAAACACTGTAATGATAAAGTCTCATCACAATGACTGCCTAAACATGAGCCAGGGACAATAGCAATGGTCTTTCTAGTGTGGATGGAGGAATGCCCAGGAGGCTCTGGCTATACACAAAGAAATATATAAGCAAGTAGGAATGCTAAGAGCAAGAGAAATAGTCTTCCCTAGGAAAGCGGACACCAATACCAATGGTCAGCTTGGAAAACATATATACAAGTAACATTATATAAACTGAGCAGGCAGTATTTATGTATTTAGAAATATATATGTATATACATATATGCATGTAACAATAATTAATGAGAAAAGTGGCCATGAATTTGAAAAAGAGCAAGGAGGGATATATGGGGGATTTAGAGGAAGGAAAGTGAAGGAGAGCATAATGTAATTACATTATAATCTAAAAATATAATTTTTAATAAAGAAGATAAATGGAGAACAATACAAGAAGCCACCTAATAATACACATTCTCTCTCTCTCTCTCTATCTCTCTCTCTCTCTCTCTCTCTCTCTCTCTCTCTCTCATCACTTACATGGGCAGGGTGGGGTGCTGTATAGTATAGGGTTAGTAGTTACCCTTCATTCTTGAATCCAGTGACAATGTAATCTTGTATAGACATACAGAATTAAGAAAGTTAGTATTCTCTTGATATCTGAAAAATAACCTATACTTGACTATGATCTTGCAGATGCCAGGAGAAAGCTCTTCCACTGAGACACACACCCCTGCATTCAGTTTCTACATCATTTATTCATCCATGTTACCTTTGTTTAATAAGGGCTCTCTATATATGGATGCAGTGCTCTTATGTTGTAGTAGTAAAGTGGTGGAAGAAATACATTATTATTGCATTAAGAGCTCATGTCTTGTAGACTCTGACATGTAAGCACATATTTAATACAAAATACATGCCAATATTTATTGAGCACTGAAGCGTCACTGTGCTAGAACTTTTATATGAGTATAAATGACATAAATATCATAATCATGAAAAGATAAGCAACTCATTTGGCATATTCTGTCTATGTGTTTACATGGGTTTTGGGAGGATTTCAGAGATAAGAACCAGTCACTGATTGGTTTAGTATAGAAGTACCAGCAAAGGTTTTTGGCAAATGATTTGATATGGCATACTGTGAGAAAATATATTTGTCATGTGTTGGATGATTGTAAATCTCTGTTTTTTTTTTCCAGCTAATATATATTTTTTTATCTTCTAAATTTATTTTCAAAGTAAATTACTTGTTCCTTCCTAAAAACAAAACAATCATCATGTGTTGTATGACCCTGTCATGGTGGATCATACACTTTATAATTCCATGGCAGTGGTGTTATAGATTCCTAGAGAGTAGAGGAGGCATATACACAGAATGTGAGTCAGTTCCATTGGGAGGAACCTCACCTGTTCCACAGTGGAGATCATCCATCGTATTTCAGCTTGCCAAGTGTCTCAGTGCTCTCCTTGAGGAACAGTTCCATGCTAGGCTTTGAAGACTGTAAAAGCCAGAAGAGATGGATGACTCCAAGAAAATAGTATGTTCCAGACACAGCAGGACTGATGCTTTTATGAATTCACAGGCACTGTGGCAGCTTGCATAAGACCTGCACAGGTTCAAGCCAGATGAGGTCCCAGAATTAAGAGGGGAAGTAGGGGTCTCAACCCTGACCAAGAAGCTACCTGCAATTGATACCGTTTAAAAAGGGAAAAATTAGTTTTTGACAATAGAGTGTCACTAGGTGTACCAACCACATTCCAGGGTAGACCCCATGCCCAGGACTGGTTGGCCAACACAAAACAAACTCCATGTTTGTTTGTTGTTGTTGTTTTGTGGACTTTTGGTACATTTTGTTTTGTTTGGGAAATTTTTTGTCTTATTGTTTTGTTTTCATTTTCACTTTTGTGGTTTATGAGAGAGAAGGAGAGGGAGAGAGAGAGAGAGAGATGGATTTGTAAAGAGAGAGGGAAGAAGGACCTTGGGGGAATTGAGTAGGGGCAAACATGATCAAAATATATTGTATGAAAAAAAGTTTTTAGTAAGAATATAGAGGAAGAATAAAGAGAAATAGAGATTATCTGTTTCCCTTGAGTCTGGGTACACCTGGAGCTGTCCATGTCTAGTTGTGGCAAGAGTGGTCATTTTGATCTCTCACTCTTGTACCCATTAGAGAACTGGCAGCTTTCTCCTTCTTCTCCTGGCATGCTGTCACCTTGTTATGAAGAGCCCGAGCCACATGGAGAGGACACACGACGGGTAATTGACTGCAATTCTGTATGGATAGCCAGAATCCAATACTGGTCACAGGAAGGACCATAGTGTGGATATTTCAAACCAGGAAATCCTCAGATGACCCCATCCAGTAGCACATGAAAAAGAAAAACTGTGTAGCCAAGATCAGTCAGCCCATTAATTATAATGAAACAAAATGGTCATTATTTCATGGCTTTAATTTATTTTATGCTACTCATCTTTCCATCCATCACTGCAGTTACCTATCATAATATCATCAATATTGTCAATATAACTTGACTATAGAATTGCTTGTATCACTGAACTTTTAGTTCTTGGTCAAAGCTTATTCTACGTTCATCTGCATGCTTTCAGAGTCCATTAAAATATCTGCTATAAGACAGTTGCATAAAAGATATTTGTGCATACCTGTTGGGATGATTTTAGTTTCATGAATGAGTGAATTTATTTGTCCAGGGAGGTGAAAATACAACCGATCGTAATCCCAATGCTTTGTTCTTTGGGTTGAATCATGTTGTTGCTATTTTACTTATGAGGTAATGAAGACTAGTAACAGAGATTCTGTGTAGAGCCACCCTATCTACAACTATCAGACCCAAACTCCCGTATATTTCCTTATCTAGTGATTGTCTAGATAGAAGGTATTTAATTTAGTTGCATAAGGATGGCATCTTTTTACATTTTAAAGAAAAGCTGGAGCAGTCTCTGAGTCTCTCAAAGAATTGGAACTAAAATTTCCATCTTGGCAAAAACATTGCATATTTTACTTTAAACTAAATAGTGTTTTGTCCATTATTTTTTTCTGGTTGGTACAATTTGAGTTGCTAAAGCAGTAGAAAATTTAACTGTTATTCTTCAAGAGCTAGAATTATGTAGAGTAAGCCACCTTCTTACATAAAACAACTAGGCCTGTGGTTCCAGCATACAAATAACTTGGTGTGGTAAGACAATACAATTTTAAAGCCAAAATCCTGATGACTATTAACTCATGAACTTTTGGGGAAAAGGCCACAAAACTTGCATTTTGTCCAAATTATCAATGTAAGATAACATTTCGGAAATATCTTGTGTTAGTCAGTGTTCTGTGCTTATTATGAACACCTGAGAAAAGGTTGCTTTTGATTTACAGCTTTGGGTCAGTCCATGATTGACTAGCTCCACAGCTTTGAGCCTGAGTGAGGCCAGCACATTATAGAGAAAGTATGGAATTGAGCAGGAGATATTATCTCATTGACAATAACTACAGTCCCCCTCGGGTAATACACACAATGACCTATCAACTTCCCATCAGGTCCTACTTCTTAAGATGCCACAACCTCTCATTAGGACCAGCCTGTGGATGAACTCTTTAGTATATGAATCTTTGGGGGCATCCAATAACAAAACCAAAGCATACGTCTCTCCATCTTTTAGCCAAATTCTCTTTACATCATTTCATAAGATCATTATTTTATATCTTCTCCGTTTTGACCATTGCAAAGTTTATTCTGATCTCAATACCAGTCAGTCCCCCCTTATCTCCATCTGTTGCTTATTTGGTATGTACTTGAACTACTACAGGCTGATGGTAACTGGGCTGTTAGCCCCCACCTGAGTCTATAGCTCAACTATCTCTGGTATTCTGCCCTAACTATTGGTTGCTAACGGACGTCTGCTACCCCACAGCTTTTCTTCCCACCTGGTGGGAAGATGCCCATTTTTTTCTGGCAGCACAGCCTTGTGCATTCTCCACCTCTCTGCTGACCTCAGCGTTCTCGGCTATAAAGGATCCGTACCCCTCAACTACACAGATCTGTTTCAGAGATCAAAGCTGTCTTGCAACTATAGAAGGCTTCATAGCAAAGGGTCAAATGTTCCACCAGCTCTGATTTTGTTCTCAGGAACTGTCAAAGGGAGTGTCTGATCATATCCCAAGTTTAACTCTTTGTGTTTGATGTCATACTTGCATGTCTATGTCTCCTCTTACCAGCTCTTGCTCTCTGAGTTGAGCACCTGGAGTCTGTATCTCTGTCTCCTTCCTCTGGTGTTTGTTGTTTCTGTCTGTTCTAGTCTTTGCTTCGTTGAGATCAGGAATTATTAGTTTATTTCTCTATTTAAACTTTTTAATTGGCATGTGTTAGCTGTGCATCTTAAGAGGGAAGCCTTGTGCTGTGGTTGCTCCTGTTTTCTCAGTTCTCGGGCCTTCCCTTATGGTTAGTGTCAAGCCTAGCTTAGATTCCCTGTTAGTCACATCATTATTTCTAGTGTTTGAAGCTAATTCCTGGGATCAATCTCTGCCCAGAAATAGTGTTCAAGATCAACCAGTTAGATGAACAACAATGAAAACCACTTTTTATGACATGTGGCATTGTGACAATTCAGCTGTGAGCTATTGTGTCTTCCCAGCATCTACTCTCATCTTGTGTGCAGTCTAATACCTGCTGCCTGTCTACCTGTCATCCACCTATCTACCTGCCGCCTGTCTACCTGTCATCCACCTATCTACCTGCCGCCTATCTATCTATCTATCTACCACCTATCTATCTACCTGTCATCTATCTATCTATCTATCTATCTACCTATCTATCTACTCTCATCATGTGTGCAGTCTAATACCTGCCGCCTGTCTACCTGCCACCTATCTGCCTGCCACCTATCTATCTATCTATCTATTTATCTATCATCTATCTATCTACCTGTCACCTATCTATTTATCTATCTATCTATCTACCTGTCATCTATCTACCTATCTACTTTCATCATGTGTGCAGTCTAATACCTGCCGCCTATCTACCTGCCACCTATCTGCCTGCCACCTATCTATCTATCTATTTATCTATCATCTATCTATCTACCTGTCACCTATCTATCTATCTATCTATCTACCTATCTACCTGCCACCTATCTATCTACCTGCCACCTATCTACCTGTCATCTATCTATCTATCTATCTATCTATCTATCTATCTACCTACCTACCTGTCATCTATCTATCTACCTGTCATCTATCTATCTATCATCTATCTATCTATCATCTATTTACCTACCTATCTACCTATCTACCTATCTATCTATCTATCATCTATCTATCTATCTATCTATCTATCTATCATCTATCTATCTATCTACCTGTCATCTATCTATCATCTATCTACCTACCTACCTACCTACCTATATACCTATATACCTATCATCTGTCTATCTATATATCTATCATCTATCTATCTATCTACCTACCTATCATCTATCTATCTATCTATCTATCTACCTATCATCTATCTATCTATTTATCTATCTATCATCTATCTATCTATCTATCATCTATCTATCTATCTATCTACCTACCTACCTATCATCTATCTATCTACCATCTATCTATCTTCCTACCTATCATCTATCTATCTATCTATCTACCTACCTACCTACCTACCTACCTACCTACTTTCCTTAGTCTATGGACCCCTCCCTGTGTGTGTATTTGTGTGTTCTCAGAAGTCAGCACATTTGTTGAGAAATATTGAGGGTTTAATGTTTTTTTCTTTTTTAAATTTTTAATTAACATATACTTATATCATTTATCTCTTCCCTCAACTTTCCTGTGGTTCCCTTTACTCCCTCTCAAATTCATGGCCTCTTTTTCTTTGGTTATTATTGTTACATACATACATACATACATACATATACATATACATACACACACACACACACACACACACACACACACACACACATATATATATATATCCTGCCGAGTCTATTTAGCATTGCTTGTATGTATTTGATTTCAGAGCTAACAATAATTAACACAGTATGGCTACCTACACAAGATCCAAATAATGACAACACTAATTGACATAAATATCAAGACTAAACTTTTTTTTTTGTTTTAGAAATGCACACGCAGTAAAATTGGAGAACTATAGGCTCTTCAGGAGCCCTTACCCTAATGTTTCATGGTGACTGTTTATGTGAATTGACCAGACTAAAGCAACATTCCAGAGAAGATATCATATGTGTTGTAAATCTGTTTGTCCTAAAAACAAAACTAAACCAAAATAGAACATTGAAAAAAGTTTTCTAGCAGAGGGAAAGAGAATAAGTGGCTGCCCCTGGATTGGGGCACCTTGACCAACATCTCAGGCATCAGCATTCCTGCCTTGACGCAGCCCTGTCCGAGGTGCTGATGTAAGTGCAGTTTTGAGTCCTGGTTTATAATTAATACAGAAATGCCCTTTTCCTTTCAGCCACTAACTGATCCAAGTGCGGAAACCTCACTTGCAATTGTTAATGTTTTTCCAACTGTGTGTAATTGAATGCACTTAATCTTAAGTAGAACTCTATTATTCTTGGGTCTTTTATTGTATAATGAAGGAACCATTCTTCACCCAGGTTATTCTCTATCTTATTTGCTCAAAGGACTGGTAGAATAGAGTTACTTCTATTTTTAATTTTTATATTAAAACATAATTACATCATTTCCCTATTTTGCTTCCTGCCTTCAACCCTTCCCATGCACCGCGCCATCCCCTGTTCCCATTTCCTTGAGACTTCATCACCTCTGATCTCTTGTTCTTTAATTGTGTATGCTGTGCATGTATATGCATGAGTGTGTGCATGCATGTTTGTGTGTGTGTGTGTGTGTGTGTGTGTGTGTGTGTGTGTGTGTGTGTGTTTGTATTCCTAAATATATAAATACAACCTTCTCAGTTTATGTGATTCACTTTTATGGATATAATTATATGATTCTGGCTAATTGTTATTTCTGTTGTTCTTTTGAGAATATTAGAAGGCATAGAGAGAAGGCCTGTTTGGTTTTTTCTTTATTCATAAGGTAGAGGATACCTTACATGATTGGCCCTGTGTGATGTGTGTGTGTGTGTGTGTGTGTGTGTGTGTGTGTGTGTGTGTGTGTGTGTGTGTGTGCGTGCGTGTAAAGGGCAGGGGAGGGGCATTGAGTAACCATTGGTTACAGAATACCCTGTTCCCAATCTAATGCTCCCCTTCTCTCCTTCAAATGCCCTGCGACTTTTATGTTTGACATAGAGCCTCCTCACTCAACACTGACCATCTGCAGCTCTCCAGGTTCCAGTGTAAGTGCAGGGCAGCAGAGGGGGTCTGCCTGGGATTGGGGAGATCTACACGCCAATGACCAGAAAACAAGTGAGGCAACAAATGAATTAAGCAAAAGTGTGTGTGTGTGTGGGGGGGGGTGTCAAAATGCACAAGGGATCAGGGCAGAGAAACGGTACCCAGTTATCTTTAGTATTGTGGTGCCTAATGTGCATCTATATAGTTCCCCTAGAGTTTCATATTGATCCTGAAAATACCCTGTGGCCTTCTACTGGTAGCATTTTAAAAGGGAAAAGAGAAAAAGAGAAGAAATTGGGGATGGGGGTGGAGGAACAGGAGAGGCTATTGCCATTAGAAAAATGTACCTTTTAAAACAACATTGAAAAAACATATGTGGAAGTTAGAACAAATCTCCCCACTTAAAAATGGGAAAAATTGTATTTAGTTATTTAACTGAAACATTTTTCCAGACAAAATTCTGAATCTGTCAGGAATATAAATGTGACAGGGGAAGGCAGCTCTATCATCTGAATGTTTTGTTTTACTGCATGCCTAGCGAGAGGCTGCCTGCTCTGTACACATTACTTCCTTAGGGAATTTTCAGTTACCTACATAACATACCTGCTTTCTTTTAACAGTGGGTTGCATTAAACATCATTGAGAAACTGAGTTTGCAAAATAAAATAATTGTCTGATCTCAACAAGAATTGCTATTATCTTGGTCACATCACACATCTCTGAATCTTAAGAATTCAGCCTATTTGTTACAAGTCTTACCAAGTAGTTAGTCACACAGGAAGGACCTTTTCAGTTGAACTTCACTATGTTGATCACAGACTACAGAACTATCACAGTTTCTGAGTTCACATGAATGAGCAGCTATTCGTACATTAAAAGGACATATTTTTGGTTTAATAGCTTTATTATAATTGAGATCTTTATACATAAGCACAGTGTCTACATAGCTCCTACCTCACCTTTCCCACCACAATCCCTCCTACTCTGTGTGGCAACTCCCAAATTCATAATCTCTTCTTTAAGTATTATTGCTACATGTATATAGATATGTGTATGTATATAGATATGAAGCATGATCCTAATTAGTATTATTAAATAAAAACCTGGAGTCAGATATTAGGGTGAAAGCTGAAAGATCAACGAAGCAAAGGAGCCACAGTCAGTTCTTAACTACTCAGAATCCTCAAACTGAATGAGGGTGAGATCCTATCTCCCATTTTATATTCCTGTCTCCACCTCCCTAGTGCTGGGGTTAAAGATAGGAACCTTCCATGTGCTGGGATCAAAAGATTGAGTCTCCCATGTTCAGGGATCAAAACTGTGCACTACCACACCCTGCTTTGTTTTTCTTTGAGACTGGATCATTCCGGTGTAGCCCAAAGTGGCTTGAACTCCTGCTCATCATGCTTACTCCTCCCAAGTGCTGGCATTAAAGGTGTGTGCCACCACTGCCTGGCCTCTATGGTTAACTAGAGGCTAGCTCTGCCCTCTGATATCCAGGTAAGCTTTATTTGTCAGAACATAAACAAAATATCATACAACATAGATATGCATATATTTATATATAACCTATTGAGTCCATGTAGCTTTGCTTGTATTTACATGTGTCCAGGGCTAACTACTTGGATTTGGACAACCCATGTGGAAGGTAGATTGAGTCTCACTTTTTCAACAGGCATTGAGCGTCATTCTTTACCTATGAGTGGCATGTGTAGAAAAGGAAGTTTTAAAATATTAATGGAGCTCAGACTAAAAAACATGTTGTATTGCAATTCTAAAACTGGCCAGTATTTCCAAATCAGGATGACTAGTACCTGATGTTCGTTAATTTTGGCAATAAGTCTTCAGTTTGTAATACTTTGCAGGAAAAAAAGAAGTGGTGGGACCTTTTAAATCTGATAGTATGCTGGTTCTTGTAATGCAGGCCTGTTCTTGCTTTTCTGGACGCTGAGGCAGGAGATCATTAAGTTCAACTTAGTAAGATCCTGTCTAATAATGCCTACACTGTGTGCCATTACATGCTGCTCCCTGGTTGGCAGGCCAGTGTCTCCTGACTCAGCCCTCCTCTTCCCAGAATTCTCCTTGTCTGCTTATCCCACCTACACTTCCTGCCAGGCTACTGGCCAATCAACATTTTATTTATCAAGCAGAGCAACATATGTTCAAAGCATATAGAACATCCCACAGCATCTAACTTCTTTTTGGTGTATCCAGGAAAAATGATATTTTTTTTTTTGCAAAAAAAAAAAATTACAAAAATGCAAAGATAAAATTTAAGGATACATACTTCTCTTGCAACCCAACCAGTTTGCACATATCAACTTGTGTATTATTGAGCCCATTTTTGACAGAAAAGGTGTTGTGGACTATGACAGACATTGGCTTAACTCAACCTACAAATGAAATGGAGCTTGTGAACTGTGATCATTGACCATGTGGACATTGGTTCATTGACATCAATGATGGTGTGTGTATGAGTTGATTTTTGCTTTCTGTCTAATAATGCCTACACTGTGGAATCACTGGGAAGATTTAAAGGACCAAATGTATGAACTCGTTTGTGTTTGAACTTGTAAACAAGGACCTTAGCTGTTTCCATCTAGTAAGTTTTGCAGGCATGTACAGACTGAGGTAAAGAAATGAAAATTGTTGTGGGATATTTGTACACTGTTATGAAAATGTATTGCTGTGATTGGTGTAACAAAAAGCTGAAGGCCAATAGGTAGGCAGGAGGTATAGGTAGGACTTGTAGGCAGAGAGAGAGGAAGTAGAAGATGAAACTAGGTGCATATCAGATGCCATGGAGACGTGGAGAGAGTCAGACATGCAGAATGAAAGAAAGATAACAAGCCTTGAGGCAAGACATAGATTAATATAAATAAATTAATTTATCAGAGCTAGGGGGGCAAAGCTAAGCTAAGGCTAAGTTTTCATAATAAATAAGAAGTCTCCATGTTGTTATTTGTGTTATATTGTGGTGGCTGACAACAAAGCTTGCTACAGGAAATGTTTGAGATTTGAAGTGCATCTGAGGCTGGAAGTTTTCTTGTGTCCTGCCTAGTCCCACAGCCACTCAGACCCAATTAAACACACAGAGGCTTATATTCTTACAAACTGTATGGTCTATGACAGGCCTCTTGCTAGCTAGCTCTTATATCTTAAATTAACCCATTGCTTTTTTCCTCCTTATTAAGAGATTTTCTACTCATCTTACATATCAGCTATGGATTCCCCTGTCCTCCCTCCTCCTATTAATCTACATTTTGCCATGTGTTCTGTGGCTTTACCAGCTTTACCAGTTTGTTGGCATGTTGCTTCTCCTTTGGTGGTGGCTGGCATCTCTCCCCACCTTCTTCCTGTCTCTGTGTTTGGATTTCCCACCTGCCTCTAAGCTGCCTTGCCATAGGTCAAATAGCTTTATTTACCAACCAATCAGAGCAACATATATTCACAGCATACAGAAAGACATCACCCATCAAGTATCAACTGTTCCCCAAGAATATTTCTTCAGGATTTTTTTTTTCAACATTAACCGACATGAGTCATTTAATAAGCCTGATACTTCTCATTTGTATGAATCTTTCTATTTATGCCCTCACATAGCTCATGAGGTCATCTTTGTCAGTATGATATCACTGAGGAAACTGAATAGAGATGTTAAATAACCTGTACATAATAATAACATTTAGTGAGTAGCAGACTGTAGAAAAACAATGGGCACATAGGTTGGCTGTGCTTAATCCAGAAATGCTTGAGACCAGATGTGTGTCAGCTTGTCACACAGAGGGACTTATTAAAAATGTGGAATATCATGTCCCCTCATAACTACAGAGTTGGAACTGCAGAGGTGAAGCTGGTGATCTGCTGTACTGGGACCTCTGTCTGATGTAGGTGTGTTCTGAAGTTTCATTTCTCCTGCTCTGGGGTGGTTTCTGAGTCCTCACATGTAGCCATTCATAAACTTCATTGTCAATTACAATGAAGCTATGCAGTCCTGTGGTTTCATTAAGTGAGACCTTAGACAAAGCCTCCATGTTAGATTTCTCACATTGGGAAGCATGTTGTACCTGGTCAAGTCTGGTGTCCTCACACATGAAAACTGGATATCATTGTCTTTTCCTCCTAGAACCTATTATGTCCCTAGACTTTCATACGTGTCCTAGTCCATTTCACTGACTTCGTTCCATTTATTGGATTATGTATTTAGTGTGCCTATAGAGGACAGAGGATGACTTGTGGGAATTGGTTCTCTTCCCTCACTACATGGGACTCTGGGGACCAAACTCAGGTTGTCAGTCTTGGCAGCAGGTGCCTTTACCCATTTTGACCAGTCTCTCCAGCTCCTGATTCCTGTTTAAAGTCCCACTTGATTATATCATGACTCGTATGAGATGCAGCCACCAACTCTTGTGCCCATTCTATTGACTTCCTTTCTGCAGTGTCTTCCCTTGTGTTCATATGGCTCATGCTGGTGGAGCCTCAGTTAAGCATTCTGTGTATGTCTCCTGAACTTCTCTCAAGTCCCTTAAATTTAGTAGTGGATACACATGAAAATGTGCCAAGGGCACAGTGATGGCCAACCTGACAGTTTGATTCTCTGGGCTCAGATCAGTGTGACTAGGACACAAACTTTCCCAGAAGCACCCAGCCAACACCTGCCCATGAGCAGATGTGGTAGCAGCAGGTTGAACAACTTGTTCTGTCCTTTCCTGTAATAATAACAAGAAAAGGACTGCCCTATATGTTTCATGGAGGTCAAACCTTCAATATTTTTGATAGAACAATTCAGGGCAGCTTTTCCCTAGCTAAAGTCAACATTTATTTTTCACAATCTATCTCCTTTAGGTCTAAATAACACAAGGGCATGATGTACACTGCTCTTCTGATCCCCTCTTGCTGGTATCCTTGTTGCCTTTCTCTGTTCAAGGCTTTGCTAAGGAATGCTTTCAAATGACAGATCCAGCCTTTTACCTAACCCAGGTTGCCACTTAGCATGCATGGTAATTAGGTGGCACTCACACACATTGTTAGGAAGCAAAGGAAAAAAGCATGCCTTGGAAAACGTGGGGCACTTATGGAATAATTGGAGAGGTTTTCTTCTCTTCCCCTTTTCTAATGGCTGTCTCTCTCCATGCCTACCTGCTTTTTCTACCTGCCTCACTTAAGAAAGCTTGCCTCTACACCTATAATTTAAAAGAAAAGTATTAAGCATCGTATACTTTAGGATTAATTGGACTGAGGCAGATTCCTGGCTTCATTTCTAACAGTTTCAACAAAAGATTTCTGTGGAAATTGGGGAATAATGGTTTTGTAGGACATTATAAAATTGTCAAAATTTAAACCCTTAAAAGGCGCCCCCACTGCTCCCAGCACCAAAGCAGAATGATGGGTTGATTTGGGGAGCCAGGAGAGCAGTGTGTGTAAGCACAGGGGGGCATCATCTCAAACAGCCAGAACCAGAACCAACCAAAAAGCAACAAAAACAACAAAAAAAATCAGTTATTGTGTTTATGCTTTTGATTTTCCGTTTGTTATCAGGTTAACTATGAACAGATTAACTTTCTATCCTTCAATTTCATCATTGTTAAATGAGATAGTACTGGTTTTGCTGGGTGGTTTATTTTTTGTTTGTTTTTTGTTTTTGTTTCTTTTTTTTGGCTAAATATAATTAACATAAGCTAAAAACACAAGATAAGAATCTAAACAAGTAGATCTAATTTATTTTTTTATGTTATTTTAGGAATTTCTGGTCATTATAGAATACTAAACTCATGTGCAATGTAGACATAATAATTCATTTTGGTGCAAGTTTTTGAGCAAAAGTGAATTTTTTTAGAATTTGACATTTGGATTGTCAAAGGATGTTTTGAAATGATTCTTTTCTAAGAGTCTTTAAAATAAGCCCCATTTGGTCTGTAATAGACTGGATGTCTTAGATGGCTAAACCATAAAGATTCTCCTGTTTTGCAATTTAGTGACTTGTCTTTGGCCCAGTGAACACACAGGAAATGGAAGCATCACAAATGAAAGCAGGACATTATTTTCTTCCCATTATGCCACTTACCAGTGTTTGTGGAATGGTTCATGTATTTATCTTTTATTAGCAGCAATAATCCTTTCAACTCCCATCCCTTGAATTGTCTTCCAACAGTTTCAACATATTTTCTGTGATGAACAGACATCACCAGCTTGCCACACTCAAGGGTGGTGAAGAGTCTGAGCAGAATAGAGCCAGAGCAGGTTTGTGTGATTTCAGATTAGGATACCTGCAGTGGAGCATTTTCCAACGTTATTGTAGTTTACTTTAATGCCTTTGTTAGGGAAAGTGGCAAGTAAAATTTCCAATGATGTAGAAATGCTTTATTAAAGTCTTTGTCTCTGTGTCCCCAAAGAAAAGCAGCAGGCACAAATTGGAATTTTCTTAACATACAATGTTTTTGTTTTGTTTATTGCTTGCTTCATGCATGCAAACCTTACTCCCAGTGTGGTTTTATATACTTGATAGTCCTGAGGACTCATTAAGAGTTTATATAAATACATGTTGGCTTTAAAGTAATATTTATATATATTCATAGTTCTAAAACTTACCTGGCAGGAATAACACGTATTTGAGAATATTCTGTTCCACTCTCTGTTTAAAATTTACAACTTACAAGGTCATTATATATTGAAAGCAAAAGTATACAGTAAATTAAAATATTGATGAATGGTTTGTGAAATAGCATCTTATACTCTAAAATCTTAAAAACCAAGTAAAATATCTAGAAAACACAAATTTAGACTTCTTTATCTCTAACTAATTAACTAAATTAAAAATACTATTGGCTTCTAAACTATGGTAAATTGTGCTATGAAAATCACTGTTTATTCTTTTGTGTCTTAAAATTTAGTCTACTAGAAATGTAATAATGATGTTATTAGTTTAAGTTATAATAATTTCAGCTCCAAGGCATTGAGCCCCATTAGCTTGTGGCTTATATATTTGTATGGCTACGTCTGTGTACAACCAAAGGCAAAAGACAGAGCCAAGAAAACATGATTTGGGGACTCAGAATATTCTGGTATAATATAAAATATCCCTGTGAATAATTTAAAGTCAATGTTCACTCAAACAAAGTGAGCACAGGTACTAACTAGAAATTTTACACAGTCTGTGGCTTCTAAGTACATAGACCTAATGTTACTTTGTAGAGAATTTAGTAACTCTAAATGGTTTGTGTAAGAATGAGTGTCATTAACTCTGTGCTTCTGTACATTACATGACCATGGAGTCAACCTATTCTGGATGAAAGTATTTTGACAAAAAGTGTATGCAAATTGAATATGTAAATGTTTTTTCTTGTCATTGTTGCTCAATACAACAACTATTTGTAGAATATTTTCATCATAGTTGGCATTTTGAATAATCTAAATATTTAAATATGTGGGATGATGTGAATTAGTTATTTGCAGGTTGTTGGTTGGTTTTTATTTTCTTATTGTTGTTGTTGTTTTTCTTTCTTTAGTTACTTCTTTATTCCAGTAACAGAAACCATGACCAAGGCAATTTATAAAATAAAATGTTTAATTGGACTTATGGTTTCAGAGGGTCAGAGCCCAGGTTGGTGGAGCAGAGTCATGATGGCAAGAACAGCTGTGAACTCACATCTAAATCTGCAAGTAGGAAAGAAGAGAAAGATAACTGGCAATAGCTCAGGTATTTTGAACCTCAAACCCACCCTCAGTAACACACCCCATCCAACAAGGCCACATCTCCTAATCCTTCTCAAACAGTTCCACCAACTGGGATCATGTATTCAAATATGTGAGTCTATGGGGGCCATTCTCATTCAAAACACCACACAGTTTTCATTTTGTTTTATATAAGGGATTGAGTATCCTAGAATTTGTTGTCCTTGGGGATCTCAAGAACCTGAGGGATGAATACTTTTACAGCTGTGTAAAGTTTAACTTTGGTATCAAAGTTGTTAAGACTAAAACCGAGCCTTCTGATGATTTAGAAGTCATGGCTGTTGAGGAAATTACTATGAACAGCTAAGGTTATAAATTGTTATACAGTAAATACTGTTATAGACACTACTTATTTATGTATTTATGAGAGAAGAATGAGGAACTTTACTGTTCTTGGTCATGGAAGCTGGTCAAGGACTGTGAGGTCATAGTCAGGGTTTGCTAGAGTGACAGAGTTGGCAATATGACTCAACCATTTTATTTTCAGGATTGTTTTTCCTTTCCTTTTGGAAATTTTCACACTTGAAAAGTTGTACATGTGATATATATTTTAATGAGCTCAGAGAGCACATTATGCAATATCAGTTTTGAAAACAATCAGCCAGGGCCACTTAATTCACAGAACCAAGCCCTGCTCCTCAGTTTGTAGACCCTCTTCACCTCTCTGGAAGATGAACCCACTGGCTCAGATTGGGCAGAGGATAAGGAATTTCTTCTTTCTCTTCCCTTTAGGCCTCTTTTGAATTTTCAAACTCCAGTATGAGAGTTCTTACCTTCACCCATGGGGGCATTTGTTGGCTGATGCTACTACCAGCTTGTGTTGATCATACTCATTTCCCCAAGTAAAGACAAGGGCCCTTGTCATGGTATGGACCTTGTAGATAGATTTTTATATGAAAGCAAAATCCATCTTCTCTTTTGCTTAATTCTCTTCTTCCTTAAAAGTAGAATTTAACATCATCTTTTCATTCTGTCTTACTGAGCACTGAAGACAAAACTAGCATCTTTTACGCATACAAAGCAATTCCTCTGAATATCCCCATGTCTGTAGACTGTGGAGGATGAGTAATTTGAGTTAAGCCCAGGATGGCTCTACCATTTATCTGGGTTATATAGGATGTATATTTTTGGGGTGTACAGTGGGTCCCTGAGTCTGCCTCAGGGACTCTGATTTTTCCTAGGGTCTATGGTCAGGATCCAAGATATCCTTAATTTGACTTTATCCTAATGGTTAAAAAAAAACATAGTAATTTCTGTTCATGCATTCAGTGTTAGCTGAGCATTTGCCTGCAAGTGCTTTCATATAGTTTCTTGGTATTTAATGATAGTGTTATTTGGCTCTCAAAATCTACCTTAAATTTGTCTTCATATGCAGAATTATTCACTGTCTTATCAGCCCTGTATCTATCCCTACTTGTTAATGACAAGTGTTCATAGAGCTGCTGTCTGCCCAGCAGATTCCCTGGACTAGACAAGAAACCATCAGCACCAGGTGTATGTGCTGAGTTTTTTGTACTGAAATAGACACTAAATTGATCATTGTCAAAGTAGGCCAAATCTTATTTTTTAAACCTGCTGTTTTTATTTTAAGTGAGTTTATCTTGATTGCTTATGACCCAAAGAGAACAATACCACCTCTCATTTTTTTTTAAGAGAGAGAATTACAGAAATATAAAATGAAACATGGTAATATTAAGTAAAAGTTATTGTCCATTAGGATTTTATCTTCTCTTTTTTATTTTATATGGTGGCAGGAGAAAATGTAACCTCAGCTAAATAATTCCAAATACAGGGTAGTTTCTGTAGTATTGCTTCTACAACATGCATTTGTGTCAAAACACTAAAATGCACATCAGACTAAAAAAAATTGAAAACTAGAAACTGGAAAATTAACACTGAAATATGCGGATGAGCAAACAACAAGCAACCAAGCCAACAACAGCTGCGGCTTGTCTTTTCTGACCCATTAAAATTTCACCCATTTCTTAGCAACAATAAAATATGTGTCGTCCAGCAATTGGAGACACTCTTTGGCTCACAGAATCACAGTAGCTTCCTTTTCCTGTCTTGTGTCATGTGTGTGGAAAGTTTGTCACACAGCCTTATTCAGCCATGTAACTACTCTCATGGTCATTCATTCAACAACATGAGTGGTAGGTCTTCTACATCTTGTGGTATTAGGCAATGTGGGGACTCACAGTGGGTAAGATAAAGTTCAGGAACTGCTTTAGACAACAATGGAGTTCTTCCACAAAAAGTCCTTTCCTTTCTTATCCTCTTGGGACATGTTCAGGGCTTCTTTTATTCCTTATATCCAAATTGCAGTTCTTTATTTCTGAAATTAACAATGCTTCCTTAACATCCCTGTAAATCTATTTTTTTTTTAAGTAATAGGGGCTTCTGATCACCTACCTCCAAAAAAATTAGAACACACATTTATGTTATTTATTTATTATTATCAAATTAAGAGGGATGGTGTCAAAGCAATATATAGATGTGTAGACCTGAAGCCAGTATTTCTGCTAGAGTGACCCACTGATCTTGAGGATGGAATCCCCTCGTGTCACTGGGTAACTATTCAGCATGAGAACTGGTTACCTGATTCACACTTCAGCAAAGAGTAGAGGTCACTTGACCATGAGACGGCATACAATCAGTGACTTTGCCTAAGCAAACCTAAATATTGTGACTATCAGGAAGGATCAGTTTACTTATATTTTAAGCTGTAATTAAAAAGCATTACCAGGGCTGTATGGCTACTTTTGTACTTTTCTTTAACCTAGTGGGATCTTCAGCATAAGAATGATGACTGTCAGCTCTTGGTGGGAACCAATATTAGCCAGTATTGGGAATATCAAGGAAATATCCAACAAACTGACTCTGTGGTGGCTAAGCAGGTAAATGAGACTCATGATTCAGGAAGGACTTTGTATCCTGAGAATGTAAAGAACACAGGCTGGTCCAAAGGCAGCGGTGAGAGAAGATTGTTTTAAGCACACCCTTAGCCCACAGACTGTCACTTTTCATGAATGAGGCAAGATGGAGACAGTAATTCAGCATAGTAATCACAGAAGACACTTGCTTACTGCCTATGTCTGTCTGAAAGAACAAAATCTCAAGAGCAGCAAATCTCTTGAGAAACAAGCTGAACTGTTGTGTGACGTAGACGGACAGGCTTTTCTAAAGGTTCATTTATCTGGTACAAAGGAAAATCCACATTCAAAGAAGAAGCATGATATGATCAACTCTCAGCCAGGACAGACTAAATGTGACCAGGTAACAAATTATGTTGTTTATGAAAAAAGCCCTCCTCTCCTGTCTGTCTTGGACCACTGCTAGTTCTGTGCCAGGATTCTTTGCCTCAGAGTGTGTCTGTATGCAGGATGATGGAGCTGCCCGTGGTAAGCCCTCTCAGAGGAGGTCTGAGAAAGTGGAGAGTCAGGAGGATCCACAAATGTGAGAGAGATCATAAAGCGTTATTGAAAGGGGCTCCACAACCACACAGGGCTGCTTACCTAGAAGTTTTATCCAAATTACCAAAACCTGGAGGAACTAAGAAGTCTCAGCAACAAATTGAGATAAATAAACTCTGGTATATCCAGGTAATGGAATATTATTCAATAAGACGAGGAGAGCTAGCAGGCTTCATAACTCTGAGCAGGAAACAAATGAATATTTTATGTCAAGAAAAGCAGTCAGTGTGAAAACTAAAAATAGTGTGAGCACAATATCAGGAACACAAAGAAGTTCTGGGATTGCCGGGGTGATGAGGTGGCGTGAAGATGAATGTCAAAGTGTAGAGTATTTTACACAGGAACACTATTTTTATGAAGCTACAGTGTACCTGAGAACAAGGACACCAAGAATGACCTCTGGTGTGAACTGTGGACTAGGATGTTGGTGACTTGTTAACTGACTGAGTACCACTAAGGTATGGTAAGTCAGTGGCAGGGATGTTGCATACATGTAAAGATAGCAGATACTGGGGAATTTATAATTTTTTCTTATTTTTTATTGACCCTAAAACTGTTCTAAAATTAAGTTTTATTCATTAATAAAAGAAGAAGACCTTATCATTTGTTGTTACATGTTGGCCAGTAGACTATGGCAGACATCTTGTTTCATTAAAAAGAAACAGAACAGTATATTCTGTCATAACAACACATGTGTTGATATCATATATTCTGGAAGCAATATGGCATCTTACATGAACTTAGCTTCCAATGAAATTTAATTAGTTCCTTCAAGAATTATCTTACAAACATGAAAGGTTGATAATGAATAGTATTTATTCATAGTAGTTAAAGTATACATCATTGTTTTTAAGTATTTATTTTTATTATTTTGAATTGTGTGTGTGTGTGTGTGTGTGTGTGTGTGTGTGTGTGTGTGTGTGTGTGTGTGAATATCTGAGTATGGGTGTGAGCACATGGGTATAGGTGTACATGGAGGCCAAAGGTGGTGTGTTCCCTGGATCTGGAGTTACAGATGTTGTGAGCTGCCTGACGTAAGTATTGGGAACTAAACTCTGGTTCTCTGGAAAAGCAATAAATT
The DNA here is from genome assembly GCF_903995425.1 of Onychomys torridus. NCBI lineage: Eukaryota > Metazoa > Chordata > Mammalia > Rodentia > Cricetidae > Onychomys > Onychomys torridus. The sequence continues at coordinate 24,877,161 of NC_050465.1, forward strand.
CTCCTAATCCCTGAGCTATCTCCCCAACCCTTTATACATCATCCTTTATGTATTGTACTAATCAATGTGGGTTGTAGTAGATATTTGTTGTTTATTTATGGCAGATTCATGACACATAGAATAAAAAAATACTAAAGCAGCCAACTCTGAAAGCATTCTGAAGATCAACATTGTAGCTGACTATGTTAGCTTGTCAAGACAAATGTATTTTAATGATTTCTGTTCGACTACAAAAGTAAACATCTCATTGTAGTAATTTTGGATATTGTATGATCAAAAGGAAGAAAATTACAGTTGTTCAATCAGTCAAAGAAAAACTGCTGTAAATCTAATTGGAGTTGCTTTTTAAAGTTTTTTAGTCATGAATGACAATCTCAAAAATATATTAAATAAAAAAATGATTGCAGTAAAACACATTCGACCTAAAATTTACCATCATAATCATTTTTTGTATAGTGCTCAGGATGTTAAACACACTCACCCCATCTCCAGGTAACCTCCTGAAAAACTGGAACTTGTAACTAATCCTCCAATCTTTGTTACTGTGGGTCTGACCAAGCTGGAGACATTATATAATGGAATCACAGTGTATTCTTCAAGCTTCTTTGTCTTAACAAGGCACCCTGTGCAGTAGATTGTGTCAGAAAGTGTTTGCTTTTCAAGGCTGGATACTAGTCCATTGTGTGTCACATTTCATTTCTTCATGATTTGTGTTTGCTTCACTTCTAAGATTGAACTATGGTTGTAATGCAGCCATGAATATAGATAGCATCTGGGAAAGATTTCACTTCTATTTTTTAAAATACATATCCTCAAGTGGGATTATTAGATTGTTTTCTATCCTTTGTGGTACTAAGTGCTCTAGTATGCTCTGATGTGGGAACATTATTTTACTTTCCCGTTAATACTATACAAGTGTTCCAACTTTTTAAAAACCTGATGCCTAACTGTTTTCTATCCTGAGGGTGCAAAATGATATTCCGTAATTCTTCAGGTGCTTCTTGATACATATATATGTGTATTATCACATGATCATCTAACAAATTGTGTTAAGTCTGTTATTGATTAAGGTAACAGCTAAGTGGTAGTGTGAGGTCATTTTCCAGTTAATGGGATGTTTGAAGTTATTAAGAACTTCAGCTAAGAAAACTTAGGCAAATTACCTGCCAGCAATTACAATATTATATTTCTCCAGGTATTTATTATATAAATAGTGCCCTTTTCACACTATTTAAATGATCTTCACCCCAATGTTTTATTTCTGAACTTCTGGTTCTCACTAGGAAAGCTCATCTTCTTACATGACTGAAGGCACTGAATCTTCAAGAATTCAGACTGTCTCATGTTCTTAGAGTACATTTTACACAGTCTCAACTCAATACCCCATGGACACATGCCCAGAAACTAGGTCAAAGCCCCCTCCTTCTTAAACATTAGTCTCAATGTTCTCTAAATAGAAATTTGACATTCATTATAGAATTCTCCATTTCCATGTTATCCAGTGATTTCATTTCTTCACTTTACTACATCTAGACCTCTTGTTCATGGACACGGCATTGCTTTGTTTCTGCTTCAGAACTTTTCTTCTTACAAAGACCTCTCCATTCACATTGATGTTCTCACCTGCTTTGGTATCCATCATTGCTGATCCAGTTCCTCTCCTTAGGTGTTCAGTTGAGAAATGGTCCAGCTGCCTGGGCATAACATGTGACATACATCACTACCTGATCACTTACAGTCATACTTTCTTATATGTAGACATGGACTCTAACAACTGTACCATTAAGCAGTTCTGGCCTTGTGTAAACATCATGGCATAAACTTATACAGATCTTGATGGCTACATTGTTACTAGGCTATGCAGCCTTAGGGAGCCACTTTCATACACATGGGTCATCATTGATGAAAACTTAGTTTGGTAATTATAATCTCAGAATTGTTTTCACTAACTACATCACATTTGCTTTTAATGACACTTCAGAATCATCATCTCTGGCCACATTTAAATGTGGCCATTTTGTTTTATTTTCACTCGAATACCTCTTACTTCCCAATTATACAATGGAAATCATTGTCTCGCCCCAAATAAGCTAACTAAATGCCTTGTAGGTGTTTTTGTAATCCAGGCTCAGTAAGTGTCCCTTGACTGATTAAAATCACCTACCTTTCCACTCAACCTTGCTCCATCATTTCTCCATTCTAAGCTTATCATCTGTTCCTACCACTTTTATTGCCATTCCAATGAACATTTATGTACTTAGAACACAGTGGGTGTTCAATAAATATTAAAGAGGAACAGCATACTTCCCATGCTAAGTAAAATCTAGTCTTATATCCAGGCATGCTAGGAAGGTAGTTTAGTTTTATTTATCCATGAGTATTATTGAGGAAACAGTCTTCTCTCACTCCAAACACTTGCCCCACAGATTTTTTTTATCCTGTTATCCTTATGCTGCTTTGATGCTTCGCTACTTTTCTTTCCTTGCCTCATTTCCTTCGCCTTCACTAGCATCACCTCCATCCAGCATAATTTCTTGGAATATTCTTCCATTGGTTCCTAGGCCTTTCACAGAGTGTTTTCTCTCAACTAGTCATTGTCTGATGGCTGCTAGTGACTGTTCATAGGCCCCTTCTTCAGCGATATGCTCTCGTGTTGTCCTCTTTACTCTGAGGTCCTGGGAATATTCCTACACAGACTGTCCTATTTCCATCTCCATTGACTCTTAGCCAGATCTTTAACCTTGGGGATATTCTTTAGCTCATCCAGGGACTGATTTAAAAATGCTCAATCACTGTCACCTTTTTTTCTTTCCCATATTGCTAATGTAACATTAACTATGATGAACTGCAGCCCCATTTAGCAATTTGCTGTGCCCAGTGGACTGTGTGCTTCCTAAAGGGGTTTTCAAGTCTCAGAGAGGTCATATCCATCATTGAAGTCACCCCTGGGTACTTATCTGGTCACAAATGCACTTAAATACTTTTGAGGAAATGACCCTCCGCTTTCAAGACATTTTATCTACCCACAGCAGTGTTCTCTTCCTGTCCTCAAGGCAGTTAACATCCTGCCCATCATTCTGTGCATCGCCTCTGCTTCTCTGTGCCTGGGAAGCTCTCATAGGATTTCTTCTGAAGACCAAGAAGTTCCTACCTCTGCCAAAAGAAGAAAACACTTGAGCAGCAGTATAATATTACTGTCAGTCCAGGGCCTGGTCATCTGAACTCTTTTCTACATTGCCCTAAAATTAATATGGGGTTATTCACCACTAAAGTTATTAAAATAAAATGTAAATTCTAAGTTGACTTGCTGTTGTATTATATCTATGTGTATATTGGTTTTACAAGTTTCTGGATGATGAATATATTGGACATATTTCTGTTACTGAAACAGCCCATCTTGTGGTTGTGCAAGATCCACATTGCTCATTCCAGTGACTCTTAATTAACTCATTTGTTTATAATTATAATGAATTAATTTGCTTATAGCATGGTACATCATTCCTTGTCATAACCAACAGTCCTAGGCATCTGTAAGTCAGACGTGATGAACAAAACAGAGACTTTCTGTTAAGATGTGGTCAAAGAGGCTGTTTCACTAACATAACTGGGATTGAACAAGAAACTAACACCCAATGTGATGTCAGTTTCTGTTTAACAAAAACTTTTTAAGGAAGCTGAGGATGGCACTGTTAGAACTAACTTACTCGAACATGCTGGGTGTACACCATATACAGCCTTATGTCGCCCAGAAGTGTTTCATTGTCTACTGTTACTTCAGCGTCCTCTGTCTGCCTGCTGCCCGTTATCATTTGTAGGGACATATCTGGAAATGAAAGTGATTTTAAAAAAAGTGAAGTCTACTGGTCTAGTTAATGTTCATGAGTCTAAGCTAAGTTCTATTTCTGGCTCTGTCTTCCCTTCTTGGCTGCAGTACAGGCTGCTTAAGCTTTCATTATTACTTATTTTATTGCACTGTATTGTTTTTTAAAGTGATTATTTCTATGGCAACGAGGCACTATTCCAGGCAACAGGGACGGATAACAGCCACAGTGGAGTTGGAAATCAGCAACAAAGATAAAGAAAATGGCAAGAACAGGGATAGGGCACATAAGAACTTGAAAGCAAAAACGTGAGATGAGCCAACAGCTCATTGGATATGTTCTCATTTCTTATATCAGTTACTGGGAAAGTGTGCTTTCTTCAAGTTTACAGGTTCAATGAGTCAATTAGCCAGATTTTTGCTTATTTTCTTATAGCCAAAACCAAGAAGGCTACACTTGTGATGATAGTAATACATTCCTCCTGATCTGTGTCTTTAACCTTCAGTAATACTTACATTAGTATAAGGAAATGTATCAAGTACCATATGTGGAGGTGGCCCTAGGTTAGAAAGCAAACAAAAACAGATTACACACTGTTTTTCATAGAGGAAAAAATAAAAGTCCTTTGATGACAAAGACTTGTATTTGACTATCAGTTAGTTGTTGCTACTGTTTTGTGTTATGGAAGTGGGCTGTGGTGATTCTAAGGAAAATAAAAATTGTTAACAGATAGATAATTGTAGTCATAAGGATCTCAGCTTTGTTGGAGACACTGAACTTATTTCAATATGTTAACTTTATGTTTTAGCTTTCCTGGTAAGAAGAGGATGTTTTGAATGTATAGACAATATTTATCATGAGCATTTGGCTTTTGAAATGCCTTTCCTACACTACAAAAAAAAAAAAAAAAAAAAAAAAAGAAAAATTCTTGGATGGTGAACTCAGGTACGCAGACTCCTTGTGTCTTACATTCTTTGTGTGAACTAAGAGTGCAAGACACATTTGACTCTGTTATTAGTACTTTACCTCATAGGAGGCCCCCAAACTGTTGACTAAGGCTGCGGATTGACTGTTGCTGCAAGGGTCATTGCCATTTGATGGCCTAACTGTGGCGTGTGGATATGTCTTGACATTTGAGTACTGTTTTAGAGGACTGAACTGTGTTTTGTGTTCACCTCCTTTTCACTGAGCTCGAAGGGACAGGACCAGAGTTGCTTGATTTATTACATGGAAGCTAATGAAGTGGTTGTGTTCTTCTATCTCCTCAAACTCATGGTTTCAGTGTGCCCATAAAGCAGGTCTGGGAGGAAATGGATTGACCGCTTCTCTCTGCCAACATACCAGTATTGAGGTCTGCACCATTTGGATGGCAAAGAGGACATAAAGTCATGTCATAAAAATGTCATGTTATACAGATAAAAAAAGAAAGTAAAATGATCTATGATATTTGAGCTTTTTTATTTGACACACCATAGTCCAAAAACAATTCCACTCAGCCCTCATAAGTAAATATTCCTTTGGAATATTATTGTGTTTTGTGACTAGAAGTGTTGAATTTTGTACCATTGCATACACAATTTGTTTAAGGGTTAATAGATTCAGAAGCCAGGTCACTTAACTTCAATTCTAGTAAATTCTCTTGACATTAAACAAGGTATCTGCCATCTCAGTTCATTAGGATTCTATTATCAAAATTTAATTTAAAAGAAAATGAAAAATGGATGCTAATGAAGACCATGAAAATCTCGTTAATTATTGAATATTTTGAGATCAAGTGCATAATATTTGACTCATTAGTCAACAGGCTTGCAATGTGGTTGAATTTTAAAAGTTATAATTGTAGCTGTAATGACCTTTCCATTAGATGAATAGAAGAGCATTTTCCCCTAGGTAAGAGTTTAATTTTTTGTTTGTGCTTTTATTCTATCAAGAAGATGATCCAGTCATTTGTAGGATGTTTAGCCTGTATAAGAATAAGAAATGATCTAATTAACCTCAGATTTCTTTGTTAAACTTGGTTAGCAGCAGATCTGCCACTTGACCTCTTATTAGACAAGATCACATGGTGGAAAGAAATGGGCAGGAATCCTCTATGAATTCTAATCAAAGTTTCTATAAAACTGGTTTTCCTATGCATGTTCCTTAGTTTGCAAGGTACTCAGTTGCCTTAGTTTTGAAATAATCTTTTGTTAAGAATAAAGTCAGTTTTGTTTGGTTTTAAGTAGCTTGAAGAGAGATACATTCAGTGACCTTTAATAAAATTCTATTATGTCGAGATGCTATATGAAATGAGAGTTCTATACATGTAAGGTGGCATGTGAAAAATTTGTGATTTTTATTTAAAAAATAATTTTATATACTCTTTTCCAAATATGAGTTGGCATTCTCATTCTTGAATGACTATCAATTATTTTATTTAAATCCATGAGATAAATCCTGGAAATCTACAAAAGAGAGGATGTCTCTTAGATAGTGTTGTAGCTATACTAGGAAGTGGGCTTCATTACCCAGTGACACTATAGTATAAGTATACTCTGATGTTCACATGCACAATACCCTGACAACACAATTCTCATTGTTACTTGGTGATGCTTGCCTGCAGCTGTCTCGTCCAAGTTTGTTTCTGTGGTCCTATTAATCTTCATTCAAGAACTTTTTTTGTTTATTATATTTGTGTTTTAATTTTACACATCAGCCATGGGTTCCCCTGTCCTCCCCCCTCCCGCCCCCACTCATACTTTCCCCCCAGCCCCTCCCCTCCATTCCCATGTCCTCCAGGGATGAGACTCCCCTGGGGATTCAATTCAACCTGGTGGATTCAGTACAGGCAGGTCCAGTCCCCTCCTTCTAGGCTGAAGTGTCCCTGCATAAGCCCCAGGTTCCAAACAGCCAGCTCATGCACTAAGGACAGGTCCAGGTCCCACTGCCTGAGTGCCTCCCAAACAGTTCAAGCTATTCACTTGTCTCACTTATCCAGAGGGCCTGAACCAGTTGGTGGCTCCACAGCTTTTGGTTCATAATTCATGTGTTTCCATTAGTTTGGCTATTTGTCTCTCTGCTTTTCCAATCTTGGTCTTAACAATTCATACTCTTACAGTCCCTCCTCTTTCTCGACAATTGGACTCCTGGAGCTCCACCTGGGGCCTGGCTGAGGATCTCTGCATCCACTTCCATCAGTTATTGGATGAGAGTTCCAGCACAACAGTTAAGGTGTTTGGCCATCTGATCACCAGCCTAGGTCTGATCAGGCTTTCTCTCGACCATTGCTAGTAGTCTACAATGGATGTATCATTGTTGTTTTCTGGGGACCTCTCTAGCACTTTGCTTCTTCTTGTTCTCATGTGGTCATCATTTATCATGGTCTGTTATTCCTTGTTCTCCCTTTCTGTTCTTGATCCATTCAAGAACTTTTATAAGCAGTTACCACTAATACTTTGAAAGCAGCACAGTGCTGTGGTTTTACTAGCAACATGTTTAATTCTTTTCTCATAGTCATTTTAATGAGTTCTCCTTTGAAGAGAAATTTAAAACATAAAAACAAGTCTTAGCAGCTCTAAAATAAAATACAATCTGATAATGGGTAGGCTTTATAAATTACTTCAAATTTGAATGTACTGTAAGCCTAAGAGGTAACACCTACACTTATACTCATCATATGCATGGGGAAACTGAAGTTCAGTGCAATATGTTGGCAAGCAGATGGATGGCAGAGCCTGGTGTCTTGGGTTCTTTTCTCCACTGGTGAGATGAGAATGACTAGAGTTGTTTTAGAAGGGTGTTGAAAGAAAGGTGTCCAGACACATCAAGTAGGAAGAAACTCCTCAGACTTCATAAAAGATGTGATGTTGGTTGGGTTCTACAGGTCTAAAATTGGACTTAGACATCAGTGAGTAGGGCAAGCAAAGTGCCAAAGGATTAGGAAACAGAAAACTTTTACTACCGTAATTAGTACCTCCTGTTAGAACGTAGAAGAATAAGGATGAGAAACAAAATGGAGTGTTAGAAAATGCAAAAGACCATAAGAGATCATATATATGAAACAACAGAAAGACAATTATCACTACTAATCCAGGGACTTAACTCTATGGGAGATATTATTTTTAAAGTTTTAGATTTATCAGGTATATGAAATACTGCCTGTGGACTGTCATTTTCAAATTATGTTCCCCTAGCTTCTGTGCATTGAGCATCATGTGATTCTGTTTTGCACTTATGTATATTCTGACATCCATCATCTACCAACTTATCTAAGCTTCTACCATCCATTTGCCACCCATCTAATACGTTTATCATATACACAGTAAATATAGTACCTGGACCATCTACGGTTTTTTGTTTTGTTTTGGTCTGGTTTTTGTTTTTGTTTTTTGCTTTTGCTTGATTTCCCAGCCCTGAGGAACATCAGCAAATTATTCAGTTATCGGGCCTATGGTAATTTTGTTTAACTCACCATGTCCTTCTAGACTCTAAAACACACACACACACACACACACACACACACACACACACACACACACACACGCACGCACGCACCAACTAGTCCTCCCAATAAGAAGAGGGTACCTGTGAGTTCAGCACAGCTTGAATAGTTTTAAGAAATAAAACTGGTCTGTACTGAACATACAAAGACTTAATTTTTCTCATCATTGTTCCTTAAATAATATATTGTAAGAGCTATTTAAATTATATTATATTAATTATTAAATCATATTATATTGTAGTAGATATCAGAAGTTATCTATATGTCATTTTACCTAGAGAGAAGGCATTGTGTCACTTATATATGCAGTTACCTGCTGTTTTATATGAAGAGTCTTAATATTTGAAGCTTGTAAATCTTCACAGGATCCTGGAATTGAACCTCATGCCTACTAAGGGATATGTAAATGAAGTTCATAGCATACTGTAATATGTATTTAATGTAGCTATCTCATGAGTACATGCTCAATAAGAGTTAAAGAAATTTTAATAGTGTAATGACCAACATTTTTATTCACACCTTTATGGATACACAATTATGTTTATATGTGAAGATTTTAAATAGAATTAGAACTATGGAATTTGAGGATCAGTGGTTCATGCTCCATGTATTTTGTTCAGTACAACAAAGTAGCCTTACTAAAAACCAGTAGCAGTGTCCACTACCACCAACAATATAGAGATTGCCGGTTTTCTGTTCCTTCACCAGTTTTCTTTTCTTTTTTTTTCTATTTTTTATTTCATAATTAATTTAATTTTACATATCAGCCACAGATTCCCCTGTCCTCCCTCCTCCCGCTCTCCCCCCACCAAGCTCCCTCCAGTCCCTCATTCCCACCTCCTCCAAGGCAAGGACTCCCCTGGGGATTAAGTTCAGTCTGGTAGATTCAATTGAGGCAGCTCCAGTCCCCCTCTCCCTTCACCTAGGCTGAGCAAAGTGTCCTAGCATAGGCCCTAGGTTCCAAAAAGCCAGCTCATGCACTAAGGACAGGTCCCGGATTTTCTTGATATCTTTTGAAAGTGTTTTATTAACTCAATGGTGTAGATTAAATATTCATAAGAAAGTAATAATTTACATGCCATGATATAAAAATGTTGTAAAATACTTTTCTATGAGTGATTAAAGATCAAGGTCATTTAAACTTTAAGGTTGAAGGGTGACCTCTTCATCAGAACTCTGTCCTCCCACAGGAAATGGGTGGTACCCATCCCAATGAAACTCAGCTTCTTATTTACTAGAAAATTATGGCCAAAGACTGAAGGTGTTTGAGCTCTGACATCTGTAAGCAATGTATTGCCATGAGAAAATTAACTCAGAATTAATAAACATAGGGAAATATTCAAGCTCTTTGCTATTTTGATCATAATTCTCTTCTTACACTGATTTAAAAAGGTAGCAAATATTCCTTCCATTTTTTAAAAGGTGAATGAATCATTGGCTCCTCCTTTTCATCTTTAGGTTTTGAAGGAGCACCATACACAAACACCTGTTCCTTAACTCTGTATATTTTTGTGTGCACATGTGTATGTTCATGCGCATATGCATTTATGGGTTCAAAAGAGTATGTGTCTTCAAGCTTGTGCATGTATGTGTCTATTCATGTTTACAAGATTCTGGGTTGTGTAAGAGAGATTTGGGATATTCATCTGACCTACTGGAAGTTCTTGGGTTGCATGGCAGGACCCCAGACCCTTAAAAGTCCTATATGTAAACTATATATAACTATTTGTCCTACCTGGTCACTATCTCCTGCCAGAATTTAGTTTACTTGCTCCAGGTAATCTAACATACATATAAACTAGCCATATTTTCAGTGTGATCTGGAAGGTTATGAATTAAGGTTCCTAGTTCCCTGATGAATAGTGTCGGGTGCAAGCACCTGAAATCCAGGCACTTAGCTGTGTGTGTAATAACAAACACTTAATGAGCCTGTTGAATGTATTTGTTTTGCTTCTGCCAAGGATTCAGTGGAGGAAATGCAGCCAATTAAAAGAATTTCTGACCATGTGCCATGCTTCAGGTGCCCCTACTTTCTGGGTAGATTGCCTTTTCAAGACGAATGGCCTTTTTATTATCTTCTGTCTTAGATATTTTCCTGTTTGCACTGTGATATGTCAGGTAGAACTAATATTTCTTAAATCAATGACTCTGTATTGAAAAGTATCAACAAAGGTGACAGCCCTGAGATGGGAACAGGAGGAAGGATGGTGTCATTGTAGTAAAGTTGCCTCTCTTTGAAAGAGCATCCCCTGTAATTGTACCTGTGGCAGGGTATACAGGATAAATCAGAAGAAGGGAGGGCAGAGGGTTTGGCTCTTTCTACATAGATTCCACTAAAGGAGCTCTGGTTTTACATCATGGGAAATGTAATCAGATGGAAAGCTCTTGAGGTTGAAGATACCAGCTATGGATCTTGAGTATGTGCCAACAGTAATTACTGGGTATACTGCAAAACAATTTTAGTAAGTTGCGTAGGAGAACACAGTGACATGAACAGCTGGTTATTGCCTTGGCCCTCATAGTGTATTTGAAATATTGCCACTACATATGCCAAGCATTATTTATGCTTATGGTGACTTTTGGTAGCTATTTGATATTTTCTATGATTAAATATAATTCAGTGTTTTCAGTTTGCCTTCCTATCTTTTGAAAGAAGAACCTGCAGATTTGCCATTTTCATTTATGTGTCAAAGAAAAATGTATCTGAAATTAGAATCAGCTATATTTGCCAGGTTTTCATATAAGAACATTTATAAACTGTGAGTTTTAGCCGAAGAGAAAAGAAGTCATCTATACCTATAAGCAATGGACTTTACAAGTAGATAGTCTTAAATATTTACTGCAAATAAGGATTTCCTCTGGCAGTGATAACATTTAACTCTAAAATCACAATGTGATTGAAAATACTTTATTGTTTTACTTCTTACTCATTCTGGACTTTCTGCATATCGATCTTGGGGTACCACATGTTGTACGTGGCACTAGAATCAATTTGAGCTTCAAGAGCCATGATACAATGTGTGCCTGTCAACATGAAGTTAAAGGATTTGTAGTGGAGGGGAAAGTAGAGGGGAAACACCACTCTCTTAGTGTGACATTGAAGTCCTGTTGGTCATGGATGCTCTCAGGGCTCAAACGGTGTTTAGGATGCCCCTGAGAGAAGAGCCCAGCCTTTAATTTGCTTGGTCATTCTCGGTTTAGAAACTTGCTATCACAAAGGAAACAGCAGGCTTCTTACACATTCAGTTGTCAGGGTGAGCAAATGGGGAATGTGTGACATGTAAGGATAACATGTGACTGAATGCTACTTTAGACTTCTGTTCCTGTTGAGCTTGAAGAGGGAGAAATGAATCAATAAGATTGGAAGTTTCAGGTTAAATTTAATCCACTTAATCCAAACATGAATGAATTTTGGATGAGGTCTGACATTCTTCTGGATCCTCGGGTGCATACATTTATTAATATTTCAGTAAAACATCTTTGGAAAGCTCAGATGAAAATTATCAAATCACTGAAAATTATGTCTAATAAGGAGAGGAGAGCTGTCTCAAGAGCCCTGATAAAGCTTAGTTTCTAGATTTTACCACCAAATTATGTGAATTGACTTGTCTTGTTGTAGATTATACATAAATTGCTGTTCATTATGAAGCAATCAGTCCTCAAAATAACTAAAAGAAAAAGTAAAAATTTAACTTTTCCATTCAAACCTTTATTAATAGAAGTTAAAAGATGTTCGTTTCCTATATTTCCAAATAAACATTTAAAGTTAAACTAAATTTAAACATGGCTATTAGTTCTATTTCATTAGAAAAGTATTATAATTTCCTAAATATGATCAGTGTTTAACTTAGAGGTATTTTCTCAGTCTCACTTGATGACTATGAAATAGATTCAACATCATTTCCGTCTTTAGGTTTTACATTTCTCTTTTGGATAATTCTAGATGCTTCAGTCACAAATGCCCACAGGAAACATCATTGTTTATGCAAAATAATAAAGGTTGACGTGTTGTTTTTGTTCATCTCCATGGCATCTTAGAAGAGTATAGCCTTTATATTCTGTTTCTTACACTTAAAATGAATCCTGCAAGCATCATTTCATTGCCCTGTGAGCAGTGATCTGTGTTTAGTGCTCAGCCAGTCCTGATTTCCACTTACAAGTATGTCTTTTTGCTTGTTTTCCTGGACACCTTACTTTTACAGTTGAATAACAGTGTTAGGAGTATGTCTCAGTTTGGGCCATTTCCGTGACCAGTTTTCTTGGGGGAAATGTGCCTGTTTACTTGAAACTATAAATACAACTACTGTTTTTGCTTTCCTTAAAATTCCCTGGTTTGTATATTGTTTAAAAGCTTTAGATTATCCTTTTTTTTTTTTTTTTCAGAGCCTCTAGTACAGTAAATTTACTGCTTCCCCACCTAAATTTACTTCTGGGTAGATATGTATTTCTAGTCTAAAAATCTAACATAGGAAGTGCTCCGAAATGGGAACCTTTGTACAACGATATGGTGCCACACATGGAAAATTCCTCATCATGAAAACTTTATTTTGTTAATAAAATAGTTAAAAACATGGTGTCAAATTCCCTCCAGCCCATATAAATCTATATACTTAAGGTGTTTTTGAGACTTAAGTGAATTGTGTGTTTTGACTTGAGTCCTATCCCCACAAAATCTCATCAAATATATGCAGATATTCCAAATTTTAGGGAAAAAGTAACCTGAAATCGAACACTCTCTTGGTGTAACAATTTTCACAAGGGGGTATGCCAAGCTGCAGTTCACTTTGAATCATTTCATATCACATCATAAATATGCCTACAATCTGTAATCATAAGCCCCTTAGTAAGTAAGCCACAGTATTTTATTTCTATTGAGCTACACCTGCCTAATCCCACAACTCTCTATTTATTAGGTGCAATGTTATTACATGGGTGTAAAATATGTGTTTGAGTTCAGCTTAACTGCTGACATATGCACATGCTGTAGTGTGATTTAAAACAGGAGGTTGTTTTCTGAAACCCAGAATCAGCCTTGTTTTAATACTCTGTCTTTAGAGTTTTTTAAGTTAGGCATCAACATCCCTGAGAGGAGATTGTCATGGCAGTACCTGGATATGAATTAGACTCTCATGATGCTAGGTTCTAGTAAGTACTTCGTCCGCTTACTCCAAAAGTTACTGGCTTTGGACAAAAAAACGGAAATAATGAATTGGGAAAATAGAATTTCCCTGTTCACCATTTAAACTCCCTTTAGTCCCAAATACCATATATTTACTCTCTAGTAAAGGCTCCCATGTATTTGTAGCATTGCTTCAGTTTTATTCCTAACAGCAAAGATGAATAAAGTTCCATTTTAATAGACAGTGATGAAAGACCCAGATTTATTGTTTAATACAAATACTAAATTTTGTGATAATGAAATACAAAAGATTGAGATTTTAGTCAAAGACTAAATTTATGTCTATTTGGGCCAAAAGTAAAAGAAGGAACATTTTTTTTAGTGTTAGATACTGTAATCACATTGAACGAAATAGATTTAGATTAGAAGGGACCATTGTAGATATAACCATCTTGTTAAATAAGAAACACAGAGTCAATTGCAGAGTTAAAAGCCAAGAGGTCAGAACAATAGCTGAGAGCTCAAAACCTTACCCTTCACTGCTGCTCTGTCTTTCCTCTCCGCAGTGCTGGGGCATCATCTTCAGCCTATAGGCTTAGCGTATCTGACAGACTCATTTGTGAACTAGGATGTATACAAAGTCAACAGTTTGACCTCACATTTGGTGAAAGCAGTCCATGTACCAGAAACACCTGAATTCCATTAGTGTCATGTCATGATTCAGGATTTCAAATTCTGGAAATTATTGATGTTTCTTCAATTCAGCTGTCCATTCTTCTTGGCTGTGTATATGTGGCTTCATCTCAGCATCCCGTTCTTCTCCGCATCCCTCTAATAAATGCCAGTCTACTATTGAGAGGTGTGAGCTTAGTTACTCTTCAAGAATAACTGTTTCATCTGCTGTTCCATTGCACATCAGAAGCCATCGGCCCACTCCCTGTTCAGCTGCCTTCGAAGAAAAGGGCACGGTACCTTTTCCAGATGGCAAAGACCACTCACTTCAGGGATGGTGCCATTTTGTCCTGGCTTCAGAAGATGCCTTTTGTTAAAGCCACAACCACACTTGTTTTGGCAAGAATCGGTAGTCCTTTGTTTCATGTCCTGTCTGTCCTGTTTGTCAGCAGTTGATTTGAGGATACTTTGTTGTCCAGGGGCTAACTTTTGCCACAATGAAAGTTAACTCCATATGCAGTTTCTTCAATGCCCATATTTTCTCTGAAGTAGATTGGTACTGCCAGGAGCCGACATGTCTCATAGTCATAGCAAAAAAGAAAAATTCCTAAGTTATTAAAACATTTTTAATGCCATATTCTGTAGATCTCTGAAGGGTTTGAAGATGACCTGTCTATTTAAAATATATCTGTTCGATCTTGAAAATACACCTAATATGACTACAAGTTCGATTGTAATGTCTAACTACTAACTTTCATTTCTATATATCCTAATAATGGTAATAATAACATTCAAGGATTAGCAAATTGCATTACATTGTTAAATGAATGGTATAATTACAATGTCTCGAGCAAGATTAGAAATATATGTATGGCATATACTAATATATATTTTGTATACAATATAAAACAATCCAATCCAATGTAAAGTATTTAAAACTAGTAATTGTCTTTTTCTTTTCTCTCTCTCTCTTTTTTTTAAACAAGCACCTTAAATCTAATCTCGTTTGCCTAGCCCTTTTCCTAAACCTTAACAACTTGTAACCAACCCTCCTAAACAATGAAAACTATTCCAGGCTCAAAACCCATTAAAAGACCAAAAAAAAAAACCACCCACCCCACACCACCCCTTTGGGAATGTGGGTGTCATATTCTTAAAATTGCTTCCTGCTGGGTATGGGCGAAGGTATCTTTATTCTGAAAAGAAAATTTTGGGTTAATTGTCAAATTCTAGGAAAGGTAACTATATTCTTTGTTATACATAATGCCAAAGTTCAGGGTTTATCTCAAGTCCTTATTCAAGTAGTCTTTGAAACTGGATCATCTCAGCTAGCTATCTCAGAATTGCTCTAAGCACTTTGTAGTCCAAAGCTGATCTGTAGATGATGTTTGTCAGCTTAGTAATATTACTATTGTCCACATGGAATTGTTGTTATGGGGCCCCATCTTCTTCCTGGAGATTTCAGTTAATGTTAGGCCTGAACATGACTTCCTGCAGAAAACTGATAAGAGACTCGAATACAAAGACATACATAGGCAGCTAATTGAAGCCTTTTTTCTAAAATTAGTTAGTATTCTATATGACCATTATTATTTTAACGAAGTTTAAAATGTATATGTGTATATATATATATTAATCTTGTAAATATTGATATAAAATTTATACTTTAAGAAAGGTTTAAAGAATCAGAATAAAATCAAAGAATTAAGATTAGTAATAGAATAGTCCCTTAATTAATTTGGTTTTTCTCCTGTCCCATGTCAGAAGACCATAGTCGCTTTAGTAGCTTAGCACAGAGCAGAGAGCAAGTAACCTTTGAAGGTAGGTAAGTGTCGAGACTTACACATTCACCATTTTAACTTGAGAGAGTTGTCTGTTCACATCAAAGCACATGTGTTGTGATCTAGTCAATATTGTATGGATTGGCAAGTACATGCAAACCTTAAAACCAAGATGCAAAGACCAGGCAGGACCCCTAGTGTGCTGCTCCTGCCTGGCAGAGGTCCCCATTTCACTGTGCCTTGTTCTCTCCAGTTGCTTCTGTGAGTCTTGCCTTTGATCAACTATACAGGACTTTGTAACAACTTTTCTTACTTACTTCTGGTGAACTTGACTGTTGCTTGGCTAGACTGAACTGATAGGTATACCAGTGTGGCCGAGGCAATGAATTGTCCGCTAAATGACTAAGACAGCTGATCTTCTCCAATGGCTTTGCCAACCACTGCCATTTTCTGAGTCTTCTTTTGTTCCAGTTGGTTTGTTACTGTGTGTGTTGCCATGTTGTATTGCCAAAATAAGACCTTTGTTTGGAATTAAAATGTTACTATAAATATAATTGGTTTTCTATCCTCAGAGGATAGGAATAATGATTAATTAATTCATTAATTTATTTATGAGACAAGGTCTTGTTAGGCAGTCCAGGCTAGCCTTGAACTTGTTATATAGCCCAGGATGGCCTCAGATTCACAGTCTTATTGCTTCAGCCTCCAGAATGCTGACATTGTACATGTATGCCTCCTTTATGTTGTTTCCTTTACTATTATTCGTGGCTTTGGATGGGTAGCTTACGTCTGTGTTAATTTTGAAAAGCAAAAAATGCACATGTGTGCATTTATTTCTAGCAAAATCAGAGAACAGGGAACGAGTAGGGTGAGGAATAAAAACCCTTTACTTCAAGGCAACTTTCATTTCCTCTCTACACCCACATTCCCCTAGATGAGGTGAGGTGTCAAGCTGGATTCACTTTTCTCTTTGGGGAGATGAGACTGTAATTAGCTATTAGTACTGTTTAATCCTAAAGTATAATCAGGTAGATGATGTTGATAAAATGTTTGGACAAGAGGAAAATCAATGAGAATTGCTTTCACTTTAAAAACTGTCTTCCTGCTGCCTGACCTTCCCCAGCACAATGGTTATGAGGACTTGTGCTCATGACTAAGTGTCCATCTTCATTCTCATGTCCTTCATGAACTCCATACTAAGACATTCAATAGATGAAAAAGAATCTACATCTGGATGTCCCACTTGAAGCTCATAATGATGACATTATCATCTCCCCCCCATTGCCACCACCCCCAGCCTTGATCTGTTTTCACTCTCTAGTGTAGTAGAAACTTCTCCACTCCTGTCCATCTTTCCTCCAAGTGTAGCTTCTGAGATGTTTCTCTAAACCAACTCATCCCAGCGGTCTCAATATAGTGCTCATCTCATCCAAGGTTTTGTTATCTAGAGTCAGTGTGGATAGTATGAAAACCTATGTACACATTACAGTAAGATAGATGATAGAGAGATACATGCATATACAAATATGCATGTATGTACATAAACATACATATATATATATATATATATATATATATATATGGATAGATAGATAAATAGGTGGTAGATACATATACACATATATAAACATGCACACACATACATATTTATGCATGAATAGATAGATAGATAGATAGATAGATAGATAGATGATAGGTACATACATATACATATATACACAAACATATACACATATACATGGATAGATAAATACATAGATGACAGATACATATGCACACATATAAATATATACATACATACACATGTCCATACACATATAAAATGTCTAGGTAAACAAATGCATACATGCATAAATACATAGAAAGATAAATACATAGATGATCAATGATAGGTAGATACATACATACATATATAGCCAGAAGGTTTCTCTGGTCCCACCCAGCCCGCAGACCTGCAGCCATTTATAAAATAATTACTCAGAGGCTTATATTTGTTACAAGTTTCATAGCCTGTGACAGGCTTCTTGCTAGCTAGCTCTTATAACTTAACCCATTTTTGTTAATCTATATTTTGCCACATGGCTGTGGCTTTTCCAGTCTGTTGGCATCTTGCTTCTCCTTTGGCAATGGTTGGTTGCTCTTCCCCTCTCCCTTCTTCTTCCTGTTTCCCTCTCTGCATTTCCTGCCTACATCTAAGCTACCTTGCCATAGGCCAAATTAGCTTTATTTATCAACAAATCAGAATGACATATTTCACAGCATACAAAAAAACATCCCATAGCATACATATATATGAATATGGGCAAAAATACACACACACACACACACACACACACACACATATACATGTATAGATAAATACATAGATGATAGATACATATATATGCATATATACATAGAGATATATATGGATAGGTAGATATATAATACATATATACATAGATAAATACATATAAATAGATGATAGATGATAAATATTACATACATATATATGCATATATACATACATATGGATAGATAGATACCTACATATGTACATGCATATAAACATAGGTAATTACATAGATGATAGATAGACTGATAGATAGGCCAACAAATAGTATACAAAAGTTTTGGTACTACCTGTGACATTTGACACCCACTGGAATTGTGGATCATGTGAATAAAGGGGAATGACTGCCTGTACCTTTATCTTAAACTCAAACTCTTGTCGTTGCTTTGTTGTTCCAGATCTGACTGTGGCTTCATACTTAGTATTTGGGCCTTTGCTCACGTTCCCTGCTTCCACTGCTGGAAGAACAGTCCAGTCACAGGAAGTTCATGCTCTCCTCAAGCCTGCATCACTCCCCTGGTCCTTTGTGCCCATAAACAGCCTTGATTTAGCTACATTGGCCAGAGCATTATTCTCATCCTAAGGTTTTCTCCTTTCCAACTTCAGCTTCTGCAGTAGGTTTAGGCCTCCCTAGGAATTCTTCCAAATAGTTGTTGCTGACAGTTATGCCAGCTGTGGTCCTCCAGCCTCCTCCACAGACTCCTGAGTCTTTCCACTCTGAGAGAATCCTTGTCCTCTGGTCCAGAGTGTAGAGAGCCATCTGTCCGTCAGATGTGGTAGAGCTGGTGTGGCATTTGCCATGGTGCTTACCATTGCACCTGCCTTGTTTGAACTGAAGTGTAAAAGTAGCAGGACAGGGACCTTAGATTGATACTGGAATTCAAGGGTAAACAGCGATAGATTATTTGTGTTGATGAAAGAATAAAATAAAATTTGTGGGTAATTAGGAAATTATCTAAAGATACCTCCTCCCTTCTTTTTTTGAGATGATAGTTTCACTGTGTTTCCCTGACTGACCTTGAACTGGCATATGCCATCTTCTTGCCTCAGCTCTTGAGTAGTTGGGAGTACATGATGTTTTCTAGCTCCTGCTTGAGGTTATACTTTGACACCTGATAATTTTTATCAGCTAGAAACAAAACAGAAGACAAAAATATTATTATATAATTTTTGTTTCAATTTGATGTTCGAATGTGGGATTTCCGTATATTGCTTAGTCTGGCTTCAAACTTAAGATCCACCTTTCCCCATCTCCCTATCTCCTAAGGAATTACAGGCATGTGGCACCACACATGGCAGACTACCAGCTTGAGTATTTGCTAGTTACATGACTTCTTACGACCATGCACATATGGGAATGTCCAGACATGTGTGTTTTCAGTTATGTATATATGTTTGCATTCACACATGTTGGACATTAGGCAACAAGAAGGAAGCCATTTTACCCAAGCAGTGCATTCTGGGTACAGGGAGGGGCAATTATGTTCCTGCCTCTTCCCTCAGAGGTTACTGTGATCTTAAAGATGTGTTTTCCCTTATCTGAATCTGTTTCCCACTGTAAAAACAATCAGCTGCGTATCACTGACCAAGTGCCAGCTGTTAGCCAGCTGTTAGACTTCCCTGTGAGAGAAATATTGCTTGTATTGTCTGTTCATCTTCTGTCCATCTGCCCACCCACCCACTCACTCATCCATCTATCATCTATCTATGTATCTATGTATCTATCTATGTATCTATCTATCTATCTATCTATCGTCTATCTATCATCTATCTTCTATCTATCTTCTATCTATTTATCTATCTTAACTACCTGTCTATCCATGCATCAATATATCTAGCCATTCATGTATTCATCTGTCCATAAATATATGCATACATTGTCTATGAATTTTAATAGTATTTTTTAAAATAAAATTATATCGATCATTACTAATATTTATTTAAAAACCTCTAGTGATATAATATGACTTTTAAAATGTAAAGAGTTATATGTGTGTGTGTACAGGGAGACAGAAGGAAAGAGAGGAAGGAACAAACAAGAGTTGTATGTTATGTATGTGGAAGAGCTGGGTAAGAGGGTGGATATGATCATAATACATTGTGTGAAATTCTCTTTTTTAAAAAAATATTTATTTTATTTCATGTGCATTGGTGTTTTAGCCTTCACTGGAGTTACAGAAAGTTGTAAGCTGCCATGTGGGTGCTGGGAATTCAACCTGGGTCCTCTGGAAGACCAATCCTCTGGAAAACCAATCAGTGCTCTTAACCACTGAGCCATCTCTCCAGCCCCATTGTGTGAAATTCTCAAAAAATTAATAAAATATTTTAAAATGTGAAAAATAAATATGCAAGTAGATGATACCATGTAGCATAGGTATGCTGTAAAAGGTGGCATTGAAGTTTATGTATTTAAACTATGATATTTGTACATGGTAAAATTACATGATGACACATGTATTGGGGCATATTATGGTTGTTAAGAGTCCTCAGACTGGATAATTTGTAAAGAATAGGTTTATCTGACTCATGCTCAGGAGTCTGCCATGTGTTTAGCATTTGCTGATGGGCTCCTTGCTCCATCACATGACAGAGTGCCAGCATCTCTTTCCCATTCAGCCATCATGGACCTTGTCTTCATGACCTCATCTAACCCTCATTAACTCTCTGCAGTTACCTCTAAATGCCATTAATATATGGCTTCAAATATCAGGCTTCCAGCCCATGAAATATGGGATGAAGCATTCACTCTGTACCACTGTTTGTGTTGATCTTTGTTTGAAAGGACATTGAAACAAATACACACACACACACACACACACACACACACACACACACATATATCACTTGTGTGTGTGTATTTTACAAACAGCTATCAGTAAAGCAAGAGTCATTTAATTCTTTTACTGAAAAATTTTTGTGTAAAGTGTGTAACTGGATACTATCACAGAAATACCTTTTCAAAAACTGCCTAAATTCATGAAGGAGGAATTTTACTATTTCTATGTTCCTTCTATTTTGCACATCGTTTTGGGATGGAAGATTCAAAAGAACTGCTGCCTTTTAATGGAATAACTTGATTTCTTGGTAGTTCAGGCATTGGGTTTAGGAAACTTTGCAATTTTTTTTTTTTTCCTGTGGGAGAAAGCTTACTTGGTAAGATAGGATGAAATCGATTAAGTTAGGACAGTGTTCATGATGGATACATTTCAAAAGTTAAAACAATAAATCAAACCCAGCCATGATTTGATAGTGACTGGTTTACTGTTTCAATATTTCTGAAAATCACATGTCCACTAATCCTTCTGAATTATACGGTGCCAGTTCCTGTAATGCATCTGCATTGTAGCTTAAGAGCAGCTCACTATATTAGGTGTGAGATGTAATTATTGTTTAAAATTAGTTTGCCTGATGGTCTTAAAGCCAGTCCTTTATAATTTAGGTCAGCACAGAAAATGCCAGTGCACTATATTAGTACAATCTCCACTGGATTTTTTCTTAGGCAGCTGCTGGGAAAGAAAACAAGTCCCACACCCTTTCTCCATCAGCAGCAGTGTGACAAATTCTCACATAGCTTTTATATATTGTAAGAGTAGAGATCAAAAGGTCAGTCTTCAGTCAGAGTAGTTTAAATCTGTACATCATTGTATAATGGACTCTTGTTAATGAGATGAGACATGTTTATATGATTAGAAAATGTATCATTCCCACAGTATATATATATATATATATATATATATATATATATATCATGTAGGAAAATGGAGCTATGTGCTGACTTGGTATCTTAATAGTAAATGTCACATATTAAGTTAAATAATTTTAAAAATTAAGACTGCATCTGGTTGGTTAATGTGAGCATTTTATTTTTAATATATGGACTTAGAAAGAAATATATTGATTATAAAAAGTTAAAAATCAGGAACAAATACTTTTAAACCCATGCTTGTGCTTAGGCCTAGAAGAGTTAGATTTAGTAACACTGAACTTCATTTATTTGGGATATATGTTTTTCATTATCAGTGAAGTCATTATGTTTCAGTAGCCTTATTCAGGTGTAAATTTATACAGTTAAATCTATTCATTTTAGTTGTATAACTCAATGGTTTTAAGTACATGTAAGTACATTTGCCCTTCCAACCCACATGTAGAAAATTCTTTGTTCCCAAGGATACTTATAGCCTCTTTACAATATCCCCTCCACCCCATGCCAAACACCAGGAGATCATTAGTTTTGTCTCTATAGATGCCTTTTCTGTTGTTCTTGGTAATAACAGAATATGCTGGCTCTGGTTGAGTTACTCTTTCTAGTATTTTGGGTGTAAGCTTTGGATGCTGGTCCCATATTATCCTTCTTTCCCAACAGTGGTCTGCAAAGATCTATCTTCCCTCTTACTAATGCTTTTTCTGTATCTAGTAAAACTTGATACTGTGTGCATCATATTCATGTAAATCATATGCACAACAGTGGCTATTCTATTCATCCTAGAAGTCAGGCTTATTGCCTTGGTTTGTATAAATACAAGTAATAGTACTTGCACAGTGATGGAATCATCAAATAATGTGTCTCCTGGAATTTATCTCCATCATCAGGATAAGGATAGCTATACAGTCTGACATTTCTAATATGTTCCCTCTGAATAAGTTGCTCTGGAGATGCATTGACTACCACATATTTATAGATTTCTGCAAATTTTTGTGTTACAGATTCCCAATTTTATTACATTGTACTCACCCATAGTACTCATGTAATATGATTATTATCCTCCTATATTTATAGTGGTTAACATGGGGCTCAGCATATTTTGATATCCATATTGCCTTGTGAGTTAGACTGTTCTATAAATATGAGTTAATCCAGTTAGTTGACAATCTCATCCAAGTCTTCTCCAGGCTCAATTCTCTGTCTAGTTTCATCAGCTACTGAGGCTGATGTACTAAGGTTTCCTACTGTTGTTCTTGAGAGAAGTTCTTCATTTTAGTTCTGTTAGATTTGATTCATGTATTTTAAAGACTTGCTGGTAGTAGTGTGTGTTTTATTTATTTATTTTTTTATTATATGTTTTAATTTTATACATCACCCATGGGTTCCACTGTCCTCCCCACTCCCGCCCCCACTCATACTTTCCCCCCAGCCCCTCCCCTCCATTCCCATGTCCTCCCAGGAGATTCATTTAAACCTGGTGGATTCAGTACAGGCAGGTCCTGTCCCCTCCTTCCAGGCTGAGCATGTGTCCCTGTGTAAGCCCAAGGTTCCAAACAGCCAGCTCATGCACTAAGGACAGGTCCTGGTCCCACAGCCTGGGTGCCTCCCAAACAGATCAAGCTATTCAATTGTCTCACTTATCCAGAGGGCCTGATCTAGCTAGGAGCTCCACAGCTGTTGGTTCATAATTCATGTGCTTTCTTTTGATTGGCTATTTGTCCCTGTGCTTTTTGCAATCTTGGATTCAACAATTCACGCTCTTGCAGTCCCTCCTCTTTCTGGACAACTGGACACCTGGAGCTCCACCTGGGGCCTGGCTGAGGATCTCTGCATCCACTTCCATCAGTTATTGGATGAGAGTTCCAAGACAACTGTTAGGGTGTTTAGTCATCTGATCACCAGACTAGGTCAGATCAGGCTTTCTCTCGACCACTGCCAGCAGTCTACAGAGGATGTATCATTGTGGATTTCTGGGGACCTCTTAAGCACTCTGCCTATTCCTGTTCTCATGTGGTCTTCATTTATCATGGTCTGTTATTCCTCATTCTCCCTTTCTGTTCTTGATCCAGCTGGGATCTCCTGCTCCCCTAAGCTTTCTTTCCCTCAATTTTTGCCCTTTATTACTCCCACTTTCATCCAGGTTGTTCATGTAGATCTCATCCATTTCTCTGTCATTGGGTGATCCCTGGGTCTTTCCTAAGGTCCCGTTTTCTAGGTAGCCTCCCTGGAGTTGTGTAGCAGTCTAGTCATCTTTTTTTTTACATCTAGTATCCTCCTATGAGTGAGTACATACCATGTTTGTCCTTCTGAGTCTGGGTTACCTCACTCAGGATGACTTTTTCTAGATCCATCCATTTGCCTGCAAACCTCATGATGTCATTGTTTTTCTCTGCTGAGTAGTACTCCATTGTGTGTATGTACCCTATTTTCTTTATCCATTCTTCAGTTGAAGGGCATCTAGGTTGTTTCCAGGTTCTGGCTATTACAAATAATGCTGATAGGAACATTGCTGAGCAAATGCTCTTGTGGTGTGATTGAGCATTCTTTGGGTATATGCCCAAGAGTGCTACAGCTGGGTCTTGGGGGAGATGGATTCCCAATTTTCTGAGGAAGCACCATATTGATTTCCAAAGTGGCTGTACAAGCTTGCATTCCCACCAGCAGTTTATTTTTTATGTGTTTCTTTGAATTTTTTTTACCTTAATAAAATGTTCCTTTTAGTCTCTAGTATAAACTTTTTTGTTTTTAATTTTTCCCTTTATCTCTCTGTCTCTGTATCTGTCTCTCTCTGTGTGTCTCTGTCTCTCTGTCTCTGTCTCTCTTGTGTGTGTGTGTGTGTGTGTGTGTGTGTGTGTGTGTGTGTGTGTCTCACACACACAGAGAATATCTGTGTGGAGATCAGAGGACAGCTTGTGGATGTCAGTTTTCTCTTTCCACAACACTGGTGCTGGAGAACAAACATCAGGCTTGGCAACAAGGACATTTTCAGCTGAGCCTTCTTGCTGGCCCAGGGGGTCTGATATGTCATTGCTTAACCACTCCAGGTGTTTTGTGGCTACAATTTACACAGGATTTCATCCTTGCTCACTTCTGCTCTCTTTATCCTTTACATGTAAAGCCTGTGGCAATAGTTGGGTCCTGTCTAACGTGTTTTCTAAAGTTCCACCTTAATCCCTTGCTCAGAATGTGTCAAAATCATGAAGCCTTATGATCACTGATTTTAATTATTAAATTTATTTGTTTTAATAATTAGTTCCATATAATTATTAATATATTTGGATTGTCATTTTTGTATTGGTGAAATTATTAAAGCCACTCCACATAGTTTTGTGGGGTAATTTACAAGTGAAGGGATAGGCAACAGGGTCTGGGAAAGGTGTGGCGCAGTCTGGCAGTGTTCTCTGGAGAACTCTGCTCAGTCTGCCTCCAGCATCCAGGGTCCAGGAACCAAGAGAGCCCACGCATCTGGATCTTGGGTCTTCAGCATTCTCTCTTGGCCCCGGTGCGTGACAGTTACTGAAGCCTCAATGGGGGTTGGAACTTCCAGACCAAAGCTGGAATGGCTACCCGCTACATTTTTGCGTACTTTTCTACAGCTTTGGCAAAAGGTTATGTCGATAGCAACATATAAAAGAAAGAATTTAATTCTGGGACTCACTGTTCCAGAGGGTTATAATCCACAATTTTCAGGATGGGAAGCAAGTCAGAAGGCAGCAGGCATGGCCCTGGAACAGGAGCTTGAAAGCAGACCTCTGATCCACAATCAGGAAGCGGAGAGAGCTAACTGGGAATGATTTGGGCTTTTGAAACACCAAAACTACCCCCCAGTGACTCACCTCCTCCAACAAGGCCACACCTCCTAATCTCCCCAAACAGTTCCACCAACTGGGGATGAAGATTTCAACTACGCAAGCCTATGGGGACATTCTCATTCAAGCTATCACACTTATATTCCCCATTTTGCTATTTCTTTATTCTCTTCCTCTTAGGCTTTTTTAATTATTTGTCGATAAATGTTTTGCAGTGTACCATGTTGATATTTTGTTACTTTCTTTACAACTTAATTATGCTATTCTTTGCATCATAGTGTCAAAACTTACAATATACACCTCAATTTACCAGTCTTCTTCACATTAATATTAATTTAATTCCAGCAAAAATAAATTATTGGGACTATAGCTACATTTCTTTCTCCTTGTATTAAGACAGCTTTAATTTTTTGGGCGGGGTGTGATTTTTTTCAAGACATGCTTTCTCTGTGTACCAGTTCTGAAACTGTCTTTGTAGATCAGGCTGGCCTGGAACTCAGAGATTCTCCCTGCCTCTGCCTCCAGAGTGCTGGGATTAGAGGTGTGCGCCACCACTGCCTGGCCGTGACTGCCCTGCTTCTACAGCTTTATCAGTCATGAAGTCAGCAGTAGAGCTCTTAACTTCTTCTTTTATGTTTTTGAAATGGTTCAGGATACTGATGTAGTAATACACTCCTTTCCAGTTTTTCTTACTTTTCTTTTGTGCGTTTTTGAGCTAATACCAGCTATTATATTCTTTCAGCCCAAATAACTTCTGTCAGTAGTTCTTTTAGGATCAGTCTGTTGTGATGAACTATCTCAGTGCATTTTACATGTGAATATCTTTTTACATTGCTGTATTTTGTTTGTTGACTTGTCTGTATTTGTTTTAGACAAGTCTTACTATGGAGCTTGGGATAGCCTGGTTCCCACTATGTAGATCAGGCTGGACTCAAACTCACAATGATCTTCCTGTCTCTGTATCTGAGTGCTGAGTTTAAAAGTGTGTGCTACCATACACAGAAATTACCTGTGTATGTCTTTTACTAATCTTCAACTTATTTTTACTTTTACTTATGTGTATATGTGTTTGTAAGCATGTATATGGCATGTCTGCTCAGGTTCCTGTAGAGTCCAGAAAGGGTGATTGGTCCCCCAGAACTGCAGTTTCAGGGTGATGACATCCAAAATTGTATCTGATGGAAGAGCAGAAAGTGTTTTTAACTGCTGAGCAATCTTTCCAGCCTGCACCTTCATTTTCTAAAATAATAATAATAATAAAATCACAATAATAATAGTAATAATTTTGCTGAATGTAAAACTCTCAGTAGCTTCTAGCCAACAATCTGGATATGAGTTGTTTCTGATAAGAAATGAACAGTCCATTACACCTTTCTCCCCTGTATACAATTAGTAATTTTATGTCTTTCACAACACTATCTTTTTCTTAGAATTTCAGAAGTGTATTATGATGTTCCTAAGTATATTACTCTGGTTTTGTTGTTACACTGGCATACCTGAGCTGGATAATTTTATAAAGTAAAGGTTTGTTTTATCTCATGGTTCTGGAGATGTACAATCTAAGATGCGCATCTGGTCTTCTCTGTATTGCTTGTATAGTGGTATCAAGAGATGGGAATTCATATATGCGAGTGTCTGTCAAGTCCTCTGTGGATGAAGCCAATAGGGCTCAACCGTGAGCACTCTACCATACTGACCTTATCTAACCCCAGTAATTTCTCAAAGGCCACACCTCTAAGCACCAATGTCAGATACATTCTCACCCTCTTCGTACAGGCAGTTGGGATTAAAGTTCAGTGCATGAGGCCTCAGCACTGAAAACTATCCAGACACTAGCAGGTGTCGCTTCTCTTTTGTTTATTCTCTTGGGAAGCCTTTGAGGTTTTTGGATGTGTAATATTTTAAATTATAATTTAAGACATTCCCAGCCATCATTTCTTCAGAACATGTTATCCCCTCTCCTATCCTCCCTCTCTGTCTCTCTGAACTGGCTGATGGATTATTTTTCTTTGTTAAGATTATATACTTGCACTCTGTTCAAGTTTGCTATTTCTTTCTTCTACTATTTCAAGAATGCTAGGGTGCCCCTCTGGTGGATTTTATTTACTTGTTTGTTTTATTTCCCCCTTTGAAATCTGGGGTTTCTCTTTTCTTTCTCTGTAATTCCTGCACTAATAGTCCCTATTTAAAATATTTTTATGCCGAGAACGAAACATGGCTTCCTCACATGGGATCTCAGGGTTGAGTGGGTTTTCCATCTCTGTGTTCACCTGTGCCAACTCCCTCATCTGTAGCTGGTGCTGCCAACACACTGACTTGTGGTCTCTTTCTCACTCAGGCCTCACTAGTCCCTGGAAGCCCATTAGAAAACTCTCGAGGACTTTTCCACCTTCACTTATTCTTGAATGATTTCAGAATTATTGTTGTTGTTTTACGACAATGTCTCAATATCAGGCTCAAGCTAATCTTGGACCTGCTTTCCTTCTATAGTGGTATGTATCCTCCAGAATGCCCATATCATCTACATGCCGAAAATAAATACTGTCTTTATTTATGCTTGAAATTTACTTTAAAAATTTTTTTACATGAGTACAGTATTAGCATCATTTCCACCTTCTCCCCTTTAATCTTCTTCTTCTTCTCCTTCTCCTTCTCCTTCTCCCTCTCCCTCTCCCTCTCCCTCTCCCTCTCCCTCTCCCTCTCCTTCTCCTTCTTCTTCTTCTTCTTCTTCTTCTTCTCTCTTTCTTTTTCTTTTTTCTTTTGTTTTTTTCTAGGCAGGGTTTCTCTGTGTAGCTTTGGTACCTTTACTGGAACTCACTCTGGCCTCGAGCTCACAGAGAACCTCCTGCCTCTGTCTCCTGAGTGCTGCTATTAAAGGCACGTGCCACCACTGCCTGGCCCCCTACTTCTTAAATTCATAATCTCTTCCTCTTTATTAATTATTGTTACACACACACACACTCACACATGAAACCCATTGACTTCATTTAGTGTTCATTTATTTGTTCCTGTGTGTGTGTGTGTGCTTATTGATGACCAGTTGAAATTGGATAACTTATCAGGAAAGGAAGCTCATCCCTAGAGAAAACTCACTCTCTCTCTCTCTCTCTCTCTCTCTCTCTCTCTCTCTCTCTCTCTCTCTTCATCTATGGGTGGGGCCTTGCCAGTCACTAAGACCAAGAAAACAGTTGGCCAGTGCTGGTGAGGGTTCAGAGAGAGGAACCTTCATCACTGTTGGTAGGATTGCAAACTGGTGCAGTGACTGTGGAGATCAAAGTGAGAATTCTCAAAAAGCTAAAAGTAGATATCGCATACGGTGCAGCTTTATCACTTCTTGGCAGGTACTCAAAGAAGTCAATGTTCTATTACAGAGATATAGCCTGTTCATCATGGCTCTGTTCACAATACCAAGGTAGTGAAAACAACCTAAGCTTTATTAATTTTAAATTTTAATTAGCATACATTATGGCCTACAGATGTATCATTATAATTTGTTCTTCTTCATTCCCCTCCTCCACTGTCTTTCCCACCCCCCTCTTTATTATCCCCAAATAATTCTCCTATATTGGATAGTTTCATCAACTTGAGGAAAACTAGAGTCACCTGGGAAGAGGAGGGGACCTCAGTGAAAGAATTGAATCCATCAGATTGGCCTGTGGAGGCGTTTTCTTGATTGCTGCTTGATGTGGGAGGGCCTAGCACACTGTGGGTGGTACCACCTGAGTAGTTGGGCCTGGGTTGTATAAGAAAGGTAGGTTCGCAAGCCAGAGTAAACAAGCCAGAAAGCAGTGTTCCTCTGTGGTCTCTGCCTTAGTTCCTGCCTCCTGGTTCCTGTCCTGGCTTCCCTCCATGGTAAGCTCTAATTTCTAGGCTGAAATAAGTCCTTTCCTCCCCTGGTTGCTTTTGATCAGGCTGTTTATCACAGTGACAGAAAGGAAAGTAGGGCAGCTTCCTTTTCCGCCCATCCCCCCTCTTTCTTAAAATCTCTTCCTTCCCAGGTATTCCTTTTCTATTTTCATGCATCCTCCAAGCACACACCCATGTTCACATATCCACCTCTGAATTTCAACCTGGGTTCTGCATGTTAGAGGACATGTGGTACTTGTCTTTCTGAATCTTTTACTTAAACAGTGTTCTCTAGTTCCTTTTGTTTTGCCCCAAATGACATGATTTCCTTTTTCTTTACTGATGAATAATGTTCCATTGTGTATAAGCACATTTTCTTTATCCACTCGCTTATTGGTAGATATTTAATCTGGTTTTATTTCTTAGCTGTTATGAATACTGTAACAGTCACACAGGTATGTGGGTACCTCTGTGGTAGATTGACCTCAGGGTCTTTGAGTTTATATCCAAGACTGATAAGGCTGGTCATTGAGTAGTTCTATTTTTCAGGATTTTTTTTTTTTTTTTTGTGAACTACCTGCATCACTTTCTAGTCACATCAGCAATAAAGGTCTCTCTTTCCCCACGTCTTCTCCAGTGTTGCGTGCATTTGCTCTCTCGATGGAAACACTCTGATTAGGGTGAGAAGATACTTCAAGGTTGCTTGAATTTGCATTTCCCAAATGGTTTAGGATATTGAGTAGGTTTTCAATAGTTTTGGCCATTGCATTTCTTGAAAACTGTCTCCACTTCACTAGTTCACTTAACTTAACATATTTTGAATGTCAGTCCCATGTCTGAGCTGTAGTTGGCAAAAATTTTTTTTCTCATGTTGGCAATCTGTTCTATTTCTTCTTCTTTAGTAATTATTTTTATACATACACATATGTGTCTAAGATCCATTGAGTCCATTTAGCATCGCTCATGTGTGTATGTATGGGTTTACCATTTTGTTGGACAGCAGTTCTTTGGATGTCATATATTTGTCGTCAAAAAATAATTTTTCAATTCTTGGCATTATTTCCTATGCTACACCCATTCTTCTTAGATGGAACTTGCCTGTGGTTATGTATTAAAATGTTGTCCTCACATACTTTCAAGGTTCCAGGTATAACATTAGGGCCTCTGAACCTGTTTTTTTTTTTTTTTTTAAACATATACCTTGACAGCTCTGTTAGAATGTAGGTATCTGTGCCTAAGTTTTAATTCTTTGTCCTCTCTTCCATTCTCGTGAACTACATGTCTGTGTTAGTACAGATATCTTGCTTTTCCATTCCTATTTCTCTGCTCTGTGGTTTGAGAACAAGTATTAGGATGCTCCCTGTATTACTCTTTCTGCTTTGGATTGCTCTGGCTTTTTTGTGTCTTTTGTGCTTCTGTAAGAGTTTTAGGACTCTTTCCCTAATTTTGTGTAGACTATTGTAGGAATTTGGGTGGGTATCACACTCAATCTGTAGGCCTCCAATGCTATCATCATTCTTATAATATCTCAGGTTTGGAGGTCTTTCTGACTTCTAATTTCTTCTTCAGTGTTTTAAAGTTTTCATTGCAGAGGTCTCACTTTCTTGTTTTATTTTATTTCTAGGCATTTTTCAGAAGTCATTATAAATCTGATTTTCCAAATTCTGTTCCAAGCAAGGTCACTGAGAAAGATGTATGTGGTTTTTAACCTTTCTACTTTGTTGAAAGTGGGCTGCGAGTCTCAGGATTGTTTAAGACAGTTGAAATTCTTCTAAGTATCAGATCATATCATCTACAAATAGAGTCATACCTTTATTATTACTTTCCTATTTCTATCTCTTTTATGTATTTTATTTTATTACTTGTAATTCTTATACACTATCATGAATGAATACAGAGAGTGGACACCCTCATCTCAATCTCTGTTTCAGTTGAAAATTTGTCTCTACTTAATTACAATGTTGATCATAGATAATTTTATTTAGCCTTTGCTGTGCTAAGATAAGCAATTTCTATCCCTAGTGTCTTCAAGGTTTTGATCATGAGGGGTAATTGAATGCTGTCTCTGCTGAGAGGATCATGTGATACTTGTTCTTAAATCTATTAATGTGGGTTGTTACATTTGTTGATTCATAAGTGTTGAACAAATCTTGTATCGCTGAGATAAAATCAACTTCGTCATGGTGTGTTATCTTCTTAATGTATTCTTAAATTTGGCTTGCAAGTATTAAGAATTCTTGCATCTATGTTAATGAAGGAAATTAGCTGATAGTGAGAATATTTGTGTTTATGGTCATGGAAATTGAGCTGTAGCTTTCTTGTTGTGTCCTTATTTGGCTTTAGTAGGAGAATAATGCTGCCTTTGAACTGACTCTGGTGGTTTTATCCGCATCTATTTTATAGGAGAGTTTAAGGTGCATTGCTTTAAGATTCTCTTTGTGGCCTCTCTGGAATTGGAAAGAGTATCCATTCTGTCTTCAACTTTTCTTTGTGAGAAGAATTTATTATTGCTCATTATGAATATGTCTAACTTATTTTTATCTCCTTAATTTAATTTTTGTAAGTCATGTGTGTCTTTGAATTTGTCATATATATAAAAGTTTTCAAAAAATTCCTTAATTACCCTCTGGATCATTGTAATGTTGAGTAACCTGCATATTATTTGTCTCTAATTTTATTAATCTGGAGCATCTCACTTTTTTTGATACTTTGACTAGAATTTTTATCAAGCTTGCTTGAAAACCAATGAGCCAATGTTTTATTGAGTTGACCTACTCTATACAACATTTTTTTAGTGAGCAGTGCATTAAATTTGCCACAACCTTTTATTATTCCTTGCTGCCTATGCTTTGGGTTTGACTTGAGTTATAAGAAGACTTTGAAATCTATCATTGATTTCTTTATTTGAGCTCTGAGCTGGTGAGTTTTCTCTACCTGACTGGAGCTTGAGGTGTCTAGGACAAGAGAAACTCAATTAAGAAAATGACTCCATCTTATTTTCGTGTGGGCAAGTGTATGTGATAGGAGAGGACACAGCCCTTTGTGGGTAGTGCCACCCCTAGGGTGTATAATAAGAAAGTAAGTTGAGCAAACTATGGGGAGCAAGAGGGTAAGCAGCATTTTCCCATGGCCTCTGCCTCAGTTGCTGCCTCCAGCTTCTGTTCTGTTTGGGTTTCTGCCTGTCTTTCCTAGATGACAGGCTGTGACATGGCTATCTAAGCCAAATAGACCCTTTTCTCTCTGTTTCTCATCATAACGTTGATTGCCATGGCCAATAGACAGCAAACTAGGATGGGATCTCTCTGGTTTTTTGTTTTGTTTTGTTTTTGTTTTTGTTTTTGTTTTTGTTTTTTTGGGGGGGCTAAGGATCGAACCCAGGGCCTTGTGTTTGCTAGGCAAGTGCTCTACCACTGAGCTAATCCCCAACCCCCCCCCTGGCTTTTTAATGTGCACTTAAGCTATAAAATTTTCCCCTAGAACTGGCTTAGTCATATCCCAAAGATTATGTTGTGTTTTTATTTTCATTTTATTCTAGGAATTTTTAATTTCCTCCCTGACTTATTCAGCAGACTTGGAGAATATATTGTTGGACCTGATAAGATACAAAAAAATTGTTACAATTATTGGTATTCGGTAAACATTACTTTGTGGACTAGAAGGTGGCCTGTAGAGATTCCTTTTGCTTTTGAGTAGACGATCACACTATCAACCAACAGGTGTCTTTCATTTGTCACCTAGTTTTATCATCATCTAAAACTACATTGTTCCTAATTTGTTTGCATGGATTGCTGTTTGTTCCTCTCCAGCTCGAGAATACCAATTGTGAGTGTGTGTGTGTGTGTGTGTGTGTGTGTGTGTGTGTGTGTGTGTTTGATCCCTAATTTATTCCTTAGGTCTAAAGGGGTGCTACTTCCTGGAGGCCCTGTAATAAACATTTGCAGAAGAAATGAATGAACACTTCTTTATTTCATTCTACTCAATAGTCAAACCCTTGAATGAGAATATGCAGCTCCAAGAAGCCACATGTACAGATGTTTGCAATCTTCTGACACTTTACCAGGGATGAGTGGAAGTCAGAAGCTGTGTTTCTTTAGCCATTTGCTGTATAGAATCTGTGGAATAAGGCAGCCTCTGGGGAACTGACTCACCTCTTTACTGATCCTTGGAGAGATGATGTGACTTAGAGACCTTGCAGGTAGGAAAACATCTGCTGCTCTGACCCTAGCAGCCACTTAGAGCAGAGAAGTGTTTCTCTATGGTTTCCTAGAATTCTCCATGTATATGTCACCCAGTTATTCCTCTTTAGAAGTAGAGGATCACTTATATAACTCCTTAAATAATGTATTTTCATAGTTACTACAACTTTATATATATTCTAGGGATGGTTTTTATACCAGAAATATAGAAGTTAAAAAAACAGACAAAACTCCCTATTCTGTGAGGATTATATTCTAATAGGAATCCATGCATAATAAGAAATAAATGGTTTACATTTGTATGATTTATATATATGTATGTATATATATATATATATATATATATATATATATATATATTGCCATATATATTGGTCACACACACATACACACATATATATATATGTATATCAGTTCTGCATACATATGTAACTCACAGACACACATACAGAAAAATAGATAATCAGTCACATACACATGGTTTATCCACAGACACATATATGCACAAAGATAAATAGAGTCACAGACATGGGCATCACCACTGAGATGGTGTCAGGTGATTATAGTTTATATCACTACAAACATCTACCCCACATAGCCAATTACAAAGTGAGAAATTTATTCAGTTCATGGCTTTGTAAGTTCATAGTCCAAATATCTCAACAGTTGTACTCACCTCAGTAGACCCTCCTGTTTAGCTACTTTACTTACTGGCACAGCTAGAAGTGGCATGATGTATTTTTTTAATCTTAAAATACTTATTATAAAATTCTTAAACATAAATTAAAACATAAGAAAACTAACCCTATTCAAAGTCTATACTCAAAGATATAACTCACTGAACTTTTATATAGTTAGAATAGGTATTCAAAATGGAATAACTTTTAACTTTTAGTATCAAATATATTTTACACACTTATCTACCACCACCCCCAAAAGTCCATCAGAATAAGAACCACGAAAGCAACCACCCTACGAACAAGCACCCATGTTTACTGCTGCTTTATTCACTGTAGCAAAGCATTGGATTCAGCCTAGTTGTTCATCAACAAACAAATGGATAATGAAAATGGGCATACATATAAAAGAACACCACTCACTCATCTCTAAAATATAAAATGAAGTTAAAATTTTGCAAGAAAATGGATGGACTTAGAGTGTATTATATTAGGCAGGACGAATCAATGACCGAGTAACTACATCTGGAATTGGGAGCAGAGACAGGGCTGAGAGGGAGAAATAGAGGCTTCACGTGCCTTCCTGCTTTCTTGGACTTGTGGGGTTTATTTCCCAAGTCCATTAAGCTTCCCTTCTCTCTCCAGTTGCACACTTCAGTTCAGAGGAAATTGCGATACAGTGTATGGAGTGATAATGTCGCATCTACCGTGGTGTCATTCGAGCACCTGGACAACAAGACAGGGAAGCTGCCCCTTCATAGCTTCATGTTGGAAGATAAGGGACATAGAGGTCTATGGCATGTTTTAGAAAGACCAGGGGGATTAGAGTACACCAAACAAGTTCGTACTAATGGGTGAAATATTAAAAGTAACAAAAGAAGAAAAGACAAGTCTATTTTGGAGGAAATGATACTGTAACTTGTCACTTATAAGGGAGATTTGAGTGCTGATCTTCCATACAACAGTGAGAACAGAGGAGAGACATTAAAACCTGTTTCAAGAACTCAGTCTAAAAATATTAGTGGACAAAAATGGAATGATGAAAATCAAAGTAGTGGGATATTCAGGATTATTTTTGAAAGAAGCAACAGAGTAGATTGAACGTGATAGGAGAAAATAATAACAACATTTTGACTTGTTTTGTTAGACATACAAAGGCGTTTTAATGTTGACATAGATAAAAATCCTGGAAAATGCATGTTTTGTGTGCTGTCAGGGTATCTGTTGGGACATATTAGATGAAGGATGTAATTTAATCATCTACATAGAGACTGTTGGTACTAGTTATCTTCACCTGTCAACTTGATACAACCTGGAGTTACTTGAGCAGGGAGTAGGTGGAGGCATTTCCAAGATCAGATTGGTATGTGGTCTTGTCTGCAAAGAATTGTCTTGATGACTGATCATTGTGGATGAGCCCAATGCACTGTGGATGATGTCACCTCTGTGCAGGTGATCCCGGGCTGTATAGGAAATCTAGTTAAGAATGAGCCAGAGAGCAAGCAAGACAATTAGTACCCTGGTTCCCTTCATGATGGACTGTCACCTAGAAGTGTAAAATGAAATAAGCCCTTTCCTACCCCAAGTGGTTGTTATTGTTGTTTGTGATAGAATACAGTTGGATACATATTAATTAAAATTCTAAAATTAGAAATAACTATTTGGACTAGAGACACATGTTTGGAAGTTTGAGGTCATAATATTTAACCTTAGGAAAATGATTGACAAATTAAGAAGAACCACAAAATGAAACAGAGAAGGGCCTCATAATAGAAATTAAAAATACCCATGATGGTCCATTAAGTGAAAAGAGCCCCACAAACTGGTATATGACTACTTCTGTCAAATGTGGGGCTGACTGCTGGACCCTGGACTTAAGAATGTGGATGTAGTCACCTTAGAATCGATGGATGAGTCAGAAGGTGATTGCAGCAGACTTTAGGCAAGATCACCAGTATGGTTAGGAGGCAACATGTAGAACTTTGGGAATTGCTGTGAAAAACAGGTGTATGAAAAGCATCATATAGGAGCTAGAAAAGCTTGGGGAATCAAGGAAAGATAACTTAACTTTGTAGCCTTTTTCTTTGAAATTATAGATTCATAGGAAGTTGCAAATATATGCATAATATACAATGTATATGGAGTTCTTATGTAATTCAGTAGTAAAATGTCAAACAGGAAGTGGGCCTTGGTATTCACAGGGGTTGTGATGAAACCCAGATGCTCATATGCTTGTGTGTGTATTCTGCTTACCCACAAGTGTAGATTTGTGTGACTACCTATACAATTAAGATCCCGACCTTTTCCATAATTATACAGTTCTCTGTGCTGTCTTTTTAAAAAACTGTATGCCTTCCATCTCTAACAACTCCTAATGTGTTCTCTACCTCATAGTTTTTGAGCCAGTCTCACTGTAGTCTAGGCTAGTCTCAAGCACAGAAATCTGCCTGCCTCTACCTGCTGGGTACAGGGATAAAGGCATGGGTGACAATGCCCAGCGTTGCACAATTTTAGATTCAGGAATATAGCAGATATACTGTGTTGTCTTTACAATCTTCTGACCCCTGGCTCACCATAATGCCCTTGGGAAACATCTAAGCTATTACTGTATCAAAGTGGTACAGACACACACACACACACACACACACACACACACACACACACACACACACATCATGTTATATTCCTTGTACTCTTTCAAGAGTTCCATGTTCCTACAATAAAAATTCTTTGTCTGAAAGCATTTTGTTTCTGTAAGCCAAATTTGTTCATAAGAAGAAAGTAACTAAGATACAAAATGCCACAGAGGGATTCATACAAAGAAACAGAACTGAACTTATACTGGAGAAAAAAAAAAAGCTGCCTGTCACGTGGAGTCACCAAATCTTGGAAACTAGGAGGTGTCTTCACTACTGCTGGTTTGCTACTACAGGGCTTAGTCTCAGAGCCTACTGCAGTTTTGTACAGGTCAGCTTGGGCAGAATGGTCCTTAAGGAGCTGTGACTAGCTAGCTGACCCTCATCAGTGGGAAGCCTTTATTGAGAGCCAATGTCTCTCTTGGGACCTATGGAGAAAAGAAGAGTAAGACAGAGTAAAGTGTGATGTAAGCAGCTCCATGTTCTGTGGGTGGTGACATGCATCTTCAGTTCTTTCAACTCCCAATCTATGGCTGATCAGTTAAAGCAAAGGCATTACAAACAGCAAGAATGTTTGCTGTGTTGCATGAGGTGACTGACCTGGTTGTGTACTTCTGATATGCAGTTCAGTCCAGAAAACTTTTTGAAAAAGCACGAGGAGCACTGATAATCTGGGTGCATGCTCACCATGCCCACAGAGGGTGTTAGTGCTTTATTGTACAATGTTCGGGATCTCATAAGCTACCTGTGCCCTTGTGTACAAAAATCATGGAGGGTCACAAACAGAAAAACCATTGGCAGAAAAGCAGTAAGTCAGATGGGAAAAAAGCCCAAGCATTTCTCGTGGAACACTGGCTGTGAGTGTATGTTTTAAGCACCTCAGGGAACAGTGAGGACAAGGCTGTGTTTGGTAGCACTTGGGGTAATGGGATGCTAGCTTCTCTTAATTTAAATGCAGCAGCTTATGGAAAAGAAAAGATGTCGGGAACAGATAGATGAAAAAGAGAAGTAAATGTCATATAATGGAGGCTACTTGATAAAACAAATAAGCAAGTACCATGGGAGCATTCTGTGCTGAAAACAAGACAGTGACATTCACAAAGCAGGTATTAAGCAAATGCTATGAACTTGATCAATAGGACTTTAGGGAGGCAGAGGTGGCCTCTTCAGGACCTGGTGAGGACAATCAGTGTTGGGTTTGCAAAAGCATGGAGGGTAAGGTGGCAAGGGAAGGAGAATGTGTGAGTTTTCTCTGAGGTCAGGAATTCTTTGCATGGACCTTTCTACATTGGCAATAGAATTGCCACTTGAGAACCAGGAAATCACCTCCATCCTTGGGTTAAGGACTCGACCTCAGTTTTGAAATACCTTCCCCGGAGCATCTTCCTAGACAAAGGGCTAAATGTAAAAACAGTGAAAAGGTTAAGGACATTTTTAATGAAAGCAGAGTTTAGAGCAGGGGTACCATGCCGTGCAAGAAAGGCCAAAGGGAAAAGCTAGGAGAGAGAACCATTTGCCTCAAGGCTTTGTCCATTGAGCCTTTTATTGAGTTGAACATTTAAAAAAAAAAACTGTTCTACCCAGAATAATGTGAGCCTCTGGAGTGACAACGGTTTGCTGCTTGCTTGGGCTAAACAAGGAAAATTATTAATCAGAGTCTATTACTGTAAGTTTTAACTTTGTATTCAGGGTATTCTGTGTGGCCAAAAGCTCATTAGTATTTAAGAGGTAACTGACTGGATTTATTAACATGACATTTGCCTTTTAGTCTGTGTTAGCTTTGGACCTGAAAAGAGCAACAACAGTCAGTCTCTATTGCTATGGATTTTAGCCTTTTGCTTTTAGTCCCAGAAAGCATTGTGTTAATACTGTCAGTTTACTCTGGTCTTGCGGCCAGTTTTAAGCCATTATTGGTTCATCTTTGACCTAAGACTTGCAAGCCCCAAGCTGTCCCTCTCCTTTCTCTACAGTGGAGCAGTAGCCAACGGTTGAGGGGCTTGATGAACTATGAGCTTGTGAATGTTTTGAGCTCCCCCTTTTGAGAACCTGCTTTCTCTCTGTTTGCCTAACATGTAGCCTCTAGATCTATCATTCTACTCTTGACTGTACTGTTCACCCAACAAAAGCCAAAGTAAAGTAAGAAAACTGGATTGGGAGAGGAAGACATAACCTTATTTTGATGAAATCTCTGACTCAAGTAAATAGCTTGATGCTGTTCCCTGAGCTGCATGAACTTCCCTAGGAACAACAATATGGCATTTTTCTCTAATGGTCTCCTTTTGTTGAACATTTCAATACCACAGTTTTATTCCACATTCACAGATAAGGTCTAGCCCGTCTGACAAAACTGTACGTTGCTGTAACAGGAGAAAAAAATGTATCTAAATATTTCAAAAGTGCCTAAGTGGATGTGTTATTACAGAAAATATTCATTTGAAAGCTAAACATAATTCAAACTAAACACATAAAATAAACAATAAACTTCAACCTGGTGTTACTTAGATTAATGATTCTGTTTGTAGCATTGCCGTCATGCAACGAATCTAATTCATTCTTGATGGAGCTCTAATACTTTGACAAATGTTTATCTGTTCAGACTTAATACTTATTCAAGAGGAAGCAAAGT
The DNA here is from genome assembly GCF_903995425.1 of Onychomys torridus. NCBI lineage: Eukaryota > Metazoa > Chordata > Mammalia > Rodentia > Cricetidae > Onychomys > Onychomys torridus. The sequence continues at coordinate 24,916,859 of NC_050465.1, forward strand.
AATTGAGCAATTGAAGGCAAAATGCTATGGTGGATGCTGACTTTTATCCAGTATATTTTGATGTGCCATAGATTTAAAAATATTTTATTGTGCTGTTTATATATCCTCTTAATTAGAAGAGGAAATGTATTCTTGCAAGTAAACATTAGCTAGGCTTTGAGACAGAATGAGCTAAGATTTTTAGCATGTGTAACGAAATTATTTATGGCAGAACTATTAAGAACTTACAACTGTGACCCTGGGTTCTATCCATATGGCTATTTTTATAAATTCTTACAGAAAACTCCTCCCCCAAATATGCCAGGATTAATTTTCTGCTCTATGGAGCACAGCTAGTTGCTAGCAAGGCTCTGTGACATTTTCCACAGCTCTAGTTGCCAGCCACTAGAAGCCTGTGGCAGCACTTAATCTACAGTATACAAGCTGACAATTGGTGAAGAGAGGTTTATGCAATTCTTGCTAATATTCCTCCTGGTGATTACATCCCCACCAGAGAATCATAAAGCCTGAACTGGTGAATACCTGAGACATTAGGGCTTTCTTCCCATGATGAGCCAATACACTCTTTCCGCTCTTTGCTATACAGATTTCTCGCAATAACCTCAGAATTCTTGCTAAATGCCTAAAATAATGGAGCAGATGTGATTGTGCTGCTGTCAGTGTGTGTGAAGGCTGTGATTTCAGTCATCAATATTTCCACAGAGTGGCCTACATTCATTCCAATGTCTCCTGGAGAATAGTAACTAGTAAAATAATGGCATGCAACTCCCTGTATTCTAATGATGCAGTAATTAGATCAAACCTATAATTTGAAGAATTTGTAATGACAGCAGTTAAAGTCAGTGGAACTAAAAACTTGATTTATTACACAGGTAGTTTAGAAGAGAATTCTCTGCAGAAATACATATGTATCACCAAACGCTGTTAAAAGTTTGAGGGAAATGTGGTTGTTCAAATGGTTATACCATGGCACCTTCATTTGGTTCTATGCTCAGTGGTTTAAATGACTCTGTGTATACACAGTAATAACTCATTTACCTGGCAGATGGTGAAAAAGAATGAATATGTAAACATTTTAGCCCATTTGAACAATCAAATTGTAATTTGTTTATATTAATTCCCATGAAAATTAATGAAGATTTGTTTTGTTTTCTTTTTGCCCTAGATGTGGTATTACCTTTCAGAATTAAAGAATCCATGTGTTGGTATCTGTCCATGTTAAGATACTGTCATACAGGTTCTGTGGGCGAGAAAGAGTCACATCCTAGATTCTGTTGGTTGAAAGTGGTACTAGACCCACATTCATTTGTCAGTGATAGATTCAGTTATTTTCCCCAGTAGACTGTGAAGCCCCCAAGGGGATTCAGGATGATATGTAGAGAAGTGGGATTCTACATCAAAATTTAAGAATGATTCTAATTTAAGAGACGTCAAACTAACTGGTTGGAAACTGGATTAGATATCCTCAGGAAATTCTGACATTTTGTAATTCTGCAATAGAAATGTGATTGCATTTATTTTTAAGACCTATAAAGTAACTTTGAAAATGACACAATTTCCACAAACTTAGCACCTTCACCAAATGTCAACACCTTACATAACTAAGATATAATTATAAAATCATGAATATTGATGTTATTTATAATCTGCTTCAAATGTTGCAACCATGATGCACTTGTTGTGTTTCTTGGCCAGCTCATGTTTCTCATTCATTCTCATGGCTCCATCCTCCTTTGACTTAGACTTTTTCCTTCTTAACCTTGAGGCTTTCTTTGTAAGAATGTCACTAATTGCTTTGTAGACTGTCCCTCAAATGCTTTGTAAAGTTTTTCCTTTCTGATTAAACTCAGACTCTTCATTCTTTGTCTCAATATCATAGAAGCCAAGGTGTGACTTCTTCCAGGAGGTTGAATTTGTCTGATGCCCAGTGAGGTGAAATTTGCTCACTTGGTTGCAGTGGTTTACATCATTTATTCACTGTCAATTTACACGTTTCTTTCTCTATTAGCTACTAAGTGTCTTGTGCGAAGGCTGCCTGGGACTGTCCAATATCCTATTTTCTCTCTCTACTTTAACACCCAGGAATGATTCTTGCTTTCCAAACAATTGATAGTGTTTCTGCCAATGCTATTTTCTTTTCCCATTATTCTTTCTGTGCCTTTTCATGTGAATTCTACTCCGAGAATGAGTTAGTTCATTCCCACTTATTCAGTTGACTACTTAGCTATAGAACAGCTGCTGGGTACTTATTTTATTCTGCTCACACTGCTCTGAATTGAGCTGTTGGGAACACTCTCAGGTTGGGTCCTGTGTCCCTATGACATGCTATTGACCCTTTAGTTTCTGTTCATTTAGCTCCACAAGATCTTGTATTCTCTCATCTTGTTGTTTTTCCTATTCTTGTTCATCTCCATCCCATTCCCCAAATCAACTATTTCCTCTGAGATCCTGGATTATTTTTGCTGAGGACAAATCATTGGAAAACAAGGTCTGGATAGTAAGTGTGCTCATTGCTCTGTTGCCACTGACTTGGAGAGGAAGTGTGTCATCATTGACACACACAGAAGCACACAATTGTACCTAGTTCATGTCTTTCTGCTCACATAAAGATGTGCATTAGTGTCTTACTGATGCTTCCTTTCTAAAAAGTTCCCTTTTATTACATGTCACTGCTTTAAGACTATCACTAGACTATAGTTATTGTACAAAATCATGTTATATTATGACATTTTCATATGTCATTTCTTTGTTCACATTCTTCCCTCATTTAGCTTCTCTCTTGTCACCTCTCCCCTCTCCTGATGGTTTCCTAGCTCTTCCCAAATGTTAATCTTGACTTTCATATATATATATGGTTATTGATTTACAAATGCATAATTGTCATTCTAAGTCTGGCTTATTTTATTAATTTGATGTTAACCAGATCCATCTATTTTTTTCCAAATGACAGAATTTCTTCATCTTTATGACTAAATAAGACTCCATTAGGGAAGCAGAGAGGGAGGAAGGGATGGAGGGAGGGAGGGAGGGAGAGGGTAGATAGATAGATAGATAGATAGATTATAGATGATAGATAGATATAGCAATAATAGATTATAGATTATAGATAGATAGATTATGAATAGATAGATTGATTGATAGATTGATAGATGATAGATGATCACAGAGTTTCATTCACTGCAACTGATTCTCTAACCTCATGTTTATGAACAATGCCAAACATGTTTGTATCTCTGAAGAATGGTAACTAAGGTTCCTCTAACTGTATGTCCAGCAGTAGAGTAACTGTATCATACAGTAGCTTTTTTAATTCTTTTATTTTATTTTGGAGGAAACTCCATAGTGATGTTTACAATGGCTATACTAACTTACATTCCTATGACAACACATAAAGCTTCTTTTCCTCATATACTGACCAGCATTTATTCTTTGTTTTTTTGATAATAGCTATTCTGACAGGGTGAGGTAGAATATCACTGTAATTTTGACCTGAATTTCCAGGGTGGTTAAGTATGTTGAGTATTTTCTATACACACCTTGGTCACATGTATGTCTTTTAAGAACTATCCAATTGATATGTCCATTTGTTGTTTGGGTGTTTTTTGGGGGGATTGGGTACTTGAGTTTTGGAAGTTTTATGTATTTTTTTTTAGGGTTTAATTAGCTTGTGAAAAGAAACTGCAGGTTCACAATTCTCTTTTCTTTCCCCTTTTTTAAAAATATATTTTTTATTATTAAGAAATTTTCTATTCATTTTACATACCAACCACAGATCCCCTCCCCTCCCTCCTCTCACCCTCCAGGCTTCCCCCATCCTTCCCCCAATCCCCACCTCCTCCATGGCAAGGCCTCCTATGGGGAGTCAGCAGAGCCTGGTACACTCAGTTGAGGCAGATCCAAGCACCTCCCCCTGCACCAAGGCTATGTAAGGTGTCCCACCATAGGCAGTGGGCTCTAAAAAGTCTACTCATGCCCTAGAGATGGGTCCTGATCCCACTGCCAGGGGGACCCTTAATCAAATAAATTAATCCTCTATCAAATGTGTGGTGGTCACAAAATTTCTCCCATTTTATAGGTGGTCTCTCCCAGTTTCCTGTGCAATCCCATTTGATAATTTTTTTTATTATTATTTATTGTGCTACTGGTGTTCATTTGAGAATTCTTTGCCAATCCCTACATTGTAAAGTAGTTCATATTTATTCCCATCTTGCCTGCATTATGAAATGTTTTCCTTGGAGTATTCTCAAAGTGGTATGTGCTACATCAAAGTGTTTGATCTCTTCTCATAACTGCTTTGTTCAGACAGAGAAACTTCTCTGCTTTGTCATCAATATATTTAGTCAGTTGCACAGCCTTCAAATGTTCCATAAAGAACCTTCACCTTACAATTTCATACCACTATGAAAAGTAAATCTTTAGAGTACTACATGTATGTACAGATTTCCTCATCATTCATTACACATATGTGGTCTCGGGAATGTTTCTGAAAATTACTTAGCTTAGCTCCATTCTTCCTCAGATTCTTAAGTGTGACTACTTATTTGTAAGGCAAAGTATATAATAGCTGTGAATTTCTGAATTTAATTTTGTATGATATTGTACTGGTTATTTTAATATTTGGGGTCATATTGTTATTTTCTGGTTCATGTTACCTGTAGGTACAAATCACTCTATCTCTTGCTTACTAATTCAATTTGTCTGCATTTCTCTTGGAAATTGTTCATTTTACCTAGGTTTTCAAACATGTGTGCATGGATGCCTATAGAGTAGTTTCTCATTTTATTTCATTTTTCAATAGTTAGTTCCTATGTAATTTCTCATTTTTTATAGTTTTGCCTTCTATTTTCATCTGTTCAGTTTTATGTTTTGCTTATTTTGTTAAAGTTACTTTTTAAGCAACCAGAGTATTGATTTTTGAGTTCTGTTTTTCTGATTTACTTTTGTATTCTATTTTTGTCTTTGCTATTTCCTCCTGTGTGCATCCTTTCCTATTTAGCTCGAAATTCAATTTGTTACTTTATACATTCACCCTAGAGAATATTTAATTTATTTACATAAATAATGTAATATATTTGAATCAAGCAAGCATTTTTTCATGGAAATTAATTAACTTAAAAAAATAGTGTATTTCTCTCAAGTATGGAAGACTCCATAGCCAGGCATTGTGGAGCATGCCTGTAATCCCAGCTGTGGAGGGAGGCTGGACAATTCCAAGTTCAAGATCAGCAAGTGTTACTTAGCAAAATCCTGTCTCTAAACCAAACTAAGCTAAACCAAACCAAAGAAAAACACCAAAAAACAAACAAACCAAAAAACCAAAAACAACAACAATAAAACCCAACCAACCAAGCAATCAAGAAACAATTTTACAAGTATGTAGGAATAAAGCAAAGATAGAGGCCAGGCATAGCCTGAACCTTGAAAGTCTGACAGGCATGGTTGAAGTCCCAGATCTGTTGTTTTCTTGTCATCTGACTTTGGCACATTCAAAATTTGCTGATTCATAGTTTTGTTTGTAAAATAGAAATAAAAGTATCTCCTTTCTTGTAAGTACTGAGTAGATTTCTACAAGTCACCAACCAAAGGCTTTTGTTTTTCATAATAATGTGATCAGTAAATAGTACCTCTCTCTTCCTTCGTAGGTTTTAAGCAACAACAGGACACACACACACACACACACACACACACACACACACACACACACACGGAGGGAGGGAGGGAGGAAGGGAGGGAGGGAGAGAGAGAGAGAGAAACAGAAACAGAGAACAGAGGGACAGATACAGAGGGACAGAAAGACAGAGATAGAGACAAAGGGACAGAGAGACAGAGGAACAGAACAACAGAGAAAGACAGAGACTGAGGGACAGAGACACAGAAGGACAGAGAGACAGACAGACAGTTTGTGAGAGAGGGACATACAGAGACAGGGACGGAAAGGCAAAGAGAGACAGAGGGACAGAGACACAGAGGGACAGAACAACAGAGAGAGACACAGAGACAGAGGGACAGAGACACAGAAGGATAGAGAGACAGAGAGAGATGTACAGAGACAGAGGGACAGAAAAGCAGCGAGAGACAGAGGGATGGGACAGAGACACAGAGGAACAGAGACACAGAGAGAGACAGAGAAGAGAAAAAGAGAGAGACAGAGAAAGAAAGGGAGAAGGAAGGGAGGAGGGGGCATCTGAGTTACAGATAGGTATAGTAAGAATTCATTGAATACTATAAAGCATTTCACTTAGGACAGCTTAATTTTGTTGTTTTACAAGTATCTGCGCAGAATATGCAGTTTTCCCAGAGAGGTCAAGTATGTGGCTTTACAGTCATGAAATGATAGGAAACCTGACCCAACGACTTAAAGACCCCCTCTTTGTTACAATACGCAGCATCATCCTCTTATTGATACTTGTCCTTTTTATCCAGTTTCAGTTACTCCTGGCTGCTCAAAGACTAAAATATTAAATAGAAAATTCCAGAAATGAATATTTTGTAAGTTTAAATTATTCCCTGTTCTGAATAGCATAATGAAATGTCATGTGACCTTGATCCATTCTTCATGAGTGTAAAGTATTCCTTTGGCCAGATAATCCATGTTGTATATGATACCCAATTTTTGGTTACTCGTAAACCATAGAGTATTGAGTTCCATGATGTTGTGGCACAAGCGACCCTTCTTTTACATAATCATGGTCCAATGCTCACGAGAAGTGATACTGGAAGTTTCCCTTCATTATGACATGATTCTGTCATAATGACTATATTACGATAGTTATTTTTAAACTCTTCCTCTGTCTAATATAGAAACTGAATGAAGGTTGCGTATGGAAGGGAACAACAAGAATAATTAGAGTTCACTAGTATTGGAGGCATAATGAATTTATTGAGAATCTTGGGATTATTGATACTTTATTTTTAATTAACCTGTAAAACGCACAGAATTGTTGGCTTCACTAGTCTATATTTGTTAAAAGATAAGATGCAAGAGTTGTTTTGTAGATGTATCCATTAGGGCTGGTCTCTAAACCTCTGCAGTTTGATTATTTATGGAGAACATACAGAAAGAGCAACTCATATTTAGGGATCTCTACAGAAACACATATGTGCATCTACTAACAGTTAATGAAAAGAGAGGTCATGAGAGAGCAAGGCAGAGCATAGGGAAAATTTGAAGTGAGGAAATGGAAGACATAAATGATGTAATTGTATAATAATCTCAAAAACTGAAAAATAAAACTGTTAAGATGTGCTAAAAATTAAAAAAAACATAATCTCCAACCACTATATGGATAAATGAGTACAGGTAATGTTAAAAGAAATAGCTGTGGAGCTCTGTGAACAGATCCCAATTCTTATTTTTCTTTACCTCCTCTGTTTCAGAAAACTGTGAGTGTACAATTGGGCCACTTCTAGTGAGGACAACACATACCTTTTCCTGGGACAGTTTCTTCAAAAGACCAGCACACATCTAGTTTGCTCAGATATAACCCCAAATTAACAGAGTTCTTCTAGAGGGGACTTCATTAGTCTCACCAAGACTGGTAAGAGCATAAAAATACCTTTGCTGTTTCATGACATGATGATATGTTCTGAAGGATTTCTACTTTTTTTTATTGATTGCAAAGTTTCATCTAAAAATATCATTGATGCCTTGATTGATATCTTTTTTTGTTTGTTTGTTTGTTTGTTTTTCGAGAAAGGGTTTCTCTGTTTAGTTTTGTGCCTTTCCTGGAACTCACTTTGGAGACCAGGCTGGCCTCGAACTCACAGAGATCCGCCTGCCTCTGCCTCCTGAGTGCTGGGATTACAGGCATGTGCCACCACCGCCCGGCTAATTGATATCTTGATCAGTAGTCAAGCAAATGTTGATCTGTTTGAAGGTGTTGTCATGTCATGCATAAATAAATAGAGCATACATAAAGTAATGGAGTTAACATTTAATGTAAGTAGCGTTTCCTATCAAGCAGTCTTCCTGTATAGTTTAATAAAACCCATAATTGTCCGTGTTGGTGTTACCTCTATAAAGTCAATCGCTGTGAAATGGGAAAGCAATTACTTGAAAATTGGCTATGATGAAAATGTGTGTGTTGTAATTAGCTATATGCAAATTCTTTCCTACCTGGTTTCCCTCCTTGTATTGCTAGTATCTGTAATTTATTCCCAAGTTTCTTCCTTCAGGTTTGATATATTCTGCTATAATACATAAAATTGCCAGATATGCCTATCAGGTTAATTTCCAGAGAGTTGGGGCTTGGAAAAGACTGAGGTGGAACCAGATGGTAGAGCAGGAGTCTTTCCTGCAGGGTTCCTGGGGGAGAAGGTGAAGATGAATAAAGAGGGCTCTGCGTCTTCTAGACACACTGTGGCTTCCTGAGAACAGAAGCCCGGGCATAAAAACCATTGATGGCTCATAGCATCTGCCAATGGTAGACAGGGGTTGGGACATGGAAACCATCCAAAGGGTTCTCTTTTCAAGTACACAGGTTGCTCACCTCTCATATCTGAGACTTGAGATCTACATCAGTGCCTCTGAGATATAAAACAAAAATCAGCTGACTTTGTAGATGGAGACCATCTCCCAAGGTCCACATTCATCTACAGTGTCCAGCAACTTTTCATATATTTTTTGGATGATAGTAAGGAACTTAATCCCCCAAGGTTTACTAGCAAGAAAGACCTAGAAAATGGGATCTGGGAGGTTGGAGGTGTGTAAATGTCACTGTTCACAACACGGTGTCTGAAAAATATTCTAGAGACAGATCAAAGATTATAGTTTGAATTCTGACCCTGGTACTTTTTTGGCATGACTTGTTGGGTAATTTTGAAAATTAATAAACTAATTTGTAAATAGAGGTCTAATACTAGATCTGTTACTCAACAAGTGATCAATAAATAGGCATTATTTTGCTAAACCAATGTACACATGTTTGAAATGGTGCTTTTAGGCTGATTGATATTAATCTTGTACAACTTTCTCTATGAGGACAAGATTCCCATCTGAAAACTCTACTGTGTTACATTTTCCCTACTCACACAGTCCCTCTCAGTTGGACCACATTACTAGAGTTCTCCAGGGTAGATCTGTGAGTTTTAAATCTGATAAAACATGTCTGAAGGCTATTATAGTTTAATTTTTATCATCATTCCTGTGACTTCTCGCATCTTGATTTATTGAGCAGAGTCCCCTTGTCTTTGAAACAAGAACAGTAGACTGTGTATCCCAATTATCTTGAAGAGTAAGTGCTATAATCCACAGCACATGCCACAGAGTTAACAAATTCAGCTTAACCACAGTGAATTTTACTATCACCATGATTATAATTATTCTCTAACGCATGGTCAGCTGCCTTTGCTGTGATTTCCAATATGGTCAGTCTACTTGGTTCTATTGCAAGAGGGTCTCATGTACCTCAGGCTAGTCTCACATTACATGTGTGTCACCATTGCCCAGAAGATTTTGCTAGCCTAGTGAAACTGAAAGCAAGCAATGTTTTTAATTTAGCGTTTGAAACAAGATGCTTCATCATCATTTAGACCCTTAATACAGTATGTTTAGTTTAAGCAAAAATCTCCTCTTGTGATGGTGCTAAATCATCTCTATGGAAAACTGCTTATAAGCTTTCCAAATGTTATCATTTTCAAAGGAAATTATAAAACATTGATTTTTTTAGGTCACTTTACACTTTTCTTCCAGTTCTATCCTTATTTAGAACTTTGAGCCACTGACTCAATCTTCAAAGTCATAAACAGTCAGTAAGCATGACTCAACCACAGTCCACTACCCTTCCTCTATCAGTCTAACTTGACACTCAATTTTGTCTACATGGTCTTGAACCCTTGGAATCTGGACCTATATTCTAACCTTAATGTCAGCTCCCATTTGGCTTATGATTTGCCATAACGGATGAGTTTTAGGAAGCCAAAAACTTTGAGTTCATATCTCATGCTTGAATCTGACACATACCATGCAGAACTGAGTAACAGGCATTTTTGGAAACAACAAAATCATGTTTGGTAGGTTTTTTCCCTCGATTCAATATTACATATTTGTTTCCAGTGCATTTTTAAAGTTAGTTACAGGAACAAGCAATCATAAGAATGATATACCACATCTCCTAAGATGTGTCTCAAGATTTATGACTTATCTAGCATTAAATATAGTATTCTTCATTTGTGCTAATTCACATTTTTATATGTTCTGGGACTAAGCTAGATTTTTTTTTTTGGACAGGAGCAATGTAATTAAGTTATTTCAATGAAGCATATAGAAACCATATGCTCTTTCAATGTAGACAATGAGGTTCCATAAGACCATCTGCACAAATTTACAAAGTTAAAAGCTACTTTCATGGGGAAAATTTAAGTATATTTATTTTATGTGTGTAAAATAATTATTTACCCCTGTTTGAAAGGTAAAAACTTTTAGAGTATATTTTTCTGTCTGTATTACTAAATCTAGTCTTTTATGTCCCTAACATATAGATGACCAATTTAATTAAAAGATTTTTGGGCTTGCTGTTAGTTTGCATAATGCCAAATATTAGAGGATCCCACAAGTAACATTTCTAAACACATTCACTGCCAGATTAGGGACTCAACACAAGGTATGTGCTGAGATTGGTATATTGCCAGATATTGACTTGTAGGTGTGTTTTAATTCTAGGGACTGGGGAGGGGAATTCATATTTAATTAATTATTCCCTTCTGTCTACCTGGCTTCACTCTCCTGAAGCCATTTTAACCTCTAGTCTCAACCCACCTGCACATCCTCTCTTCTTCTCTAACCACCTCTGTTCATATTAGACATAAAAATAACAAGAGAAGACCACATGCCCAGATCTCCTGCCCCCCCCCAAAAAATACATACAATATGAAATACCTAGTCAATATCTCCCCTCCAAAATCTACCAGTTTTGTATAAATGTCAACCAATGAGAATTACATAGATGAATGACAGGACACATAATTAAAAAAAAACACATAATCTTCATTAAAGAATTACATTATTTGAAGAAGACACAAAGAAGCAGCTAATTGAGATTAAGGAGAAATAACATAAAGAGAATAAACACCTGAGTGCTGCCCAAGGAAACACAAACATAGGCTGATGAAAATGACAAGGACAATCCATGTCTTCAAAGAAAACATTGAAGAGGACTCAAGGTGAAATGAAGACAGAATTAAAAACTCAGTAGCCCAAATAGAAAATTCAGGGGAAAACCTTGGAAGTAGAGCAGAAGACAATCCAGGACTGAAAGATCAAGTAGAGGATCTAGACAGAATTGGCAACATTATGAAGATTTTTAATGGGGAAGAGGAACACAAGAAATATGGGACACTATGAAAAAAAAAAAAAAACAAACAAACCCTTCAAATTATAGGCAAAGATAAAGGAGAAGAGTCCCAAGTCCCTGACATGAACTAGATCTTCAACATGATCCTAGAAGAAAACTTCTAAGTAAGGAAAAGCACACATGCAGACCTAAGAAACACACAGAACATCAAATAGACAAGAGCAGAAAAGAAAATTCCCACAGCATATTTAGTTAAAACATTTAGCATACATAACCAAGACAGTGTATTGAAAGCTGCAAAAGGGGGCGGAAAGTGAGTCACATATAAAGGAGAATACATCAGAATGATAGCTGACTTTGATTTCTCAATAGAAACTTTGAAAGCCACAAGAGCCTGGAACACTGCATTACAAGTTCTAAAACACAATGGTGGCCAACAAACACACACACACACACACACACACACACACACACACACACACACACACTTGCAGCAAATCAAACCCAAAGCAAATATAGGAAGCAGTATTTCAGCCTAAAGAAAGGAATGAACAGCCAACAGACCATGGGAAAATATGAAGGCATGATTTCTAAACTATATAGTACACTGAACACAGCACCAAATATCAATGATGTGATGATCATAGTTATAACACATATTTCAATAACTATTTTAAATAATAATGACCTCGATTCTCCAATCAAACATCACAGCCTGACTGAGTGGATCAAGAAAGAATATCCATCTGTTAAACTATTAAATGGAGAGAGGACCCCTAAATTATTTCTATATAGCCAGTATCACTCTAAATCAAAACTCAGTTAAAGTACAAAAACAAAATAATAATATAGATTCAAAGATGCTTAATAAAATACTTATGAACAGAATACAGACATGTATCAAAATGATTATCCACTATGACCAAGTTGGCTTTATCCTGAAATTTCAGGAATGGGTCAAAATACAAAAGTCAATAAATGTAATAAACTGTATAAATGAATTTAAAGACAAAAATTCACATGGCTATCTCAATAGATGTAGAAAAAGCCTTTGTTAAAATCCAACATCCCTTGAGGATAAACAGACTTGGAGAATATAGGGTTAGAGGAAGTATACCTAAACATAATAAGAGTTATATATGAAAATTCCACAGCTAACATAATCCAACTGAATGGAGATGAACTTGATGCAATCACACTGAAGTCAAGAATGACTAGAGTTATCCAGTGTCCCCACTCCTTTTTAATACTGTGCTTGAAACATTAGATGAAGCAATACGGCAAGAGACAGATATTAAAGGTATATAAATTAAAGGGATACAAACAGAGAAATAAATATTTTCAGATGTTATACTACTATACATTAGAGAGTTCAAAAATTCTACCAGAAAATTTTTGGATATGGTAAACAGATTTAGCAATGTGGCAGGATACAGAATCAGCTTGCAAAGATAAATGTTTTTCTTTTAAACCAAAAACAGTCATACAGAGAAAGATATCATGGACACACTTCCATTCATAATAGCCTCAGTGAAAATAAAATATCTAGAAATAAACTTAACCAAGGAAGTGAATGGCCTTGACAATGAAAACTTTAAATCTCTGAAGGAAGAGATAGAAAAGTACACTAGAAAATAGAGCTATCCCATGCTCGTGGATTGGTAGAACTAATATTGGGAAAATGAGCATTCTGCCAAAAGCTATTTACCAATTCAGTGCAGTCCCCATCAAAATTCCCATCTCATTCTTTGAAGAAATGGGGTGAAAAACTCTACCTTAAAATTCATTCAGAACTACAAAAGACCTGGATAGTCAAAACAATTCTGAAACTAAAACAATGCTGGAAGAATTACCATTTTAGGTCTTCAGAAGTATTACAAAACCATAGTAATAAAAATCAATATAGTACGTGCGCAAAAATCAGACATGTCAACCAATGGGACAAAATTAAAGGCATAAACATGAGTCCACATACTTTCAGACATTTGATACTTAGCAAAGATTCCTAAAAACATACTCTGGAGAAAAGAAAGCATCTTCCAAATTGGCACTGGCAAAACCAGATGTTCACAGGCAGAGGAATGAAATTAGAGCCTTAACTATTACCTTGCATACAAACTGACTCCAAGAGGATCAAATACCTGAATGTGAAACCTGAAGCACTGTAACATCTAGAAGAGAACATAGGCAGTTCCCTACTGGATATACAGGAAAAGATTTCCTGCATAGGACTCTCAGTAAGAATTAAAACCAACAATTGACAAATGGGACTTCATGATGCTTAAAAGCTTCTGCAAGACTAAGAAGCAATAAACTAGATGAAGGAGAAGCCCACAAAATGAGAATCCTTACCAGCTAGATATATGACAGAGGATTATTATCCAGAATATGTAATAAATAGAAAAATCAAAGAGTCAAAAACAAAAATATGGTCCATTAAAAAAATTGTCCTTGAACCTGAACAGAAAGTTTATAAAAGAAGAAAATTAAAAATCTTGGAAACAGAATACAGGCATACATCAAAACTATTATGCACTGTGACCAAGCTAGATTTATCCCTGAAATGTGGAAATCTCATTTCCCTAATCTAGAAATTAGGGAAATGCAAACCAAAACAATTTTGAGATTTCATCTTACCTCAGTCAGAATGGCAAAGATCAATGGAACACATACAACAAATACTGGAGGGGATGCAGGAAAAAGGGGACTCTCATTCACTATTTGTTGGATTGCAAACTGGTGAGTGCTATGGAAATCATTGTGGAGAAAACTCAAAAAGCTAAAGATGTATCTTTCATATCACACAGCTATACCATTCCTTAGCATATGCCTAAAGGACTTGACATTTTATTCCATCATGTTCATTGCTTTTCTTTGCACAATGGCTAGGAAGTGGAATCAACATCAGTGTCCCTCAATGGACAAATGGATAATTAAAATGTGGTACCAATACACTATAGAATACTATCCAGTTGTTAAGAAAAAATGGAATTTTCAGTGAAATGGATCAGACTCTAAAAGATTATATTGAGTGAGCTAAGTCAGATGCAGAAAGATGAACACTCACGTTTCCTCTCATTGGAGCCTCCTAACTCCAGCTCTTCACATGTGAGTACATATTTATGGAATAACTATAGAAATCATGAAAATAAAACAGGGCCATTGGTGTGTTAGTCTGTAGAGAAACAATGGAGAAAGATACAAGTGATCTGATTAAAGAACTGTGAAAATTGGTGATGGGCTAATAATCCCGTAAGGGATCATAATATTAACTGCCTATAAACCAATAATATGCAGAAGTCTGTGAAATATTGGGGTTGGTGGGTGTGTGGGGCGGGGGGCAGGTTGTTGGTTTTGATTTTTTTTTTTTTTGAACCAGGGTCTAACTATGAAGCCCTAGCTGGCCTTAGACTCATTGTGTACACCATGCTGACTTTGACCTCACAGAGACCCAACAGTTTCTGCCTCCTAAGTGCTATGATGACAAATGTGTGCCACCATGTCTGGCTTGTGCCAGTGGAATTTTAAACAAAGAATAATTTTTATAAAGTCTGTGGTTTTAGTAGATCTGATAAATATAGTTTATGTTATACTAGGAAACAGTAATGTATTTATTATGAGAAGAGATAATGAAATATAAAGAACCATAGTCAGGCCTAGACTCCCACCCAGAGCAGGATTTAGTAACTAACAAGTACCACCAAGGCAAGGGAGTTTGGTGGAGTGCCCCTACCACACTGAAGATCTCTTTCACTGGAGCTATTGTATCCTCCAAAGCCCACTTGAAGAGATGTCTGGGTGGCATTTAAGTCTTCAATGACTGTTCCTCACCTTGATATTTTGATGGCCCAAGGGCATTTGGGAAGAGTGCCTTTTCTTCTAGGAGAACAACTATCTTTACCTGAGCCCCTCAGGTCTCCACACAGCTTGCCTCATCATAGAGATGGGCAGACAGGGATCAGTACCTGAAAACAGGGACTATAGGATCCTCTTCCATATTCCAAGGCAACAGAGCATTGTGCAATAAGCCTGGCATACACTGACCTCCAGTTCCTTCCAGTTCTTCCTCATCTCTTGTTACATGGTGGAATGATGTAAAGAATGCTTTCTACAACATAAACAAAAATAAAAACAAAACCCCCAAAAGTTACACAGAATTGATGACCTACCAGTTTTTCTTCATGAACTATATTATTTTATTGTTTATTATTTTATGTTTCTAGTGGGAAACATTTAGATACAAATAAAAACTTATCCCTGATTATTCAGGTCAGTGAGGTAGATGGTAATTTCTGAGACTGGAGTTAAAACCCAGTCTTGTTTGAGCCTGAATTCCAGGCTCTTTTGTAGTTACCACACCTCCTCATGTCCATCGGTAGAGAACTCTGTATTAGTGTTTTGTATCACTGTGACCAAATACTTGCAGAAAACAGTGCAGATGAAGCAGAAGAAAAACTTACGTGAGAAATATTTGTTTGGTTTACAGTTTCATAGTCTACCATGACTGAAATAGTGTGGTGGATAACAATGGAAACAGAGAAAAAGGGAACTATAGGAACAGGTGAGGCCAAGACATGACTCCCAATAACTCATGCCAGTGTTCTACTTCCTTAAATTTGGGTTTGTCTTGTACTTTTCAGTTATCTCTCATTCGATAAAGATAAGTGTGTTCATTAGATTTGATCCCCACTACCCAATTCTCTCTGTAAACAGCATCATAGACCACCCCCAGACAAGTGCCTTGCTAATGCCCTAGCATTTTCTCAGCCCAGTAAATAACAGTTAAGAATAACCACCATAGCCAATGGTCTGCAGACTGTTAAATGAATGTTGTCTTTATTAGTTGGACACCCAGTGTGCATAAACTGTTGAGCATGTGTAATGAGTTTTTGTCACAGAAATTTTAGATATGCAAGCAGGTAAGATGTTTTCCAAGCCCTCCTTTCAACATGAGGCTATTTATATATAATAAAAATCTTAATCAGTGCCTTAGTGACCTATAAAATGGGGCATATGGGACTATATGAGGAAATACTACATTTGCATAACAATCTATGAAAATATTCTCCTTCCTTGTATTAAGAAGTGCCGATCTCTATGATCTAAGCTTATTTAACATCTTATTCATTCAGCTGCTGCCTTACATATCATGCTGTCATTTTAAATCATGCAAACACTAATTTACAATTTCCTTGTGAATTTCTAGAGAGACCCTTTCTGATCTGCTATGATGGTATTCTTAGTACCACCCGCAGTCCTTGAGAATAATAGGCACTCAATAAAGAAGGCTTTGAATGAGTGGTGGATAAATATAGTCTGGTGCACATTCAAAGGGTCATTTAACAAGCCAGTGTTAAAGTGAATACTAACAGACAGTGTTTTATGTTTCATATCCACATAATTCTGTGATTGTTACTCTCATGTAATAAGGATTTGCTGAGGCTGTTGGTACTTCACAACAGATCCTAAACTCAGTAAGAAAGTTGTTTCTTTTCCTGATCACTGTCTATTATCTTAAGAAGTTTAATAGGAGGACAAAGACTACGTTTAATTTCATAGTTTTCAGCTATTTTTAAATATATTGGTTTTTAAACAGATAATTTCAAAAACTCTATTAAAAAAGAGAAAGTTTGACATGATAGACATAGACTATAACCATTGGTAAAAGATACCATAGAAAGAATGATATAAAGTACAACACCAGGAAGCTTTTCATCCCTACTGGGTAATAGGTGAAGATGTGGGTATAAGGAACACAGACAATTTGACTCACACATTTTGGATTTTCCTAATTATGTTTTAGGTCTACATCTGTAACTTTCAACTGTTGCAGTTCATAGAACTGAAAACTATTGCAAAGACAATTATAAGCATACATTTCCTAGGATAATATTTAAACTCTGACACTCTATAAGAATCATTCATTCTAACAACCTGTGCATTAGAAGCTAAATGTCACTCGTGACTAATTAGAAAAACTACCACCTACCACCCAGTCCAGTCAATAGATGAGTGCTTCTTTTTTTTTTAATTTTTTAAAGATTTTTTTATTTATTATATATACAGCATATATGACTGCAGTCCAGAAGAGGGCACCAGATCTCATTACAGATGGTTGTGAGCTACCATGTGGTTGCTGGGAATTTAACTCTGGACCTCTGGAAGAGCAGTCAGTGCTCTTAACCTCTGAGCCATCTCTCCAGCCCAGATGAGTGTTTCTTATAGTTGTCTTTGCAATAGCTTTTAATTCTATAAACTATATTACAGGTAACCATTAGCCTCTCTGTTTGTCATATATCATTACCACTTTCTGTCATTCTACCTACCATGATGTTAATGTGTTTTAGATTGTATCTTAACCTCAAGGCATTTATGATCTGAGAGCAAAAAGAAAAAAAAAATTCACTACAGTTGTTCCTTTAATCTGCTTTGTCCAGATCAACTGTTGGTATTAATGTGCAATGTAAAACAAAGGAAGGTGGACATTATGTTTTAAATTATCCATTGACCTTGCTCTAATGCAAAATAGTATTTGATACTTTAAGATCATTTTGTTTTTAGGAACATGGTATGATAATTGGACAGTCTTATATAAAATATTTTCCAGGAATTTACCGGCCCGTAGGGTAGCTGTACTCTCTTTGACTAAATGTCTCTGAGGTCGACATGCTACCTCTTTTACTCTTTCTGTGAATCTATTTCATTTCCATCTTTCTACCTTTACCTACCTTTTACAGCTCAGTGACCCCCAAAGGATAATTTCTGTAGATGTTCCAGACTGATCATCTAGAGCTATGTAAACTGCTCTTCCCATTTTCATCAAAATACACAAAACATGCAACAAAGGGGATTTGGGGAGCAATGGATTTATTGGATCATAGGTTGATCCATTAAGGTGGGAGAACAAGGAAGCAGCATTACATCCTTAGAAAGTACCAAGGTTCCTGGTTTTAAGCTCACTCTCCTCTCTTTATTCAGGCCAAGACCCCAAATCATGGAATAGTCCCACCTATATTTAGGGTAGGTCATCCAATGTCATCTAACCCAATCTAGAAACCCACTCACAGAGCTCAGATGTTTGTCTTCTAGATGATCCTAGGTCCCATTGAGTTGATAATATATCATCAGAAGAGCTACCTCAGACTCTTCCTGGACTGTAGTAGATTCCTGAAAACTATCTGATTGGTTTCCCTGGAATCAGTTGTTTGTACACTGTTCAGTAAGTAGGAATGATAACAAAGTGCTATGTGAAACCCACAAAAACTAATTTTAATGCAGATATGTGGCTAGAATAACTAAGGAGAGAGGTGTGAAGTACCAGTACCTACCTGCTCATTAATATACTGGAATGTACATAGTTTACATATGGTTTACATTGGTGGCTTTTATATGAGAGATTGAAAACTCATATCTTGATACATCCGTTTTGTCCCCAGTTGGAAGTAGAAACCAACCAATAGTTACAGTTCCGAATCATGAAAGTATCACAAATGATTCACCAGCATATGCACACTTTAAATACCTGCATGTGGTAAGATACTAATAGAATTTTAATTCAGAAGCCCAAGGGCATTTACATATTTCAAAACACCATAACATTACAATTGCTAATTTCTTCTTTTAAAGTACACTTTGCACCAAACGTTCCAAAGTATTTGGGTTTTGAGGACTTAAAATAGAAAATGAGTAATTTTGATTTCTGGTTTTTACATTACTCAAGTTTCATATACAGTCTCATCCCTTAGTATTCATGGGTTCTGGTTCCAAGACTCCAAACCTTTAGATGTTGGTATTCCTTATATAAAACAGCACAGTGTTTGCATCAAATCTACTCAACCCTACAGGGAAGTATTCATAGTCATGTCTAGATTACTTCTAATGCAGAACACAGTATCAGTAGTTGTTTAGGTGTATTGTTTAGGGAACAATGACAAGAAAAGTCTATATTCCTTTCTATGGTTTTATTAATTCTTTGATAATTTCAGACATTGTCTTTTAAATATTTTCACCCCCTTTCTCTATCTTCTTCAATATCTACCCCATTCCACACCCTTCCAACTTTGTGCACTACCATTTTTAACCCACTGTATCCCCATTAATGTAGCATATGTACTCTATTGTATGGGCATCCACTAGAGCATGTTTAACCAATCAGGGGCCGTATTCTTACAGGACATTAATAATGCTATGTAATTTTTCAGATATTTTAAATATATAGTTGGTGCTTGTTGTGATTACTATTAATTGTCAACTTCACAAAATCTACAACCATCTGGGAGACAGGCCTCTGGGTGTTCCTGCCAGGCTTCTTTGTATAGCTTTCACTAGTATGGGGAGAACCACCATTGTAATCCCACTCCTTGACTTGGATCCTGGACTGAATCAAGGGAGAAAGCTGAGCAGCTGTAGTTTTCTACAGTTCTCTTTTTATGGCAGGTGCTCCAAGCTCATGTTTCCTTGCTTCTTCTGCTGTACTCTAAAATACAGTCTTCTCTCCTGAAGTTGCTTTTGTCAGGAAAAAAAAGAGTATCACTGGATTTGTGGATGGGGACGTCATTATCTAGAGATCCAATAGTAAATACACAGAACTGAGGTTTGGCATATCGCTCCGAGAGAAGCTGATCACTCTGAGACAAACTGTGTCCTTCAGTCACTGTTGCTTCATGGTCTTTGTATGTGTTGCTGTGCAGAGCCAGGTAAAGCTGTAAGACTTCTTGTGTCTGTCCCAATTTCCAACAAATATTTAACTCCAATAGTTGATGTCCGGTTAAAGCTGGTCTTTCTGGTATGGTGAGGCTGTTTGGCTTTTTGAACAACTAAATTCCAAATTAACAAGTTCTATTAACTTTGTTGTGTACAATGCTGAGTTCATTGCTGAAGGCCCAGTGGTAGCTCCTGGTGTTTGTCTCATTCAGTGTTGTGAAAGGTAGGGTGAAATAAGAACAGTTTTATCCCTCTTTGGCTTTTGAGTACATTTTTTTTTTTTTTTTTTTTTTTTTTTTGGTGCTCTCTAGGATGCCTTTGAAGCCAACCACAGAAGTCTCTCTGTTCCTATTTTGGTCGTTCTGACCATTTAGGAATTTTGCCTGCTGAGGTGTTTATTGCTTAGTCAACCAGATTTTTTCCCTTTATGCATTAACTGTGTACTGCTTTATTCAACCTATCTGTAGCCATTTGATCTATAATGCAAACAGAGAAATTCTTCAGCCAAATACTTGTTTTGAACAGTATTATGGTCTTGATACATCAACTGCCTGGAATGATATATACATTAATATTAAATTTTAGTACTCATGCAAAGAAAATATAAATTACAGGTTATTCTAGCACCAGTCAAATCCTGTTGTAGAAGCAAAGTAGGCCAGAATTTACAGTAATTCCTTTTTTTAAGGTGTGCCAAACACAAGCTTGAGCTATCCCATTTCTTTTGATAAACTCATATGTAAATGCTATTAAAATGCTACCACAAAAGGTCAATTGATTCCTTGTCACAGATACTAAGATATCAGGTGAACACAAATGCAAATATCTCATTTTTGTATTTAGGTTGGGCTACCTTTTATATATGGGTGGCAGTGATGAGGGAAATCAAAGAAAATTATTATTGGTTTGGGCTTTTATTTCTGTTCATCTGATGACATAATCTATGTAAAATACACACACATACATACACATAAGATTTATCACTCTATATATTGATACAGCATTTCTCAAAGGGGTTTGCTTTGGCCAACAGAACATTTGTAGAGCATCCTTGAGTATACTTGCAGAATGGAGACTGCCTCTTGACTGTTTTAGGACCCGGTGTCATGTAGCCAAGATGGTGAAGGGCATGTGACCTAATCACTAAACAACTTCCAGATCTATCCACAAGATATTGTACCAGGAGACCTGTCTGACCCTCAAATGCCCTTCAAAAGCCCAAGCTAGTTTTTGCTGGGTTGGTAAACCCAAACTCAGGCCAGAAAACTCCTTGACAGAATCTGGAGCAAACTAAATGAAAATTACATTAAGCTATGGGACTCAAGAGTGGTTTACCAAACATGTGCTAACTGATACAGAAGATGAAAGCAATACATTTGTAACAAGAAGGAAGATGGAAAACTGGTTGAACATTACCAGGCTTGGACCACGACACTTTGCTGAAAGGTAAACTTTTAAAAAGATTGAGAAGTTTAGTTAGAAGAGTTTAGTTTTAAGTTCATATTTTAAAAATAGGATTTTATGAGTAGAAAAAAATTATAGGTGAAGAACACAGTCATTAAATTCAGCACAGCTAAGATGCCAGCAGGAAAACAGGGCTTAAATGAAAAGCCTGACTTTATATCAGATGTGATAGAATTTGACTTTATATCAAATGTGGTAGAATTTTGTCAGACAATGATATATTCCTACTGGATTACTAGTTACCTACAAACTAGGCCATTGCAGGACATGCCCTAGGATGAAAAGGTGAGGTTTCAAATACCATTTTTATGGCCATTGAGTCTACCTCTCCTCTACCTACATTAAAGGAAGAGGTGAATTGCATGACCATATTTGGAGAAAATGTAACAAATGCAGTTTTGAAATATAAGTATTTCTTATTTACTGTTTTCTCTAAAACAATCTCTCCAGCCATTAAAATGTGTTTTTATATTAAAAGTTAGGAACCAGGAAAGAAAGTGAGAGAGAGAGAGAGAGAGAGAGAGAAAGAGACAGACAGACAGAGAGATATGACATTTCTCCTTTTTAGCTTTTCTGTCTCATAGTGTAAAACATACCATTCCTTTCTATTCAAATCATAAATCCATAATTTTATTATTTATAACTATCTGACAAAATGATGCTGATTTAAGAGTTGTTATAACTAATTAATTATGCTGGAGCAAATCAAAATTGCCATTGCTTTTCCTGTTAACAGAACACATGTATGAACTAAAATTCAATGATAAGCTTTTGGTATCCACCAAATACAGACCATTTGGGTAGCAACTACTCTCTTCTCAGATCTTGGTCAAAGAGTTCTTCCTCAACAAAATCCTCCTTATAACCTTGTCAGTTTCCACTGTTGCTCTTCATAACTCTGTGCTCATTTTCTTTATTGAACTTCTTGTAGGACACAGTTGCACATGTTCATGGGGGAGATCATTGTCTTCCATGATGAATTTTAGTTCCGAACCTAGGTGTAGCCACCAGTATCTTTAGATTTGTAATTTTCTGTCAGGATGGAGCTTGGTGTCTGGCATCTGTCAAGTGTTGAGTAAATGTCTCTGGAAAGGGGAAGGCAATGGAGGGCTATCACTTCTGCACTCGTGCAATATCTAGTTAAATGCTCACAAGGAAAATTACTAGGGGAATATATTCAAGGCAGAGCCCAAATCTGCTACCCTAAAGAGGAAACTAACAAACACAAAACAGAAAGAGGCAATGGATCCAGAATGTGATGGTTTCCCATGGAAAGGTGGAAAGATGGGTCTATAGGGAAAGTCAGGCAGTAATCTGTTTTCTTATTTTTTTGTTTCTCAAGTAAAAAGGACTTATTAATAGAGAAAAAGACAGAGATTGTGATATTTTCTCAGTTCCTGTCCTAAGCCTCAGAGTTGTAATTTGCTGTGAAGGGGATGGGGTGGGAGTGAATAGAGAAGCAGAGGGAGCCCAGCCCATGATGTGTTTGGGCAAGATACCAAAAATAAAATGATGGAAATTAGTATACATGCAAGGATTCATCAAAAGTAAACTAGAATGGCTAGATGGATCTCAGCACAAGGAATGATATTAGGGAAAGCAGAGACATTTCATAATGATAAAAAAAAGTCAATTCATCAAGAGGATACAGCAGTCCTAAATGTGTCTGTGTCTAATGGCAGAGTGCCACAACCCAGTGAACAAAACTTGATGGAACTCAGAAGAGAAATGATAAGCTGAAAGTTCAACATGCCAGACTAGTAACTGAAGGAACACGTAGAAAAAATGCTAAAAAATTACAAGACTCAAATAAACCATGAACCAAAATTATCTGCTTGAATGCAACTCCAACCAACAGAGTGCAAACACCTAGAATACACATATACAGAGAAATTCCAGGGCATGAGACAGATCTTAGTAAATTAAAGAGGAGTGTATTCATTCAAAGTGTGATCTGTGACCCAGAGGAACTAGTAGAATGTGGTTATAGAGCAGCAGCATCTTGAAATTTTACAACTGCTTATGGGTTGAACAATACACACATATATAATTGTGGTGGGTATTGTGTTCCCTGAAATATTGTGTGTTCCCCAAAATAAACATATCTGGGGTCAGAGAACAGACAGCCACTAGAATAAAGCCAAAAATGGTGGCTAGAAAATGGGAAGAGTAAGCCATAACAGAAGTTGGGTGGTCATGGTGCACGCCTTTAATCCCAGCACTTGGGAGGCAGAGCTAGCCAGATATCTGAATTCAAGGCCACTTTAGAAACAGCTAAGCATGGTAACCCATGCCTTTAATCCCAGAAACCCAACCTTTAATCCCAGGGAGTGGGGGCAGAAAGAGAAAGGTATATAAGGCATGAGGACCAGGAACCTAAGGAGTAAAGCATGTAGTTAGTTAAGGACTTGGTTGGTTAAGTGTTCAGGCTTTGGAGCAACACAGTTCAGCTGAGATTCATGTGGAGAAGGACTCAGAAGCTTCCCGCCTGAGGAAACAGGATCACCTGAGGAAATAGCAAGGTGAGATAGCCGTGGCTTGCTCTGCTTCTCTGATCTTCCAACATTCACCCCAATAATTGGCCTCAGGTTTGTTTTTATTAACAAGTACCTTTAAGATTCCTGCTACATATAATGATCTGTATTTCAGAGAACAGTTAGCAAGTATTTTTGAATGGACTAAAGATGAAATCACTACCAAGCAAGATGGGTAGTATGTGACTATGTAATAGAGGCTATATTTGTGGAGGGGATGCTTATGTTAAAATATTTTTAAAAGTTATCCAATGGCCTAAATATGTACCTAAAATACTATGTAGCAAAACCCAAAAACTCATAGTGAGCAGAAGCAAGGAGACAGTAAGCATAAATTAAGAACTGGGTTAAATAGAAGCGAAAAAGCAGCAAAAGGCTAGTTGGACAGGAGACAGTTCTTGTGAGGAGTCCATGCAGCTGAAAATTCCTCAGCCACACTACTGGTCAGATTTTAAAGAAGAAACAAATACATCAAGACAGGCATCACTATAGAATTCATAGTAATAAACACACACACACACACACACACACACACACACACACACACACACACACACACACACAGTGAGAGAACACTGAACATCGGCAAGCCAGTAAATCTGACAAAGTTAAATGGACAATGTTTTTGAAAAACATATAAAATTCCATCATGATGAGATTGGTAAGCAATGAAAAGCCCATGTGCTACAGGTTTCAATTAATTTCATAAAATCTCTGAGTTTAGTCAAAAACAAAGAAAAATTGCCAATCCTGCAGGCAGCCTTTCAGAAAGTAAAAGAGGACATGGTTAGATGTTTAATGTCACGTTTTATTCTGCTACCAAAACCAAGGACATGAGGCTAAATGAAAACTACATAGCAGTATTACTCTGTTCTAATAATAATTAGACATGAAAACAAAATGTCATTTATAATCAGATAAAATCATAACCTGCAGGAGCTGGAGAGATGGCCCAGTAGTTAAGACCACTTACTGCTCTTACAGGGGAGCTGAGTTTGGCCCACAACCATCAGTTCCACTAGGACCCCATGCCTTCTTCTAGCCCAAGGACACTGAATATATGGAAAATGCTTATATGCATGCACACACATAGGATTATAAAACACTCACACATAGGATTATAAAAATAAGTGGCCCAAGTTATTGCTTAATGGTTAAGGTCACTTACTACTCTCCTAAAGGACTTGAATTCAGTACCTAGTGTCCATGTCAGTCTGTCTGTAACTCAAGCTCCAAGGAACCTAATGCCTAATTACATATTAATAGATCTAAAAGCTTGGTGTTTCTAAGCTTTCATTGTCTTTAAAGTGGTCAATTGTTTCAATATGATCTCAGCAAAAAATGTACAATATATGTTTATAGATTGATGAATATATATAATGTATATATGATAATGGCTCATTTTTTAAATCAAATGAATTTTAAAGATAAATAAAAGTTGGAGAATGTAAAATGTTTAATTTGAAGTCTTACTGTAAAATCAAGTAAGACAGTAGTTAAAACTGTGATATTTAAAGATGAATATTTATGTAGAACAATAGGAAAATCTAGGAAGTCCTCAGATACAATCAATTGATTTTTTATAAAACATCAAATATATTTCAGTTTATGAATACTATGCTATTTCACAAATGGTGAGGATCAATTGGATATCTCTTTTGTTAAAAAAATCAGTCTGATCATTATTTTATATCAGACTCAAGCCTAGCTCACACCCGGTCATAGTTCTATAATCTGTACTACTTAGAAAGTGAAAACACAAGTAGCAGATATAACATAGACTTAGAGATAAAAATTACATAAAATTATGTGAGAACTCCTACAATTTAATTAGACAATCTGGTTTAGAAAAGTATACGTGTGCAAATGATTTGAAGATCCTCATCACTCACGGCATGTAAATAACTAGGAAGTAGGTGAATAGATGCTCAGCACAGTTAGTCATGGCAGAACATGAATGGAAATCACCATGAAGCGCCACTTCATATTCACTGGGATGAAGACTGACAGATGCTGATAGGGCTGAGGATCAACTGGAAACTGCACGCTTGGTGGGTAGAATATACATTGGGACAGCATCTTTGAAATCAGTTTTAATTTCTTGTCTAGGAAGGTAGTGCCATGTGGCACATAAACCACACTGCTGGGTGTCTCTCCAAGGGAAATGGAATCATACATTTATACAAAGTATAATCAAATGTTCCTGGAAGTTTGCTTTATAGTTTTCAAAATAAGAAATACCCTTGGATTTGCAATGTTAAAATTGAGTGTAGTGAAATGCTGTTCACCAAAAAAGCAGATGAAGCAGATTACTGATTCACAGGATAGCATACATGTATCTCAAAATAATTTTGGGGGAAATTGTTCTTATTATTCTATGCATCTTAAAGTCATTGACCAGAGATGGAAAGAAGAACTTGTGAACATGTATACAGAGCACTTACACAGAAGGACCATAGCTCTCTTTTGTCTGTGAGTTCACTGTCTCTTGTCTCAATTACAAATGGCAGTGGAACAGTGGTGTGAAAATATTAAGTGTAAAATTGTATAAGTAAGGAGTTTATACATTTTAAATTGTATGTTGTTCTGAGTGGCACTAAGAACTCTTAAATTGTTGAGTTTTCTTCTCCTACCTACAATATGAATTATCCTTTGTGCTGTGTACCCATGCTCTATACACTACCTGCCTGATGATCCATCACATCAGTGGTGGACTAATAGTACAATAACCGTAGATGAACATCCTGTGCCAGTTCACCTGGCTTCTTCTCCTCATACCAATACTAGTTCATCTCACATCATCACAAGAAGGATGAATCCAGCACAGTAAGATATCTTGACAGAATCAAATTCCAAAGACTTTAATTTTCTTGTTTCATAGTTGTTATTTCTTACTATGTCTAGTATATCACCTATAAGTGATAATTGTTCTGTAAGTACAGAAGGAGAAAACATAGTATATATAGCATTTGGTGCCATCCTTCATCCCAGACTACTCAGGGTCTGAAATGTATTCCCCAAGGTTAAGAAGACATGCTCTCCCCAATCAACTTCACCCTAACCCTCATCGCCAATGCTGAGCCTTTCCTGCCTACAATTCTGTTCTTTACTCCTTAATGTGTTTAGGTTTTTAACTTCCCCATATGGGCCCTCCTCTCTTGCTGGCTCATTTCACGTATTCTAATGTCCTTGAGGCCCATTCTGAGTGTCTCAAATATAGAATTCCATTTGTTCTTAAGGCAAATCCTCTTTCATTATGTATACATGCTCCATGTTCTTTGTTCATTCATTGCTTGTTTGATACTTAATCTAAGTCCATGTTTTTGCTTTTGTCAACCCAACTGTGAAGAATATGGAAGTGTGTGCTTGTTTTCAACTAACTCATTTTCAGTTCCTTAAGCTATATATCCAGTAGTATATTTACTGGATTATATTGTAATTATGTTTTACTTTTAAAAAACTTCTACTATTATTATTAACAACTTTACTAAATTATGGTCCAATTAGCTTCAGCTGTCAACTTGAGCCAGCTGAGGAGAGAGTCTTGATTGAGTGATTTCCCAGATCAAATTGCCGATAACTATGTCTATGAAGGGTTATCTTGATTGCCAACTGATTTGGCCCACTGTGGTTGGTACCATCCCTAGGCAGTTGGAACTGGGCTGTATAAGAAAGCTAGCTGAGCATGATCCAGTGTCATGGGTGAACCAGCAAGCAATATTCCCCCATGATTCTTATCCTCAAGGATAAAGTGTGACCTGGAATTGTAAGTACAATATACCTTTTCCTCCAGGAGTTGCTTTCAGTCACTTGTTTTAGAATAGCAACATAAATCAAACTAGAACAACTTATATTCCTCCCAACATCTCTCAAGGGTTCCTTTATCTACATATCTTTAGAATGTCTTGCTTGAAGACATTTTTGTTTTGTTTTGTTTTTTGTTTTTCAAGACAGGGTTTCTCTGTGTAGCTTTGCGCCTTTCCTGGATCTCGCTCTGTAGACCAGGCTGGCCTCGAATTCACAGAGATCCGCCTGCCTTTGCCTCTTGAGTGCTGGGATTAAAGGTATGCACCACCACCGCCCAGCCTCTACATATCTTCATCAACATGGAATTTCAGGGTTTGGTAACAGCTAGTCTAACAAGTGAGAAGTGATATTTCATGTTGTTTAAAGTTGTATTTTCCTGGTAGCTATTTTTATTTATTTAAATATATTTATTTATTAAAAATTTTTTCATTTTACATATCAATCACAGTTCCCCCTCCCTCCTATTCTGCCCCCATCCACTCCTCAGAGTGGGTAAGGGCTCCCATGGTAGTTAACAAAGTCTGGCATACCAAGTTGAAAGAGAGCCTAGCCCCTCACATTGTATCAAGGCTAAGCAAGGTATCCCACCACAGGGAATGGGTTCCAAAAAGTCAGTTCATGCACCTGGGATAAGTCTGGCCCTGCTGCCCTGGTAGCTATTGAACACCATTTTTTTTCATAAGCCAGTTGGCCATTCATATGTCCTATTCTGAAATTTTTCATTTGAAGTTCTTTATCTAATTTTTAACCAAATGATTTTTTTCTTTTAGTTGAGTTTTTTATACCTTTTTTGCTTTAGCCATGTATTTGTCATTTTAACATATTTTCTCAGCCTATAGGTTGTTTCTTTACTATTTCATTTACTGTTTGAAGGCTTTTTAGTTTGCCCACTTGCCAATTTTTCACTCTTGTTAGTTATGTCTGGGGGAGTCATACAAACAAAACTTGCCTAAAGCAATGCTTTAAAAAAGTCCTATATTTTCTTTTCTAGTTTTTCTTTATAGTCTCAGATTTTACATTTAAATCTATAATACATTTGGGGGTGAGTTTTTTATGAAAAGCTTTGCCTAAGAAATCAGAGAACTAAACAAAAAAAAGAAATCAAACATCTTAAGACTAATAGAATGAACTGACAGTTTTTAAAAGTTGAAATATAAATGGTCAATGAACAGATGAGTAAATGTTCAACCTCACTAGGTATCAAAATAATGCAACTTAGCCTGGGAATAGCTCAGCAATAGAGAGCTTCCCAAGCATATGCAAGGTCCAGGGAACAGTTGTTAAAACATCAAATCCAGAAAAGATATTCATCAAAATTGTACCTAGATTCCATCCTACCACACTCATACTGTTAATCATTAAGAACAAATGACATCAAAAGCTATAAAGTGTGACAAAAAAGTGAACCCTTACACATAACCAGTGAGAACTGTAAAGTAGTCAAACCACTGTGGAAATCAGTATAGAGGTTTCTCAAAAAACTAACAATAAATATGCCGTGCAACTCAACTATACCATTCTAGAATATTTACCCAAAGGACTCCAAGTCAATATATTACAGAGATGATTATTCATCAAGTCAACTACAACACTATTAAGAATAGCTAAGTTTTTTTTAACTAATTGAGGTGTCTAACAACTGAGAAATGGGAAAAGAAAATGTGAGATATAAGTGTGTATGTGCATACTTTTATGAAATGAAACTTTTTCAGTCAAGAACAAAGTTCTTTAAGAAGTATGCTGTTTGTCAAACTGTGCTATTTGCAGAAAACAGATGCAACTGAATGTTATAATATTAAGTAAATTATTTGTGTCTTTGTAAAACAAATTTTGTATGTTTTTCCACCTTTGTTCTTCTTAGATTTTGACTTAAATTCATAAAATAATATATGCATATATGACACAAAGTCAGACAAGAGTCCGCTAGGGTAATAAAGGGGAACTGATGCGAGCAGAAAAGGTTAGGTGTGGTGTGTGCAAAGGAATATTCTCACCATATATTGTAGGAAATATTTTTTAAGTTAATGAAAAGAAAAAACAACAACAGAAACCAGTTCCTCCTTGTTCAAATAGACACCCTGTATTCATGAAGTGGTTTATTGAAGGAACTGTGCTTTTTATCTTGTATGTCCTTGATGACTGTGTTGAAAAAGCAGTTGACCGACAAAAAACCAACAAACAAACAAACAAATTGTGGTTCTGTTCTGGGCTCAGTTTCTTTCTCCATTAGACAACACATCTGTTCTAATACCAGCACCAAGCTCTTCAGATGACTGGCTCTTTGCACTGGAGTTTGAAATGCAGTGGTAGGCTATCTCCAGCATTATTCTTTTTGTTGTAGATGACATTGGGCTTCTTTCATTTGGCTTCACTGTCGTCTCCTCATAGAGTCACACAGCGCATACACTAAAGCCAGGTCCTAAGTGATAACATATGGAAAGTTCTTGTAACATTTTCTGGATTCTTTCTGTTTTTTATTTTTATTTTTTTTAATTGAACTGAATCAGTGTGTATTCTGGATACTCTATTGGTCTAGTTTCCAGGACTGCTTGAAAGCTTTATGTCTCCGTGGATTCTGTAAGTTTAATTTTAAGTTAAATGTGGTATTGAGATGGGCCAGGGTACTTTTAAACTGAAGTTGCTATAGACAAGCTCTCCAGTTCTGTAAGGTGCCACTTTGCCATTTTGTGAAGTAAAGGATAAATGACAGAATGCCTATATCCTTAGAGATGAAGTTACTGCATAATTTTCTGTATTAACATCTCCTCATCAATAATTGAGTGCTGTTGACTATGAGCATGAAGCCCATAAATGTGGCAAAATGATAATGACAGTGTATCATAATGCTATTAATTATGTAATATTTCTTATGACTAGCATAGGTTGAGCCTGTGTGAATTATCCCCACCACTTCACTTTCTGTTAATATTAAACTCAGGTATTTATAAATTTATGCTGAATATTAAGTGTTGACAACATGATGAAAGAAACCCTCATCTTGATCCTGCAAATTGAAAATGATGTTTTTATTATCCATACTTGACTGCATCATCTCCAGATGAAGCAATAATAGAAATGTGACTGATGGCAATGCCTGGAAAAATATTTCTTTTTATGAATGGTGGCAAATTTAATGAATATACTTTTCAATTATATCTAGTGCCATGAGTGACTGCTTTGAGCCCTGGAAATTTTGGAATTCAGAGTGTTCTGAAGGTTGTTCAAAGGTTAGCCTCTAACAAGGCTTCACTGAATTTCCTAACTCCAGAAGTTTTGAGAGTGACTATGGTCTTTGTTGAATTTTTACTTCCTTTAGACATAAAAAAAAAAAAATCACAAGTAATTCTTTGCCATTGTTGAATTTTCTTTCTGCAGTTCATTATTGTATGTGCGGATGAAATAGTATTGTCTTTACCACAGGTGTTCTTAAAACTTACAAAAGGACAACTTTAAGTCATTATCCATGAGGGTAAGGGTGAATAAAAATGAGTGTTTTTGATTATGTTAATGAGAGAGTGGATGGTGAAAGGGCTCAGACATTGTTTATGTAGTTCCACGTTTGACTTGTCTCCCATTGGCTTTCTGGATTCACCTCCTACTCTGTTTTGCTACTAACTTCAGTGAAAAGACATTAATTATATAATATGGGCTGTGTTCCAAAGGACAAGAAACTTATAACTCCTGAGACCATGGAGATATCATCATTTATTGAACTATAATAAAAAAACAAATCCATTTGCTTAAAAAAAAAGTTATTAAAAAGTAGTTATATTTGCCTTATTCAGTTTGAAGCATCTACAGAGAGAAGGGAAGATGGGCACACAAGGTCTCTTGTGCATCTGGTCTTGTGCTGGTCACTCCCATCAACCCAGTAGAAGGAATGATTAACTGTCCAACTAGTGGGAGGTAGGCAGGTGCAAACACTAGCAGTTACACATTACAGGACTCTGTGTTTCTCATGACTACCCCATTTCAAAGCAGGCCGCTAGAGCCTTCTGCAGTGTTCTTGTATTTTTGAAATGATTCTTCTAGTATTTAATGAGCATTTAATAACTAATTCTAACATAAATTGTATTAGCAATAAAGGTAAGATAAGAGGATTTTTGAGAGAGAACGAACTGAGAAGTCCTCTCTGGGAGTTGGGGCTGTGAACTGAAGAGCAGAGCGTGAATCTTCCTCGGAATAGAGTGAAAGAAAGGTCAGCATGTATGTGGAGAAGTGGGGTAAAGCCGTCCATGTGCTGCTGAATTCCACTTGTAAAGGTATGGTGTTATTTTGCTATTTGGAAATAGTCAGTGTAAACCTCATGAGGACTGAACAGCAGACGGTCAATTAATCCCATCTCCACAGTGTCCCTCATTCACACTTTCACGTTGCCCTGTGAAACAGTCCAGAGCACAGCAAATGTGCTTGAATCTTTTCAAGAATTCTCTTCTCTACCTGGGCTCTGTCAGATTTTATCACAATCATCAGGACCCAGTTGAACTGCTTCCAACATTCCCTAGTGTTACAATAATAACCTATAAGTTTTACGTTGTCTTCTACTACAAGGAACTCATTATTGATGACATATGGTCTCTAGTAGAGCTTGTATTGTGTGTTAATTTTATCTGTTTGATCCCCCAGTGTACAATATGGACTGATTTGCCTTTTAGTTTCAATACTTTCTCCAGTATTAGGCACCCACTAAAATTTAAGCATGAATACATTTTTAATTTGTTAGTAACAAATATGTTGCTACTATGCTCTTTGTGATATGTGATAGATCTCTAGAACTTCTCTTCTTAGCTGCAAGCCATGCTCTCCCCATTATGTCAGTCAGAAACCCTGTGAAGTGGTTTTGATAGTAATAACAAAAAGCATATGAGACTTTAAGAAGGGAATCATGAAAGTTGTTTTTTTTTTTCATGAAATGCCTTTATTTAAGTATGTAAGCCCACTGAAGTTTTGTAAAAATTAAAATACAGTGGCTTGAGACTTCCATTATTTTTCAAAAGAAGTCTATTCTTAATAAAGGTGGAAGTTGAAATAGTATTTAAAACTAATTAATTGTACATGTGTGTATGTGTGAGTGTGTATATGAGTGTGACAGTGTGTGCAAGTGCTCATATATGGGCACGTGTAAAAGTCAGGGAACAACTTGAGGGAGCTTGTTCTGTCCTTCCATCATATGATCTAGAGCATCTGACTCAGGTCATATTCTTGGAGACAGGTTGCTTTTAATCATCTCACCAACCCCAAAATGATATTTTCAAAAATAACGGAGACCTTGTTCTTCCCAGCTTTCTTTACCATAATATGTAACTCCCACATCTGCAGAGAAGCTTTTGTGTTCCCTGCTGCTGCTTGCTCCAGGCTCTTCTCTCGGGCCCAGGAAGCAGTGCTCTGCTATGCACATGGAGACTCAAATTGAGAATTGTCTTAACACTTCATTCAGTATCCAGCGAGCACTTCACCTGGGCTTTGATTTTAATATCATATTACAGATTTCAGATGTCCTACTGTCTCTTATGCTGTGTGTTTTTGTGGTTTAACAGTTCACATCTTAATAATTCTTACTCTGTATAAAAGCATATTAATGATACCATATCCAGCAGTAGAGAAACCCTGACTTTTCTTTCAAGTTAAAGTGGTCAAGCTACAGAAGAACATTTTAGTTGTTGTTGTTGTTTTTTCTGAAGTTAAAGAATTCTTGAAAGTATTCGAGCTAAGGACCATATCTGGGCATTATGGGATTTTTTTTCTTTGTTAAGATAACTTTCTTATGGTAGAAAAAAATGACTTTTGCCAGAAACTTCCAGTTCTTTCTATATCTGTTCCTTCTTCTTCTGTACCTTCTGAAACACAGCAACTATTATAGTTATGTTTGATCACTTGGGGCTGGGAATTCTAATTCTGTGTCTGCCCTTCATCTTTCTCACTAGCCTGGATTCTACTTAGGATCTTGGAGAAAAATCATGACACAGGGTAGAAACAACTCCAGAGCAAGGATTGGAAGCCTCTTAGCTTTCCAGGATTTTCAATTCATGAATGGTTTACCTTGGAACACTAAGAAGCATATTTTTTTCCTAATCTTTTCACACCCAATGTTAGAAACAGAAAATAGAACAAGGAATAGATACCTTTACTGTCATCGAGACCAGTGAACCACACCAAGCGAACTCTGGAAGGTAACTCATGCTATAATACTCTAAAAACTGTCACAGAATTACATGTTTCTATCATGACATAATTAGTCTTGGCCTGTCAGATGTTATTAGATAAGAGCAAACCATTAACAAGTCCAGCTCAGTGAGCATTTAGGAAAGATGGTAACAGATGAGGAATTATATAAGCAGCTGGGCATGTCTGTAACAGTTCTGACAGCAAGTAATGAGTAGGTCTCCCAGCAGGTGGGAGAGAAAGGCACCCAAGGTCACTGGTATTAGAAGGAGCACTTGAATGAAATAGGAAAGCTCACAGTATTATCTTTTTATTCCAGACATCTTTCAGATTTGGTCTACTATTAAACAGATATGTGACATGTATCTAGGGTGTCTCCATTGTGCACCTTACTGGTAGATGTGGGTATAGGCCCTAAGGTCAGGATGGTAGAATTTGGAGATGGATTTCTCATAGGAAAGCATGCTAACATCCCTTGATTTCTAGAAAGGGCCGGTAGTCATGAATTGATGTTCCTGTTGTAAACCAAGTGGTAGCTTCAGCAGCGATGTAGACATGGTGTGTGGAAATCCATGGATCCAGTGATCAAATTGTGGCATAAGGCCACCAAAGCCTGAAAACTTTGTAACAATTAAGGTCCTGAGAGGAACAGCAATGTGATGTGAGGCATAAATTTTAGGCCGAGTCTTGAACCTGCAGTTGGGCTATGGCAATCATCCTAAAGAGAGATTCTGCAGTGGCTTTGTCACTGCCAGCGCCACCTACTGTCCTCGGGGCCCCTCCTGTGTAGCAAAGTCCTTCAGAGCAGTTACAGCAGAGACAGCCAACTGAGGTTTTCCAGGCTAGCTCCCAGTGTAACTGTCACGTGTCATGCTTCCGTAGGGTTGCTGATTATCATTGTGCCAACCTGTCCCTGACTAACTTCCATCCACCCCATCAAACCTATACCAACAATTCCCACACCACAGGGAGTGAGATAAGAGCCCCTCTGTTTCCTGTATCGTACACCTGTGCATAGTAAATAGAAACGAGATGTTTTTCATATCCAACATAAACGTTAAGCAGCACATAGTTATTTCATATGGTGCCCATGTGAGGTTGTGGTTTTTTTGTTTTTGTTTTTGTTTTTGTTTTTTTACCCTCAGAGAGCACAATGCTGTATGATAAGGAGGATAGTTAAAATTAGTGGTACAAAGCTAATGAAAACTATACAGATGAGACGATCCGTATGGCAGGTCCAGGCGAGCATAGGAACTACACTCTCATCTTCCTTCAATCTGCCATGTTTTCAAATGACAGAAAAGAAATCATAGGTAGCAACAGGAAAGTATTTTAAAATTATATTACCAGTTCATTTTATATGCCTGCCTTATTTTCTGTCTGTGTTTATATTAGGTATATGAACATCATTACTGTTAATATGTTTAATAGTGATGAATCCCAGCCTTTCCAAGAGCTGCTTAGATCATCCCATCAGCTGAGAAATATAATCAGCTCAGCCATTCATTCAATTTAATTTTATTGAACACTTATGGTATCAAAATCTTGTACTTCTTAACTCACTCTTCAGAGTCAAAACTCACTCTGGTTTGTCATGAAAATGTTAGAGCTGAAGAATTTGAATGCATATCAAGTTTATTTCAAAGGTTTATATAATTTTGTCAACTTTTTCAAACATCTGGAACCTGAATTAACTTTCATTAGTTTAAGTCTAAAAATCATTTCATTTTAATAATCATTGGCCTTCATATCCATTTGAAATGTTTAATTGGAGTGAATTTGGTGATTATAAGCATGATAATTATCATTTTTACATAATAACTAAAAACCTATAAGTTATTTGTCTATTTCTATAAGCCCTTTAAGGTAATTTGCCGTTTTAAAACTGTTGTAATCAACATAATTAGAGTGATCACAGACATATCAGAAGCTAATTAACAGGCAGAGACAATTGACAGTCTCCAAGGAATATTTTTATGGCAACTAAGAATTTAGTTCACTTAGAAATGTCTAAGTTTTTGCCATGGACGTCTGCCTCCTATCTGTTGTTAATTAAAATTATGTAGATACGAGGAACAAGGACAGACAGCCTATTACTGTCTGCCAGGAACTGTTATCAGTGCTTTATCTCTGTAATTTAATTACCTTCCCACAACTCTAGGGTTCATTTTGCTGTTACCGTCCCAGTCTTGCTGATTGAGAAACTGAGTTGAAGTCACCTGTCCAGCTCAAGAACAGGTTACCACTCCATACATCTGACTCCAGCCCCCTGTGTTCACAAATATTACTTCACATTATTAACTTAATGGCTATATGTGGATTATATTTTAGTGCAATGAATAATAAATTTTCATAATTCACATAACTCCATAATTGGAAAAATAGAACTGTTGCTTTTCAGGTGACCATTTCTCACACTATCTCACTGTAAATGCAGGAACCTTTTAATCATTTGAAAATAGCACATTGTCCTCATATCTTTAGACTTCGAGATCAGTATTTCTGCTTAGACAGAAGTTCGTGTTTTACGATTTCTTTTCCCTATGGTCAACTACAAGGTGAATATCTAAAGTGAGAACCCACAGAAGTCTGTTCAATAATTTATTAAGGGATGCAATGGGAATAATACTCACGAATACAGAATGAAGTGGTGCAGCTTCCTCCTCGTCTACCAGGAAAAGATGGGGAAAGGTCCATCCCAGCTCACCTAAACATGGTATCAGGAAACTTTCCATGTCCCAGAGAGAGAGAGAGAGACAGAGAGAAAGAGACCCTCTTCCTCAGTTCTTACCCAGTCACATACCCAGACAAGACCACGCCCTAGGGCTAGTCACTCCAATGCCATTGGCTGAATGAATCGAATTCCCACAACAAATACCTTTTTTTCAATTTTTAAAATTATAATATAATTATAACATTTATCCCTTTGTTTTTCTCCCTCCAAGCCTCCCCCTGACCCAACTACCCTTCTCTGCTCTCCTCAAATTCATGGCCATTTTTTCACTAATTGTTATTGTATTTATATGTATATTTTATATGCATATATATTCCTAGATGTAGTCTGTGCAGTCTTTATTATATTACATGTATGTATGTTCTCAGGGCTGACAATTTGGCACTGGACAACCAATGGGTATGCTCTTCCCTGGAAGATCACCTCTCCTGCTCCCAGCTTTTCTCAATTACCTGTAGTTCTTTGTGCATAGCTGAGGTCTCTATCTTTTCTCCATCCAGTTTGGCATATTCATTGGTGTCATCCCTGTTCAGCTCATGTGTGGACAGTCATGTTGGTGAGAATTTGTGGGTAGAGCACCTGATATTACTAGGAAACACAGTCTTACATAAACTCCTTCATCCTGTGGCCCTTACCATCTTTTCACCCCTTCTTCCTGAGTGACCTTTGAGCCTTAGATGCAGGAGTGTTTTTGTAAATGTATCCATTAGGACTGGGCTCTGCATCTCTGCCTTTAGATTGATTGTGAGGTTTTTTGTTTGTTTGTTTTGTTAATTTTTCCTTCTGTTGCAAAGAGAAGTTTCCTTGAGGAGGTGATAAGACTATACTTACCTTTGGGTCTAAGAACAAATGTTTATAGATAACTGTTAGGGATTATGATATTTTAGTAAATGGGTGGTTGTAAATTTTCCTCCAGTAATCATGGCTTCATTATCACTGAGCAGTTAGCAACATTTACAGTCCCAAGCATGGTATCCAGGATACCATGGAAATGCACTGGAAACCCACTCTTGTTGAGTGGGTCTAAAGTCTAATTAAATAGTTGTTTATCTTAAAATGTCCCAAAAGTAAGCAATCTATAAGTTTTACATTGCGAGCTATTTTAAGTAGCGTGTTGAAATCTAGAGTCATCTATTGTGTCCTCCCAGGGGCATGAATCATCCCTTTGTGTAGCCTATCTATGTCATATACACTACCCATCTGCTATTTACATAAAAGCCACCATTGTTACCAGATTGTTTGTCCTGGGGTCACAATATCTGTGGCCAAGTTAAGCTTACTTAGCCATGGTCCAAAATCACAAAATAAGTGGTGCTGGTCAATCATGGTAAGAGGAGGCAAAATGTGATGTGCTTCTTTAGGCAAAAAGGAGAAAGTACAGTATTTTGAGAGGGAAACAGAAGCAACATTAGCATAAGTTTTAGTGCAGTATATTGTTATCATTGCTGCTGTTGCTGTCCATTGTTCATTCTTCCTGTGTCTGTGCATAAATTAAACTTTATCATAGGTACATGTGGCACAAGATGATATATATCTCTCTATATCTGTCTGTCTGTCTATCTATCTATCTATCTATCTATCTATCTCATAGATAGATAGATGACACCTGCTAAGGTTCATAAGACTGTCTCCACCAGACAGGGTGGAGATGCCATATCTGACCTGTCAATCCATAAACTGCCTTCTCGACTCCTCACTGCTTCTCTTTCCAACTTCACAATGTCCATGTGCAACATCGCACTAAACGAGAAGCCACATTCAGTGCCATAATCATGCTGAAACTGTTTTCTGGATGTTCTCATTGACTCATTTGGGAATGCATATTACGTGCCTCATCTATCTAGGCACTGGGCTGTGACCTGGTGGTGAGAGGAAGAAGGGCAACAGACTTCACTCTTACCTTTCATAAAGCTGTATTTTGAAGGAAAGATGTTACCTCACTTATACCCAATTCCTTACTTAATGATAGTGACTGAAGTTCTCTGAAGCTCTAAAGCCAGGCAGATTTATACTTAGAAGGCAGCTTTGAATAAAGAAATGTTAAAGTCGAGGAATAAATATGAACAAAAATAACCTTCACAATTATGGGGTGTACAGAGCTTCATAAAATCATTTAAGTGTGCAGAGGCATTATTGCTGGGTTCTACACCCTCCCTCTTGGATTGTGGTACACTAGTAAGCTGTACCCTGTGCTTTGTACTCATAGTTTTCAGTCTTCATCATCTGACTTACCTTACACTGGATGAATATGATACAAAGCTGTTCAGAATGTAAATGAAAATGAGAGATTTGAAAAACCAGGTTCTACATTTTCCTTCTCTTTGCAAATCCCTGGGTCTTGTCAGACTTCGGTCTGCAGGAAGAGCCTGGGTCTGCTTCACTCACACTTACCCTCTCTCTTCTCTGTGTGGCACATCCGAATCTCTACTCAGAGATCTCTGGCTCTGACTTCTGGAGTTGCTGGGTTAGACCCTGCTGAGGGGTGAGGGCTCTTCCTCTGACTCCCTGACATTCCTTCACCACTCTCCTTTTTCCCCAGAGACCTGGCTTTGTCTGTCCTCAGGTTTGTAGAGCAGGAATCTGGACCAGTCTTACTCACTTGTTAGTTTCTGTGTTCAGTGTGCCCTCCCCTTGCTCACTAGGCATTCTTCAAGTGGTAAGTTCTGGTGAGGGCTTACTTCTTTACCTTTCCTTCTCTACCTTATTGAGCAGCTAGTGCCTTCATTTCAACAGTGTCTCTGTTCTGCTTGCTTTCTTAGGAGCCCACATCCCTCTTTTTGTTGAGAGGATGACCTGCTGAGCTTTTATCTCAGCAACAGGGAAAGGCCAGAGTCTGCTTTTGAGTAGGAGATCTTGTCCCTCCTCCTCCCCCCCCCCCCCCCCCCGCCACCCTCTCTTTGTGTTTTTTCCAATGAAAGTTGTTACCCTGGAAGAACAGCCCATTTTATTCATACCACATTCATGTGTTTCCACTCATAAGAACAAGTTTTGTTGCTGTAGTTTAAAGCGGTAAAGATATTCTCGGCTGACAAGACTGCCTTGTGCAACTTCTTAGCTGCCCCTCTCTCTTCCTTCAGCTTTCTAGTCACTGTTTTTCTGTGTTATCAACTGGGACCACATTATCTAAGATCATAACTTCCCTGGAGTCCCATTCCCCAGATATCTCTCTTCAATTCCTAGGTGTATGTGTCTTTTCCTCTCTCACAGATACCATATTCTACCTGCTACAAATGTTGCTTTTTTTCCCTATATGTTTGTTAATATATAACGATTAACATGAATATTTTGAGGAACGTGAGTGATTGTTGGATAATTGAACACAACATAATATCACATAGGGTATTATGAGCATATTTTTTTTTTCAGTCAGGGAAAAAAAGTCTTTTTTGCAAGTCTTTGGAAGAGGGCCCACTAGGTGAAATGATGGCATGGTACAGGAAAGCACAGCTGAAGTGAGTTTATTGTGTTAGTCAGATACATTTTTGTGCATGAAAATATCACTACACAAGTATACATAACGAATGATTTCTATTTTTCCTTAACACTTCCCCAAGCACCTTATCATACCAAAAAATAATTCAGATTATAATAAAAAAGAAGCAATTAGAAAAATCTGCACATTGGTACAGATATGATTGTAACATAAAATATCCAGTAAATATATGATTAATAAAACAAAACAAGTCTATTGGGAGAACACTGCAATTACATTTATTGATCTTTATGTGGTGTTTTGGTCCAGAAGTGTTTTCTTATTACCTTATCTTTGAGTAAGATAGTGATTAAAACATGTTCAAATTCTAGACCTGTGCACATGTTAGACATTGCAACTTCTCATCTGTGAAATAGTAAATAAAATTTTAAAGCATTTCTGCTTTTATATGTAAATCATGAACATTCCCTCATAAATTCTTCTATCCAGTAAACCCTTTGAGAGCATTTTAATGAGATGATTGACATTAGATGTAGAGAAACTCATGTCTAGATTCAGATGTTGAATTAAATACCAGAAAGACATTTCTAAAATTGTTCAAGAAGGGAAAATTCTATATAATATACTAATGCCCTATATTATTTCTAGAGCTGGAATCAATACTGAAATCCCAAGCAAAAGTAAACATTACTTGACTCTAATATAGCCCCTGGACTGTTCCAAAGGATGCTATAGAAAGATGCAAACCTGGTATTACTGTTTCACAAATGCTCAGTATCTTGTAGTCAGTGCTATAGTTAGAAACTGCAAAGGCACCCCTGGCCTTTTAGGCTTATTATCTAAATAAAGCAGACATGGCTGAGACAGCCACTGTAATTATCCTCATGGGCACTCTAAAACAGTGAAGTTGGTATATAAATTAGGAGGTTTTATGAATCAAAGGCTAAAAAGATTTTGTCTTTGCCAAAGTTTAGCTGTATGCAGTAAAATGCTGACTAGTTAAGCTTCAGTTAGTAGCCAGTAGCATCCGCTGCAGATGACTTTGCTTGAAGGGAAAATACATCTTTCTCAAGGATGGTGTGTGGGTCTACTCTACTGGATTGTGTGTTGATTCACAACTAGGCTTCCTTAGTTTCATGTGGAAGAATTTTTAAAGTTGTTTTTGCCTTTGGAGCTGGGCTTTAAAGGGCACAAGGAGCCAACATCGTTCATGTGCGAGCATAAATGTTCACTTTGTGGACTACACAGGAAACGTGAAAGCATCCAAGCTAATAGAGGGAAGCACTACTGTGTTCTTCAAGGCATCTAAAAACTGGAGAATTGTTTAGGTTATGAGAAGAACCAGGACAGGAAGCCTGTCACTTTTGAAAGTGATTTGGAGAATCATGGAAACAAGAATGAATGAGCTCTTTGTAGCTATGGAAAAGTGTTTATGCTGTAGCAGTAAGGGCAGAATGACATCTTTATTGTTTCCAGAAAAGTATCTATGTTCTTAATGCACTGAGTGCATCATTACATGTGAAGCACTGAAACAAGGATACAAATAGGGGAAGATGATTCTTGACCTGAAAGAATGCATAGAACCTGGTGAAAAAGAGTATGTAATAAACATCTGGGTTTGGCTTCTGCCTGGTTCATGAATTATTATTTTTGTTTAAACTGTTGTATGTAATTTCACTAGAGTGTTTATTCTAACATGATTTAGTTCTCAAAATTATGAATAAACCACAAAACATTTAATCCTCCAGTGTGTACTAGAGGAACTGTAGTGGTATTTTAGACTTGATTTCCATCATTACAGCGGCATGTCTGCCAGGTGTGGAAAACTGCCCACATTGTATTAGAGGTGTATTAGATGACCACTCTCTAAACTGAGAAGAAACTCCAAGAAAAGAAAGGGGATGAAGATGATTTTATGGACATTATTTTCAAAAGTCCTAGGAATAGAGTCATGCAGAGTTCATCCTATAGATTAAAATAAAACCTTAAGTTTAGTGTAGACGAATTTCTAAACAGTATTATTAAATAAAAAACACAGAGCCACATACAGAGGTAATAACGAAGAGATCAGAGAAATACCAAAGAGCCACAACTAGCCTTAGCTTACCACTACACTGTAGCTTGCACCAAGAGAGCTTCTTCCTGTCTAAACTATGCTTTTATTGCCTTCTTGTTCTGCCTTCTCATTGGCTCTAAGCTCAGTCACATCACTTCCTCATCATTGCCTGTCTATGCAGACCTCCAAGTCTCTACGGTTGATACTGGGATTAAAGGTGCATGTCACCACGCTTGGCTGTGTCCTTGACCATACAGAGACTCTGTCTGCCATGTGATTGGATTAAGGGCATGTACTACCACTGCCTGACTTCTGTTTATGGCTTCACTATGACTTCTGATCTCCAGGCAAACTTTATTAACATACAAATAAAATATCACATTTCAACACAAATAAAATACCACCACAGGTTAGAATGAGGTCACTTGTCCTAGGGCCCAGAGAAGGATACTTCTCAGGTAAGAACTTGACTTCGTTTCTGCGAAGCCAAAGTAGTATTTCCTGGAACTTGTGTTATTATTGTGGCTTTTGTAATTAATTTTTAACTGACCACTGATCTTGGAAACATTGGGCGAAAGTGAAATGATCCCCCTTTGTCTCATTCCTACTGTTAAGTTTGGGCAAAGGAGGATGGTAGCTTTCAGAGGAAGTCCTTAAATAAGCCTTAACCTTATAGAGTTGACCTTTCTCTTCCTGTCCCTCATTCTTCTTGTGTTTTATACCCAAATCTGATCTGATCAGCAAAATTCAATGCACATTCTGCATTCTCTTGTTATTAAACCTGTTTCAGCACTTTCAAGCTTTTTTTTTTTTTTTTTTTTTTTTTTTTTATTCTGGTCCACACTATTCAGTATTGGGTATAGTCTGTCATGCATTTAGTGAAAGTATTTTCTATTTCTGTATCTCTGTGTCTCTGTCTCTGCGCCTGCCTCTCTCTCTCTCTCTCTCTCTCTCTCTCTCTCTCTCTCTCTCTCTCGTGTGTGTGTGTGTGTGTGTGTGTATGCTGTACACATGTGTTTTGTGATCCACTTGTTTGTAGGGATATGTGCAGACATGTGTGTGTATACACATGAAAGCCAGAGCTTCATGTCATGTGTTTTCCTCTGTTGCCCTGCACCATATTTTATGAGACAAGGTTTCAGTGAACTTGGAGTTGACTGAGCAAGACCAGTAGGCCAGGGACCCCAGGTATCCTCCTGTTTCTGTCTTCTACACAGTCAGTACTATAGCTGCCTACGACCACACTTACTCAGCCTTTTACATGTGTGCTGGGATCTTAACTCAGGTCTGCATGCTTGTGTACTGACTAAGCCCTTTACCAGCCATTGAATAGTATACTATTTCCACAAACAGTTTTCAGGACAACAGGATGCATGAGCTATGATGTAACTTTCTCCTTCAGTCCCAGAGCCTGATGTGGTATGACAATGTGAACACCCACAATCAACACTGTTACTTAAATGTATATTGGTAACTAAGTTCTGAGTTGAAAATGAAGCCATGCATATTGCCATATATTGGATACTTGGAACTAATGGGATGGCTTCTCAGCCTTGGAATCCTATTGGATATATTATTTTATTCTGTATTGCACCAAATTCACTTATCTGATTTACATGCTACAATGAGCAGTTGACAGTCACCTTTTAACTCACTTGTTATGAATGAAGCAATTGTTCTTCCCCATCTTGTTCTGTGTCATTAAGAAGCTGGAGTTTCACAGGCTTCACTGTTCAATAACTTATTTCAGCTGGCTGACATTTTGAAGAGATGGAGTTCATTTTGTTTGGCACAGCATGTGTGTGATCAAGATTCCTTTGGTTGAGGGAAATTAGGGCATGACATAGGGTCTTCATATAGAAATTGATGCCATTTCTTAAGTTTCCCCCTCTCCACTAATTTCCTTTTTGCTTAAGTTCTAATCCTGATCTATTACTATTTACACAAATTCAAACCATTTAATTTGTGAACAGAAACTGATCATTTGTTTAGGGTCTCTTTTCAGGTATAGCAAGGTTGGTTCTTTGGTTTTTTTGTTTTGTTTTGTTTTTTTGACAGTCTGATGAGAGTTTTTAGAGTTTTTCTGTGCCCTAATATAATAAGACTAATAAAGGTACAGGGACGGTGCAAAAATAGAACACTGATTTGATGCACACAGCCTTCTTCCTCACCTTATCATCCATTAAACTTAAAATGCCACTGGTTATAAAGACTGTTGCCTAAACAATGTGAATGAGTTTAAAGAGCAGAGACAAGTCTGCTCACCTTTCCACATGTCTGTCCTGTAGCTAAGCTTTGTGCAGCTCTATACACACAATTGTCAAGTAGTTAGGTGGGATTAGGATAGTATTGTAGTTTCAGGCTGCTGCAGGTGTTTGGTTGTCATGCAGATTTAAATGCCAAGCAGAA
Source organism: Onychomys torridus (assembly GCF_903995425.1). Classification (NCBI taxonomy): domain Eukaryota; kingdom Metazoa; phylum Chordata; class Mammalia; order Rodentia; family Cricetidae; genus Onychomys; species Onychomys torridus. The sequence continues at coordinate 24,961,452 of NC_050465.1, forward strand.
GCTCAGCGCACAATGCTCCAGGGGCTCTCATAGATGCTTGGGCAGCAGAGTCCCTGATCACATGACCACCTGACTGCTAGTCAGATATGTGGTGGTCTTATTTTCTTCCTTCCTTCCTTCCTTCCTTCCTTCCTTCCTTCCTTCCTTCCTTCCTTCCTTTCTTTCTTTAGTTTCCTTAGACTTGTATGGGAATAACTGCCTTGATAGTCAACTTGTTGTGGTGATATTTTGTTTGTGCTCTAACAAAGTTTACCTGGAGATCAGAGTGCCGAGCTAGCTAGTGGAAGCCAAGTATTGGTGGCACACACCTTTAATCCCAGCACTTGGAATCTCATGCCTTTGATCTTAGTATTTGGGAGGCTCATCCCTTTAATCCCAGTACTAGGGCAGTGGACACAGGAAGTGATATGGGTGGCAGAGAGAGGAATATAAGGTGGGAGGAGACAGAAGCTCACCCCCTTTCAGGCTGAGGAGTTGGCAAGGTGAGAGGTGGCTGTGGCTTGCTCCTTTGTCTTTCTGGTCTTTCAGTATTTACCCCAATATCTGGCTCCAGGTTTTTAATATTAAGACCAATTAGAATCCGTGCTATAACTTGTATTAAAGTTCAGAAGTGACTGCAAATAGGAAATGTGCTGGCTACTTGTTGAAGCCACTGGGCAGACAGCTATGGTTACAATGCAGACAGCAGGTTTGGAACCTGGCCTTTCTATTTGCCAGTTCTTCCTCTTGGAAAATAATTTCCCTGAGTGTTTAAAAACAAAACAAACAAACAAAAAAAGAAATAACTACAGTGGAGTGGAGTTGTTTTCTATATAAATGAGGTAACATATGTCTAAGATGTTGTATGGCATCCTAGACTAGATTTAAGCCTTCCTGTATTGAGTAAGGCTTAAAAACAGTGACCCCATGAGTGTGTATGTCAGGAAAAAAATATTTTTTTGTTGTAAAATGAACAGGCCAGAGTATATTAAAAGTAGAAGTCAGAGGTCAAATTTAAGAGGCTCTTTCAGAATAAAGAGTGTTTGGTTGGGGTTAAGTAAGGAAGAGTAGTAATTTGCTGCCTGGCAATTGGTAACTAAGCAAATGGATAATGAAGCCTTCTGGAATATCTTACAACTTCTAAAATTTATTAGATGCCTTTTGTATTTACACATGGAATCCATCCAGGGGAACAGGGTGCAGGGCCTCTTCTGAACACAGAGCACCTTCTCAAGGACTTGTTCAAAATAAAGCTAGGAGTCTGAGCTGTTCAGATGGGCTTTCTCTCAGATGGGCTCACTGCATAAATTTGAATGTCCATAGGATGATTTCTTTTAATTGACATTAAACTTTTGATCCTTAATATTTGCATTCCTTGAAAGTCAACTCTGACATTAGATTAAATGACTTTTAAAGTTCAAATTAGCATGTTATTGAGAAAGAAAATGCAAAAGTCTATAGAGAATTTTTATGCCTTTTTTTTATAACAAAAATATAAGCAATCATTTTGTCTGAAATAAACAAAGTTAACAAACCTGAAAATTTCTCAGGGAGATTACTTAAATTACCTTTGGGTAGATAATTCACATCCTGTTTTTAGGTGACAAGTATAATTTGAATCAAACATACCAAATACCACAAAGAGGTTTTGGAGGCAAATTATAAATTTAATATTTGTTTTTGAATATACGATTTGTAGAAACAATTTAAGACCATATAATTTGGTAAGGTATCTGTTTGTTTGTTTTTTTTCACCTTCTTCAACCTGTCCCCCCCACATACTCTTTCTCCCTTTTATTTTCTTGTTATTCTTCTCATATGCTACTAATGTCAGACATCACGTGTTTTGGAGGAACAGTGGCCAGATTGACAAAATAAAGCTAGGAGTCTGAGCTCTTCAGATGGGTTTTCTCTCAGTGATGATACACTGTCCTACATCCCTGTTAAGGGAAACCGTGAATGTGGGTGCTTTATACAGACTTTCTCTCTGGCTTCTCTTCTACTTCCCTTGGGCCCTGGGACAGCTGACATGCAAAAAAGTTACCAGGGAGATTACCTTATGTAATTATCATCATGACGTCCAAACATCTATCATTTTTCTAGATATAAAACGCCATCAATCTGTTTGCTCTTCTGTAATTCTTCTCTGGTAAGGGGATTGACATTCCAAGAGTGGCCTCATTAATGACATTGATGTCATTGTACTTAGTAGCTTGCCCCAAAGTACAATTTAAAATTCCTAGAACTTAAAAAAGATATTCTACCAAATTTCCCTATAACTTCTTCTGATTTCTATGTGCAGTTTGTGCTATTTTACTATGTTTTTATTTTATTGGTTTTGTTTTGCCATTGCAACTGATAGGTAATATATTTAAAGCATAGCTTTTTAAGTAAAAAAAAAAAAAAAAAAAAAAAAAAGTAAAAGTTATCTCCAACAAACAGTTCCCTAGGGTAGAGAACGCTATTGTCTCTGAGCACGACTTGGTCATTGATACGGTAGAATAGCAGAATTACTTGACTGAGAAAATTGCTGAGAGGACCATATGGGGTATATACCCATGAAGCTTGTAGCTTTAGGGACTCGGTGTGACCAATGGCTTTCTTGTTACTGTTAATGTTCATTGTTATCCTTAGCTTGTCTGTCTTCCCTCTCTACCACTAACTCATCCCCAGTCACTTATGAATACTCAGATCATGAGATTTTGGAGCTCAGAGTCATATGAGAAAAACAAAAATATGTATTTAATATGTATTAAGCAAGTGTATTTGTTTAATAATGTCGAAGGAAGATGGAGTAGGCAAAGAGGGAAGTCTGTAGTGCAAAGGAGAAATTGAAATGAATTATGTTGGCAACATTCACAGTGACTACAATTCTATTAATTACTTACTTGAAAGGAACAATGACAATAACTTTGGAGTAGATTTCTTCAAACAAATTTAAGCAATATTAAGGGGGTACATGATCATAATAATGAGAGGAAATCAGCAGCTAGTCACATTCTTCCAAACTGAGTGTGCCTGTCTGTCATCTGTCTAGTCATAAGTGCACTAACATTGCTAAATAGTCATGAGTCCATCGACTGGAACTTAATACCCACAAAGCTACCTACTTCCTGTGCCCCTCTAACTGACTTCCCAGTTATTTTTAATTATTCTTAATTCAACAAAAATGGGAATATTAAGATCAATAACTATTTACTAAATATATTGAATAGAGGAAAATTTGAATTCTCAGTTGGGAACTAGTTAAAATACTTGTAACTTCATAACAAAATATGTTGGTTTTGTTTCCTTTTATCTTAAAACATCATTTTTTCAATGTTATTCAAAACCAAATGCCCAAAGATTGCCAAGAATGGAATGACAAACTGGGATTTTTCAGGATGGAAATGGTATCTCAAGCCCATTGGGATTTCCCAACTCTAATATACTTCAGAATGGACTGGAATAAAATAGATAATACATCTCTTACATTCACAAAGCCAAAGTACATTGTTCTTCTATAGCTGAATCTCAGGAGATCTCTGGCAGGAAATGATGTATTGGGTCAGTCTGGTATCTGTTGTCTCTATAGACCCAGCTGGTGAGTGAACAGAGGGTCCCAACCACACAGAGATTTCTCTCAGTTGATGAATGAATAAGAAAACCAGGATATATATATATATATATATATATATATATATATATATATATATATATATATATATATATATATATATATATATATAATAGAATATTCCTAAAACTTAAAAATAAAGAAAAACTTGTCATTTTTAGTTACATGAAGAGAACTGCAAAGCATTATGCTAAGAAAAAGTAGCCAGGCATAGTTCTTGCTTCTGGGTGGAATTTAAACAATGGAAAGTAAAATCGTGGTCATCAGTGTGTGGATGAAAGAAGAGATGATACCTAACTGTAAAAATCAGCAGTAATGTACAAAGATTAAATATGTTTTTAAATCTGTTGCACAGAATGGTAGATATATTTAAAAACAGTGTTTTATATTTCGAAACTACTAATACTAAATATAAAATGTTGTTACCACAAAAATCATTGGTACTTGAGGGGATACATAAGTTAATTCACTTGATTTGACTATTCTACATTATATTCACAAATCATAATATAGCTACTTCATATCTTATAATTCCATGTGCTGTAATTTATCAATTACTGATAAAAATTATTTTATTTTTATATAATTACAACATTTCTTCCTTTATCTTTTCACCCTGTAAATCATCCAATATACCCTCCCACACCGCCTTCAAATCAATGACCTCTTATTTCACTAATTGTTAGTATATGCATATACATATATATTTGTATATGCATATATATTCCTAAATAAAACCTGTTCAGTCTGTATAATGTAAATTGCATGTATGCTTTCAGTGCTGATCTTTGGGCACTGGACAACCAATTGCTGTGCTGTTCCATTAGGAAAACTACTTCTCCTGCCCCCAGCTCTCCTCAGTGGTCTAAGTTCTTCGTGTAGTGCTGAGGCCATGTAGGGTTTTCTCTGTCCACTTTGGCATGTATATACTTGTTCATGTCACATTTGGACAGTCATAGAATTCTAAAGAGGACAACTGAGCAGGATAAATAATTAAATCAAGTATCTTTGGATTGGCTTAATCAAAAAAAAAAAAAAAAGAAGGTAACCTTTGCTTATGGAATTAAATAGCAAAATCATCTACCTACCTTTGGAACTTTGGGAGTAGGAGAGTGAGCCATCACAAAAGAACAGCAGAAAGACTGAGGTGCAAGTATAGATAACCAATGCTCACAACTCCATCACATACAGAGTGATGACCAATGGAAACACACCAAGCTCTTAGGGTTGTGAAGGTGCTGATTGACTCGCATAAGTATGCGGCAGGGAAGACATGAGTTTGTTTTGTTTTGTTTTCTTTACTTGCTTTGTTTGTGACATGTTACATGGATGAACATAGAACATATGTTAAGTAGTTCTTAATATTTTCATTAATTATTTAAGGGCTGTGTAATTTTATGATGGATAAATACCATTTGAAAAACAGTGATAATTAGGGCTGCCGAGATGGCTTTCTTCATACAAGCACCTTCTGCACAAACCTGAGGACTGAGAGTTATCCTCTCATCTCAGCATTTGTGCCACAGCATACTTGCACCCACCCACTCACACATGCATACAATATTCTTTTTAAACAGAAGAATGGATAATTATATATTTTTCAAAGAAGATATATTTCAAGTTAGTTGATCATACCTCATGACAAAATGGACTTTCAATTTTCCTAGCTGCTCAATATTGGTTACTATTTTTACTTGAACTAAGTAATAAAGAACTTGGCATTGAACATACTCTTAGAGTTATACTGAACCGTGGTCATGAATGTAGAATTTGTACTGTATTGGGAAATATTAGAACAAAAATCTTAAACAGCTAGAAATGGTATCTTTCCAGAACTAGAAAATCATTTAGAGAAAGATGACTGAGTTTTCTTTCTAAATGAATCTATGCCAACTGTGATTTCTAGAATTCTATGAATGAAAGTCATGGTGTTGGTTCATAAGTTTCACTGCACAGCAGAATTTATTGGATGCTTTGCTAAAGCATTAACTACAGAGCCTCTGGTTGACTCTAAGACTTAGCAGATCTGTCTGAAAACTCTGTTTCTCTAACAAGGTATCAGGTAAAACTCAGTTGCCCAGTGTGTGAACCCACTTTGAGAACATCCAGTGTTAATTTTGAAATTCAGATTATCTTGCAAATAGGTTAGTTGAACATAGTTTTAACACATATATGGATGGGCAAACCAACATGTGGAAACAAGAAAAGAAAAAGGAAGTAGAGAGAGAGATACAGAAAGCTACAGGGAAAGAGAGGGGCATATCCTCTCCAGAGTGCAGAGAGGAGAAAACCTTGACTACAGTCTCCCCCATTCTCCACCTTGATGAATTTGAAAATAGCCAGGCATAATTCCTTGTTTCCCAGCTGTGAATATGGAAATGTTAATATACTAAGTGTTTTAGGTATAGATGAAATATTTTTTCACTTGTGGAGTTTTAATAATGAACTTTTGGTCATTTTCACAGGTGTAAATTATACTTCAGCATTATTTGTCCTACATGGAGATAGTATTGCATTAGATACTATTGGACACTAATGTACTTTCTTTAGGTCATGGTACTAGTTGAGGAAAAAGGGAATCTTCAAGCCAACTAATAAGTAGCCTTCCTCTGCCATGTATTAGCATTTTATGTTACAGATAACCCTTACTTGTTTAAGCCTCAATTTCCTAATTAGTATAACTAGATATCTTCCCAATGTTATTGCTGCAGAACTTTTCCTAGTGCGTCTCTTAAATTTGAGGTGTTCAGAAATGATAATATTAGTTGACATTAGCACAAGATTGTTGTGGCATCATCTTTATAACTCTAGAGTAACACAGAAACTCATTAACCACCAGATGAGATGGACTACATATCAGGTTCAACCAGGATAGTTATTCAAGCCCAGAAAAGTACATCTAGATGGTGTACCACTCTGAGGAAATTCAGTTGAGTGATTAAAGATGCTGGTAGTTAAAATCCGTTCCAGGTCTTTGCAGGAAGTGGTTTCTTTGCCAGGCACGGGGGGGAGTGACTTGGTTAGAAGCTACCTACCCTGCCACTTCAGTTCACAAATGAGAGGAAAAGAAACAAAAATATTTTTTCCTATGGAGAGTACCTGGTCTCAGGAATTTACTTCCAAGTGGTTATTTATTCTGTGGATGCTGACTGAAGTTGTCAAGATCAAAAGGTAAAGAACGACTTTGGAACACAAAATGTTCTCTCCAACGGAGAATGTAGACATCACAGTGCTATTAATCAAGGCAGTCAAGCTGAAAGTGACTTTAATGACAGGGTTTAGAAGACAACACAACTTGGATCTGACTGTAAGATGACTCATGATTGTAGGACAACAACCTCAACTGAACTTCAGACTTTAAAAAGTCGACAAATTGTCCTGTAATTCTGTTATTGGAAGCATAAAGTCTCTGTGATGGTTCAGTTTATCTGCTCATCTCTAGGCTTTCTCTCTTTTTTTTAAATTCATGGCCTTTCTCAGTGGAACCAGATCATCACCCCCTGATCCATGTGTGTGCGTGTGTGTGTGTGTGTGTGTGTGTGTGTGTGTGTGTGTGTGTGTTGCACTTGTGTACATAAACTTAGGGCTCTGAATTAAAGAGAGAATCTGGGGAATGTGTTAACTTTTGTTAACAGGCAAAATTATGCACAATAATTACAAGACAAATGAGGAATCCAGCTGTATCACAAGCAGCTCTGCTGTCCCCAATTGGGGTCCAGCTCTCCTCTACTGCTGCAACCAGTTTCTCATTTCCAAAGGAGGATGGGGAACCTAATTAAGCTGCCCTTTTCCCATGGCTAGGTGCTGGCCACTTCCCCTCTAAGAGGCCTGAGCATCTCCTGGCCCCCCATTTTATTTGGGTTAAGTACCCAAATAAAGACTCTGCTGTTTGGGCCAAGCTGTTCCTTCATTTGGCTAGAGTACCAGCATCAGAGTCCCTGTAACATTCCCCCTTTTTGTCTAATTAAGAAGGAAGGTTCTAACCCTAGCATAGTAAAACTATATACAATAAGATCTATTATCAAGTATTGTCCAGAAAAAAGAAAAGATAATAACCTAAACAAAAATGAAACTACATATAACAAGAACAATTATCAAGTAAGGAACACATTCTAGATGTGCAGACCATAGGTTATTGGCAAATTCATGGAGATTACTCCAATAGTTGTCCTTTTCTGAAGAATCTAAGTTTTGTACCTAACATGTCCTTGGCTAAGATTTGGGAGAACTTTAACTGTAACTGTCTAATCTTCAACCCAATCCAAGACCCAAGAAGGAAATAATATTACCCAAGTAAGAAGGAAGTGCAAACAAGCAATTTCCAAAACTGTAAAAAATGACAGAAACAGCTCACTGCGTGGACAGTCACCCAAGGTTCCTCTGCAGCATTGGGGCATCCATCTTTGGATTACAGGTCTAGAATCTCTGATAGACCTTTTTCACAAGCAGGAAATTTCCTACCCTGTTTTGGCTAAGTTCGGCAGTCACTTTTCTTTGTATATTGCTTGTCCAGATTGGACAGCGTATTTACTATCTGCAGTTGAGGCAAAGGTAGCTCTCACCTTAAAGCCAGTTTTTGCCACAAGGAAAGCAAACTCCATGTGGAGTGTCTTCTGTGCCCAGCATCCTCTTAGAAGTAGATTGGTGACACGAGGAACAGACAAGTCTCATGTCAAAAAACAAATTCTAATTTATTGAAATATTTAAATACCATATTCTATAAGTCTTTGAAGCATTTGAAGATTATCCATTTAAAACATATCTCTATATATCTAGAAAAATCTAACTAACATGACTTTAAGTTTGATAATTATGGGTGACTAATAACCTTTATATCTTTATTTTCCTATATTGCTTTTAAGGAATATAATTTTATAATATTATAAAGCTACATAGGTGGGAGCTGTATAGGTAATACCTTAAGTAAAATTACAAACAGATGTACAATATAAAGACAGTGACCTCCAATTTTGTAACAATATACAAAAATATCTTAGATAGGAGTGAAAACATATATACAGTATAACAAAATTAACCTAAATCTCTATCAGTATACAAAAATATCTTAAACAGAAGTAGAAACCTATATACAGTATAATAAAAATAACCTTGAATTTATATCAATATAAAAAAATCCATACCAATGCAAATTATTTAAAACTGATAGTTGCTCTTTTAGTTTGTAAGTAGATTTAATAATCTACCTTTTTATCCTAGCATATCCATCCCGCCTTTTTCTATTCCAAATAAAATCCCTAAAACTAATCTCTTTTGTTCAGCCCCTGTCCTATAACTAATTTATAGCCAGCACCTCTTTATGATGACAATTATCCATAACCCTGAGAAAAAACAAAAACCATCCTCCCCACCTATTGGGAAAATGAGCATCATATTCTTAGAGCTACTTCCTGCTGCTGGACAGTGACAGTATCTCTAGAGGACCATGTACAAACCAAAGCAATGGCTAAGTCTCAGAAGGTAGAGCTTATCTGAAGTTCGGGCTGGGGTGGTATATGAGGTTAAACCATCTCAGCTAGCCACCTTGGAATTGTCCTGAGCAATTTGTATAGTTGAAAGTCGATCTTTGGGTGGTGTTTATTGGCTTAATGGTATTATTACAATTCAGGTACAATCATCATTGTTGGGCCCCATCATCTTTTTGGAGATTTCAGAGATCACTGTCAGGAAATTTTATTGTTCACTGTAGAAAAGTTAAACATTGGGGCTGGAGAGATGGCTCAGAGGTTAAGAGCACTGGCTGCTCTTCCAGAGGTCCTGAGTTCAATTCCCAGCAACCACATGGTGGCTCACAACCCTCTGTAAAGAGATCTGGTGCCCTCTCTACCCTACATACACATATGCAGGCAGAACATAATAAATAAATAAAATCTTAAAAAACAAAAAAGAATTAAAAAAAAGTTAAACATCATTAATATCAAAATGCAATGTTTTCATTTTGAGATAGCACTGTACCTAAAGAATAGTTTTAAAGAGTTAAAATAGCTAAGAGATTTGTGACAACAGTCCCTAGATCTTGCTTTTCTTTTGTCCCATACCAAGTGACTCTTCTGATATGAGAAAGAGACTCTAAATTTTCTTGTAACAACTTGATTGAGTTGAGAGGAGAGAGCCACACTCCTACTCCAAGGCCATCTCTAGTTTTTCAATGAGTCAGGACTACCTAATGACTGCCGTTTAACATGTCTGTAGAAAACAGCAAAAGCAGACATTGAAAGGTTTATGAAATTTTACCCTGTAGGAAGTATTTTATACTATTAGGCCAGATTACTCCTCTTTTTGGTAATTTTTTCCAGATAGTTCTCCCTTCTTCTTTAGATTTCTATTTGTCTAAAGGTCTTTGACTTCTTTAAGGTGGATATTTTTATTTTCTTGTAAAGACAAAAACAGAACCCTGCCCCAATCTTAATTCGGTGAGTTTTTACTCTTGACAGGTTGAATTGCCACCTCCGTTCATGAACTATCACTTCGCCCAATCAAGAGGTCTCTACTATTGGATTCAAATCTTTATTTATTTTGATAGTATTCATAGCTTTTCTTCTACTATGGAAACAAAACCCCTTCCCCAATGTAAGACATATCCTGCTTTCCATTCTGAGGTCAGCACATCTTTGAAGTAAACAGGCTGATTTAATTCAGTCATTTTTTTTTTCTACTGTTCAATGTCTTTCTGAAGATGTTGTTCCTTTCTCATTAACATTTAGAAAATTTAAAGTTAACAAAGCATTTATGCAATCTATCTCTGGGGTTCTTTATTATTCCTTTCTGCTTACTAAGCATTTCTTTTAATGTGTGATTAAATCTTTCCACAACTGCTTTCCCTTTAGGACTGTATGATATACCTGTAATATGCTTTATGTTGTAAGATGCAAAACACTGCTTCATTTTACTAGAGACATATGCTGGAACATTGTCAGTCTTAATTTGTACAGGTATTCCCATGATGGCCATGACTTCTAACAGATGTATAATTACAGAATTAGCCTTTTCAGAATTCAAAACTGTTGTGCATTGAAATCTTGAATATGTACCTGTGGCCTGATGTACATATTTTAATTTTCCAAACTCCACTAAATGAAACACATCCATTTGCCAAAAGTTTTTGGAGTACCCTTTGCGTTACTCCCTGCAGGTAGTGGAGTTTGATTATACAAAGAACAAATAGGATGTTTTCTTACAATTTTTTGGCTTGTTGCTGAGTGATGGAAGAGTCCTTTTTTAAAACGTTGTTATTTATATGGTGTTAACACATGCTAGAGGGCCTGGCAGACCCATATGGAGTCAGATATGTTGTGTGTGTGTGTGTGTGTGTGTGTGTGTGTGTGTGTGTGTGTGTGATTTTATATATATAATAGGATGATTCCTATTTCTGACTATTTCCTGTAATTGTATAAATAATGAAATTAATTCTGAATCATGAGTAATAAGTTCAGTGGTTTCAATATGTAAAGCAACTCCTTCTATGTATTGAGAGTTAGTAACAATATTGAAAGCTGCAGAAATCAAATAATACCATGAGAATAGCATGACTTTTGGACAGAATCATAAGGGCTTTGAGCCATTTTACTTAAATTTCCTGATTTATAACCTGCCTTTCCTGATTTATTTGCATGAGTATGGAATGTAGGGGCTATAGATGTGGGTGTGTCTTATACTGTGTGAGGAAGGACCCAACCAGTTCTTTTTATAGATGGAAGCCTCTTGCTTTTGGGATACTTGTTGTTAATCTCTCCCCCATAAAATTACTGAAAGCTCTTTTCCAGTGTTCATTTCTGCTTATAAAGAGGAAATTTCAGCATTAGGAAAAGGTACTACAATTTCTGTTGTGTCCTTTCCTGTCAATTGATGAAGTCTTAATTTTCCTTTTAAAATCAACTCACAGGCCTTTCCTACATAAGTTTTAAATTTATACTCTGTTTATGTGGTAAAAATATCCATTCTAGGATAATATCTTCCGTCTGCATTAAGATCCCCATAGGGAAATGTATAGAGGGTAAAATAACCAGATTGCAATCAAGCTCCTGATCCAAGTGATCCTGTAATTTCTTTTGTACCAAAGCCAATTTTCTCTCAGCTTCAGCTGATAATTCTCTGGGACTGTTTAAGTCCTTGTCACCTTTTAAGGTTTGGAACAAATTGCTCAAATCTTGATTTATAATCCAACTATGAGCCTTAGCCAGTTAATGTCTCCCACCAATTTTTGAAAGTCATTAAGAGTCTGCATTTAATCTCTCCTGATTTGTACCTGTTGGGGTTGAATTTTTTGTAAACTTATTTTATATCCTAGGTAATTAATAGAACCTCCTTTTGGTATTTTTTCAGGAGCAATTTTTAATCTCTATCAAGGTGAAATTTTCTTTACTTTTTCAAACATTTTTTTCTAAAGTGTATACATTTGAATCAGCTAGTAAAATATCATTCATAAAAAGGTAAATTATTGATTGAGGAAACTGTACACAAATTTCCAATGGCTGTCTGTCACACAAAATATTGGCACAGGGTGAAGCTGTTTATCATCCCTTTTTTGGAGAACCTTCCATTGATATCTCTTAACATGTTGAGAATTATTGTAAGTAGGCACCATGAAAACAAATTTTTCCCTACCCTTTTTTTCTACAGGTATAGTAAAGAAACAGTCTTTTAAATCAATAATAGACCATAATAATAAATAATAAGAAGAAATTAATTATAGTCTATTGTTAAATCAATTAATCAATTAAATCTATTATAGACTATATTAGACCAGCCTTTAGGTAACAAAGAAGGCCTGGGGATTTCTGTAGAGAGTCCATTGGCTGAACTACTTTATTTATAGCTCTCAAGTCTATCAACATTCTCCATTTTCCAGATTTCTTTTTAATAACAAATACAGGAGAATTTCAAGGACTGATCATTTCTTCAATATGTTAAGCATTTAGCTGTTCTAAGGCCTATAATTTTTCTGATGTCAAAGGCCATTGTTCCACCCAGACAGATTTGTCAGTTAACCATTTTAAAGTTAGAGCTGTTGGTACCTCTGAAAGATTAGCAACTGTTGTGTCCTGTTTATGTACAACCTGAATGATCAATGTCTGCTCTTTATAATACCTTTTAATATTTTTCCCAGAAACGTATGTTGGTTTGTGGTTTGTTTCTGAGATTGGAGGAATGTTAATCTGAGTATTCCATTGCTGTAACAAATTACATCCCCATAAATTCATTGTTATATTAACCACATATGGCTTCAATGTTTCCCTTTGTCCTTCTGATCCTATGCATTCAACCCATCTAGTGATTTGTTTACCTGAGATAAAATTCCCATCCCTAAAAGATGAACATTCACCTCCTGAAGAGGCCAATTTGGATGCCAAGATTTGGGTGCAATTGTTGGTACAAGAGACATAGTCTGTTTTTGAGGATATATAATTAGTGGAAAGGTAAAGAAAAGTGATATGTCAAGTCATAATAAGGCAAATTCCAGCAAAATCAAGACATGTGACTGTCATCATGGTTGGTGCTGTGAGTGTTGTGTGTTTGCTAAGAGACCAGATCATGAAATGATGATAGTGGATGTTATTTTCTCCCTATTGAGCTTTATCCTATTGTACTCCCATCAGTCTGTTTCCCTGTCATTAAAATTTCATAGTACAGTGAAACCAGTGCCTCGCTTATAGGATGTTCTAAAAAGAGATTGACTATTGACTCATTATTTGAATCATTTGTATCTACATGTAGCCAATGCATAGCATGATGTCTCTTAGAAAGTGGTAAGATGATAATATTTGTTGAGGACCCACTTGTGGTTTATACTCTTCTGAACACTTTCCTTACTTTACTTGATTTTATAAACAGTGATAAGAGCTTGTTTTCTTGCCCAGTTTACAGATAACTAAATAGGAGAATGGAGAATATATAATTCACCTTGGGCCACAGAGCTATACAATTGTAGAATCATGTGGCACATCTCCTGGGGAGCTATGAACAGGCATTCACTTGCCCCAGAAAGGGAACCAATGACAGAGCAAAGATCAGATACATCCCAAGTCCATCTCAGTGATTCAATAACTTTTATTGGAATTAGTTATGGGACCATGTATGAGGGATTACTTATAGGAGCAGAAATGACTCACAGACAGCTACATCACCAAAACCCACCACAGGATGGGAGACAGCTCACAAAAGCTAAAAACCTGGAGGGTAACAAACAACCCTCAGGCAGCTCATCAGGTTGTACAGTGTCCTTTCCAGGTGTCTCAGTTGTTCTCAGTCTCTTCCAGGCAGCTATATTGGTCTCTGCTTCTTCCAGACACATCACTTTGTCTTCAGCATCCTTCCCATTTATGTGTGCTTTGAAAGGGTGGGGCCTAGTGTATCTGGTCAGTTTCAGGAACTTCCTGAGGTCTTTGAATTGCTTGCTTCCTGGACTTAACAAGCTTCCCCAGTAGGATGAAATGTTTAACTTCCTCTTACAACATTTTGTTGTTTCACCTCATTTCTAACATGCAGTGTCTTCACTAGCTTCTCTCCAAAATGGAAAGTTCTAATCTCAGAGGAAACTTCTATACGGCAGAGTTCTAGCTCATTTAGTATTGGAAGCCCTTGACCATCATTGCTTTTTCATCCATTCATTTCTTTGTTACTATTCTGTCCCTACACTCAAACACTGGTAGATATTTTATTGTCTCACTTCCTGATCTATTCCTTCACTGCTCCAATAGAGAACCAAGGCATGCTTGCAAATCAGGAATCAAAATTCAATTCAACATTGCCAATTTTTATTGAGATTCATGTTAAAAACAAGGCATAGGACCACAATACTTCATTGGGAACCACACATATTACCAAATAAGCAACTCTAGTGTGGCAGCTAGGACTCAGTGTTGTCCTTTCTGAGCCATATTTTGGAGGCATAGGGATAGGAAGAGTAAAGGATTCTAAGTATTTTGACACCTCACCACTGAATGCCACAATGAGGCCCTGTGTCTTCCCACTCAGCCTTAACTTGGCCTAGCAAATGTTGTCACAATGCATGAGGCATTCTCATTGTAGCTAGCTGGGTAAGTGTTTAATATCCTGGAGGACATTTTCCCTGGGCATGTGACACAGTAGGTGTGGTCAGATCTGGGAAGAATGTCTATAGTTTAGTGGATATTTTCAGAAGAGTGAAGAGGAAGTAGGCTATGGAAAGTTGTTTAGAATGGATTGGAAAGGAAAAGAAAAGCTGTGAAAGTCATATCAAAGTCAATTCTTGATCCACAGATGAATGATGAAGATAAGTTATGTCCCAGATAGAAATAAAGAGAGAGAGAGAGTAAGAAAAGCTTCAGTGTTCTGCTCCTTTTAAACTATGGGATTTATATAGCTTGAGATGGAAATAGGATGGGAATAAATAATTCTAATGACATCAAGTTTAAGGCCTGTGCTTTATTTGTCCCTGAAGATAGACAGTTAGTTTACTGGTGCATTCACTGTGCTAAAGAGTAACTTTCCCCACCAATAGACTATTAGTTTATAGGTATATCCACTCTGATAAAGTATAACTTTGCTCCCATAAACTTTGCAGTTGCTCTCTCCCAGGCAGGCAGAAAGTCTCCTAACCTCAAAGTAAATTAAGTAAATAGGAAGTAGGGATATGTTATTTTGTAATGATTTTTCTTGTTCTTAAAATCTTGAATTCTCTCTTTGGTGGGGGACTGGTGGGAGGAGGGAGAAGCATGCGTAAAGGATGGGTTGGAGATTGGCTGCAGAGAACCACTGTTCTCTGTTGTCTGGGACTATGAGCATCTTCTATCCCATGTTTGTTCCTACCCCATGCCATTCTTGACCACACCGCTTCCTTCCATGGTTTCTATTTTTTAGCAGCAGGGAAACACTGTCCTTGAAATTAAAATTTACCTGACCTAATTTTACTTTTAAGGAAGTATGTGTGTGAGTGTGTGTGTCTGTGTGTTTAAACTCCAAGCCACATTCCTTAAAATATATTAATTCATAAGTTGTAAGGAAAATGTTACCCTAAAGATGTCATCAAAAAGCAATATTTGTAATTTATCTTTTCCCTCTCATTTTAATTAAGAAGAAATTAGCAATGCATATTATAGTATGGACAAAGATGAACTGTGTAATGTAGTGTTTTAAGAAGAAAATGTTCATAATCTTACTACATTAAGAAGCTTGCTAAAATGTGGTCTAATGATCCCATTTAAATACACACACACACACACACACACACACACACACACACACACACACACTCATAAATGCAAGCATCTGTTTAAAAAAGGAAAGTAGGAATAATGGTAATTAATGAACATTTTCATAATGGGTAATTTTTGGCTTTTTACTACTGTTTCTTTTTTCAAAAATAGTAGATATTGAAAATATAATATAAATAATGTTTATATATAAAAATAATTGAAACAGTGACAAAGAGGATGCTTTTCAGAGTATCCATTTCTAAAAATTCTAGACTATTTTTTGATAGTTGGTATTTCGGCTAAATTACTTATGTTGCTCTACTTTGAATATTGAATCCACAATTGGCAAAAAACAGGTTGAGAATATTTATTTACAGTGATTTTCATAAAAGCAATCTAGTAGTACTTTTTAATTTTTTATTATTCTTTTAACAATTCCACATATTTGCTTTGCATGCAGGCCACTGTTACCTGCCTGCCACCTTGTTATCACCGTGTCCACCCTCTTCTTTTACCTTAAATATCTTTGTCTATTCATTTTGTTTTATGTCTCACCAAAATTGACCAGGGCCACCTGTGAATACTGGTTTGAACCTGTCAGTGGGAGCCTGGTCAGCTCAGCAGGTGATGAACACCTGAAGAACCTGATCCCTGGATCCTCTGAGGATCCACTGACCACCTTTCTTCGACTGGTTGTTGATGGGCCTGGCAATGTGTGGGTGCAGAGCAGGTTGATGGGAGAACTTATCACAATAGTTCTAGTAAGTCAGGTGACTTTTATAATTCTTCATTCAACCTTCGTCCAGCTCTTACATATGCACCTCCATGTTTTCTTCAGCATTCCTTGAGCCGTTCTATCTCCCTTTAGCATTAAATGTGAACATATATATGTGTAAAATGCAAAAATGTGGGCAAATGCCCACATACATGGGGGTGCGCGCACGCGTGCACAAACACAAACACACACACACACACACACACACACACACACACACACACACACAAAATACCTGGTAAGAATTGAAATTTGGAAAACTGATTTTCAGGCCATTGAACTATTTTGTTGTGACAAAACCAAATAATGTGCTTAGGTGAATATTGAATCAGGGAAGGATTAGTTTTTTTCATAATTGAACAAAACCATACCCATATTCATGATACCAAACAGGAAAATCCAGCACTTTACAAGGCTACCCCTCCCCTCAACAAAGCTGTGTTGGTGCTTGAACTCTGTATTGATTTGTGCAAAGGCATTTTCTCCCCTCCGAGTGTACAATGAGTCTTGATGTCTACTTCATGAGAATTTTGTTTCCATTTATATTTTCTTCCAGAGGACTCAGCAATAGCCCATGTGTTTTATGGCCACCAATGCCATCATACATGCTCATACATACATACATACATACATACATACATACATACATACATTGCCATGACTAGTCATTTCACATTCTTTTTATTTTCAGTGTCCACTATCTTAGCTCAATAGGCAATAGTTGCTCTGAAATGAAATCCTGATTCCTGTGTCTGTCTGCTTCTCTTTTACTGAGTTTGACTTTAAAATTTTAATAATGTAAAGCTACATCTCAGTTTCTATTGTCAAGTATTCATTCTCCTTTTAACAGAAACACAAAACATTCTGATCGCTCCCTAAAGGGCAATTTGTTGCATTGTGCTTCTAAAAAGTGTATTAATGATTGAATGTGTAGTGAGTGTGTAATACAGAAGACATGCGCCTTTCATTTTTTCTATTTATAAGAAATATCTGCTTTTGCTCTTGTGACACTCATTATTTGATATTAAGACAAAGCATCACCAGTGAGCGGTAACCCTGACCACCTGGTGATTGTTGATTGACAGCTCAAACGTGTGACCTGCTCCCCTCTGTTTCGGTTTTCTTGGATTTTAATTGTGACTTACATTGTCACCTTGGGACTTGCAGCAGCATTCCTACTCCAGCAGTCTTTCATGAATTATAAACGATGGTCATGACAGACTAAACTTCAGCCCTACGGTGGCCATGAAGCACCTAACAGAGGTTGCCTGCCTTCTCCGTCATGTGGTCTGAGGGCTGGAAATTTGACTTTATGGATTAGCTCAGCTAAAATCATTTTCACAAAATGTTCCTCCCTGATGTTTATATTCTGTAGGTTGTACCTACAGTACATATTTCCCCTGAGTTAATTTCTGACAACAAGCACTTCTCCTAATACCTTATTTATCCACTGATTTTTGGAACATGTGTATTTGGAATTGGTTCTAGTTTCTTTATGTTGTGATAAACACCATGACCAAAAGCAGCTTTGGGGGGAGAGGGTTCATTTGGCTTACACTTCCAGGTCATAGTCCAATTTTATGGTATTTTGTTTGTGTTCTGACAAATAAAGCTTGCCTGGAGATCAGAGGGCAGAGCTAGCCACTAGTTAACCATAGAGGCCAGGCAGTGGTGGCTCACACCTTTAATCCCAGCACTAGGGAGGTGGAGATAGGAATATACAGGCAGGTAGACACAGTACCTCAGGCCCATTCATTTGGAGTATTCCTAGGGACAGGATCCAGCCCATTCAGTCTGAGGATTCATAGAGATGGGATTTTCCCATTAAGTCTGAGATTTCATAGAGGTAAGAAGTTTCTGGTGGCTGGCTGCTCTGCTTCTCTGATATTTCAGCTTTCACCCTTGGTATCTGACTCTAGGTTTTTATTGATAAGACCAATTAGGATCACACATCACAGTCCATCATTGAGGGAAGTCAGTGTAGGAACTCAAGGCAGGTATTTCAGCGAAAACCACAAAGGAATGTCACTTCCGGAACTATGGTCTGCTAGCTTTCTCATTCAGCCTAAGCAGTCTTGCCTAGGAATAGTGCTGCCCACAGTGGGCTAGCCCCTCCCTCATCAATCAAGATGTGCCATAGGCCAATCTGATTTAGATAATTCCTCTGCTGAGGTTCTCCATTTCTCACAGACTCTTTGTATCAAGTTGACAATGGAAGATAACTTGGACAGTTTCTACAAATATTAGCTAGTAAAAAAAAAAAAAAAGCAAGATTTGAATTGGCCATCCCTCACCCTTTCTGGTAAGAAGAGTTACAGGAGCAGATACATAAGAGCTCTGAGGATAGGCCCCATCCCAGCAGTAGATTAGTTAGCACAATATGAACTCAATGGTATTCTTGTAGACATTTTGTCTCATACTTCATTGTTTGAGCATTTTTCCCTCTTTTATAAGTCTTGCTTATATATTATGGTTTCCAATGTAGTGTTTTTGTAGGTGTTTTCTTCTGTGTAAATTTCTTGTATTTTGAGTCTTGCTCTGTGTCTCTGTCTCTGTCTCTCTCTCTCTCCATTTGCCTTTTTGTTTTCTAAGTAGATAGAGATAGAACACATATTTGGGTGGGTATGGGGTAGGAGGATGTGGGATGAGTTTAGATAGGAGAAAGTGTGATCAGAATATATTGAAGGAAAAAATTAATAAAGGTCTGCTTTTGCAAGAGAATAAAGTGGAAAAAGTTATTAGATACATGTGGTTTGCCAAAAGAAACTTCTGATATTACTTTCCTGTTTCATACAATGTCATATCAGAATAAGCTGAGGTGAGTAGAATGTATAGCAAAAGATAAAGAGTCTCAGAGATAAACCTAGAAAGGAAATGGAAAATTTCTGTTGTATTTGGGTATACAGGTTATTTCTAATAACTTGTAATAATATACAATCTAGATTATAAAATAAGTATTTTCTTCATGAGTGAGCATTGACTAAAAGGAATTTAAACTCTTAATTTTAGGACAGAATTCTTGTCACTTAATAGAGCTTTAAAACTGGATTAATTTATCTCTTCTTTTTAGATATTTTTTACCTTCATTTATTTTATTTTTATGTGTATGAGTGGTTTGCCTGCATGTATGTTTGTGTAACATATGTGTCTGGTGCTAATGGACGCCAGAAGAGAGTGCTGCATCCCTTGGAAACTGGAGCTACAGATGGCTGTGTTCCTCCATGTGGGTGCTGGGAACTGAACCTGGGTCCAGGAGAAGAACAACCAGTGCTCTTAACTGCTGAGCCATCGCTCCAGCTCCCTCCCCCTTTTTAATAGAACCCTCCTAAAAGTCAGTTTCATTACTTCTACGGTCTACTGAAATAAATATCCACACTCCTACCCCTTGCTTTATTGATAATCTTTGCATGTTTGTAAAGAACATTTCAATAGCTGATGAATCAAGTTTGACCTTTGGCATTTCATATAGGTTATGAGCAGAATTGGCACTGTCACCCAAGTTATGCAACGTTGGCCATATTACCCCATAATTATCACCAGTACTTTCATCATACACACTCCCATTTGTGTACACACACACACACACACACACACACACACACACACACTCACTCACACACACACACTGCAGTTCTGTGGTATGAACTCAGGGCCTCAACACATACTGGACAAATACTCTACCGCTAGAGTAATCCCCCAATTTCAGAAAACTCCTAGCATTATTCAGAAACTAGATGTTGGGGAACTCTGGTCACATAACCTTTCCATTTTATGTATTTGTCTTTTTGTGTTCCTGGTTTTGCTGAGATCTGAATAGCTGCCTAGACAAAGAAAGAATTATTCATGTTTGCAGGACTGAAGGACTTTTCTCCCCAACACACACACACACACAAACACACACACACACACACACACAATTCTACTTAGAGAACACTTACAAATGTTAAATTTGGCCAGGTCTTTAGTGTTCCTTGCTATGAACAGCTGTGTTTAGTGTTCTCAAGAACACATCCTATGCAATTTGGCTTCTTCCATGGTTAAAGTCAGACTCTTAATGTAGTAGAGTAAGACAAGAAAATTTTCACATGGAGTCTCTTTTGGGAGAAAGAACATGTGTCAGCAGCAACAGAAGACCTGAACGGGTCTCCTTGGATCATTCACTAATCCTCCCCAATAGAAATTTAAGTTAAAAGTGAAATCTGGTGTGGGGATTAAATTCTAGTAACACTAATGGCTAGAACCTTGTTTCTTGCTTCTCTTACCCTACTCAGTCTGAGGCAGATGGTGAATTGAACAGCAAGTACAAAGATGTTGAAGTGTCTTCTAGAGCTTTATATATTTAAATTACTTCACCGTGTGTGTATCACTCCTTTGTTTTACTTTTTTTCTTCAAGAACCATGGAATAGAGGAAATCATTACAATGCTGGGCCACCCATAAACTTTTAGAAGCATAGACCCATCCCTAGGACCTAGAGCAGTTATCCCATAATTGGTATATGCAGAATTGATATACAATAGCCCATGTATCAGCCACCAATTATGGAAAAGAGGGAATAGAGGTGAGTTTGTCAGCAATTTAAAGGATGTTGCCTTCCTTTTTTCCCCTTTTTTTTTGCTTTAATACTTACTGGGTGGTGTATCCAGAGGCTTTTCTACATCCCACCCAGCCCCATAGCCACTTGTAAAAGAATGTTTGGCCAATGGCTCAGGCTTATTACTTGCTAGCTCTTATATCTTAAGTTAATCCATTTCTATTAATCTATGTATTGCCTCATGGCCAAGGCATTACTCGTCTGCTGGAATGTTGCTCCTTGGGTGGCTGGATGGCGTCCTCCAGAATCTACCCTTCCTCTCCTCTATCTCTGCTTAGATTTCCTGCCTGGCTCTTTCCTGCCTTGCCATGGGCCAAATCAGCTTTATTTATTAGCCATGGAAGCCACAGAAGTTCACAGCATATGGAAAGACATCCCACATGAAGGTGGCAACCATAACTTCCTGATCTGACTCAGTTTCTCCCCAGTACTCCAAGGCTGAGGCTGTATTGTGATGGCCACCACTACCTTTGCTCTGCCCTTTAAACAGGCTGGTTTTCATGACTTTGCATCTGAGCACCCTCAAGCATGTAGAAGATAGATTTCTGAATGTCCATTTTGTTCAGCCCTTCACTCTTCAGTATGAAATAATAGCTAACACACTGTTCTTTAGCATCTGTCCCCATATTTGCTATTCTTCTTCTATACTTAGGATATTCTCCTTTGTTTTGCTTGTTTTCTGTTGTCCTATCCTAAGATGGCAATTCCATAAGGGCTGATGCCCCTGCCTCTGTTTTCCCCTTAGGTGTTCTTAGCATCATGGCTGACCTCTCACTACTTGCTTCTTGGATACCTGACAGAAACATCTGTTCTCCAGTCCTTCATTTCCTTCTGTATTTCCCACTTGGCCTCACCACAATGTTCTGTGACAAGTGCCTACTGTCTTCTTCTCTCGCTGAGTTTCTAGAAGGCCTCCAAGTAGTATAGTCATTCTCCGAAGCCATTAACTGATACTATTTGCAGTGTGTGTCCTAATGAACCCTGGCCCCTAGATGTTTGTTTTCATTCAGCTTTGAAGACCCCAGGCTAAGGAGTAATCCATTTTGACTCTTTGTCATGAAGGATGGTTTTCCTGTTCCTTTCAGACATTCTCAGCTGTGGGATCACTTTCAGGTCTGTTAATGTGATGTTATTACCCCACTGCTTAACAGGGCCCTGTCTCTGCTACTACCTGCCCTGGTTCACTTATCTGCTCTTTCTTTTAGGCCTCTCAGTGTTGACATTTTTCTTCCACACTTCTGTATATACTCTTGCATTCCCCCTCAGTGGAGGATACAAAAGTGTTGCACTCCAGATTTACTCGGGTATCCTTTGGCATTTTAAATACATTTCCCCTATGAGTTGGACAGCTTAATCATCCTTTACACATCAGGCCATTTCCACCTGTGCTACCCTAAAAGTTCTGAGAACACATGCCCTTCTTGTTTTTTTTCCTTAGAAGCTGCCACCCTGCCTTGTGTTGTCTTTCTCTCTAAGAATACTTTCTTCTTGTCTTTCATCTCCACTACATTGTCCCTTCTTTTCCATCACTTCTTACTTCTGTTCTGATAGACATTTCACTTCCTTGGTCCCATTTTGCTTGAGTCACTTCTCAGAGATGTAGATAGAAGGATATTCTCAGGTGTGCAAATTTTAATTTCCTCATTCCTTCTGATTAATGGCAATGTTGCTGAGTTCTTCTGTATTTACTCACACAGGAAATACCTAAGATTTCCTTCCTTCCACTCTGTTTAGTAGTAATTTTTCCTCCAGTAGTCTATGCCGTAGGTAACCATGATCAGGACTTATGACGTGAAAACCGAACATGGCACCTATGAGGCTGTCACTGGGCAAAACCTGTGATCTGAATCCATCTCCTCATTGAAAGTGCTGAACTTCTCAAGGCAGCCAACTGGGTATCGGAAGTAGCCCCAGTAGTTCACTTGTAAAACTTAAGAATACAAACTTTAGCCAGGCGGTGGTGGTGCACACCTTTAATCCTTGCACTTGGGAGGCAGAGGCAGGTGGATCTCTGTGAGTTCAAGGCCAGCCTGGACTACAGAATGAGTTCCAGGAAAGGTGCAAATCTACACAGAGAAACCTGTCTGGAAAAAACAAAAAAACAAAAAACAAACAAACAAACAAAAAAAAGGATACAAACTTTGACATCATATGCATGAATCCTGCTACTACTGCATAGGAAAGGCTACAATGAAACCCATAAGACCTATACCTACAAAAGTAAAATACTCAACCACCCCTCTAGGTTCATAGACACTAAATTGTAACTTCTGGGCTAAAATTCAGGGTCTTCATATTGATAAGTATATGTTAGGGAGACAGTTCACTAGCCACCTGATCCCCCTCCCGTTTTTATGCTGTGTTTCCTGTGTGCCTTCTCTCCTCTTCTACCCTGGCTGACACTCAGCTGATGACTGCAGACACAGGAGGGAATTTGGCCTGTGCTGCTGAAGGGTTCTCTCTATGTAGATGGCTGCACTTGATCTTTCATTGGAACGGGCCTCTCACTAGTGCCTTTGAACACCACATTTGGTCCCTTTGCATCTTCCTTTATTCTTGCATCCAAGCCTTTGTCCATTGATGTGTCAATCAGGAACCATATTTTCTTCATCCGACAAAAGCATATTTACTCAGCACTTAGAGTATGACCGTGCTGTTGGACATGAAATGTATGATCAGTTTTGTGAAAGGTAACATTTTTTCCATTGATTTCCTTAAGTTAAATTTCATGCAAGTACCTGGATGACATCTTGGGAAGTCTGTATATGAATTATCTATTCATGATCATGTGGATTTTGTATCAAAAAGATTCTTTGCCCCAAGCTACTTTTTCTTTTTAAACTTACATTGCCAACTCTCAAGATGAAGATGAGTTTTTTTTTTCCCTCTGACTTAAATCTGTCCTCCAGTTGTTATTAAGAAAAGACCACATAGAAGTAAGGAAATTATTTTCCATGATATTGTCAGTTCTTGGCCCTTCCTATTTCATATTTGTGTTCCATAACCCTTTACCTGTTAGTGGTCACTGATTAATGATTATGTCAGTGCTAGTTCAAGATGTCAGAGTAAATCTAGTCTTTTTGTTACATAAAACCTCTTAAAATATATAAAGTCACAAATAATTCCCGAGTCTCCCATTTTATATGGTAACTTCTTCTTTTCATCCCTCATATCACAAGCTTTCAAGAGCATTTACGTTACTCAAAAAATATTTTAGTTATCAATGTTTGTTTGAGAACTGACTCAGACATCACCCCATTATGTCCAAGTCTAAGTTACCGAGAGAACAGAGAAGTTACTACTCTTCATTGTGGTCACACTATCATTTCTGCATCCTAAGAGATCATTAACTCCCCTTGACAACTACAGAAGTCCACACCACACTCCTTATAGCTTGTCGAATTGGCTCTGTCATGTTGTCATGTGATAAAATGTCAGAACAAGCTTCCCAGGTCCCATGTGACTGAATGTGACACACAAGACATTCTGCTGTTTTTGAAACTGTTGGCAAATGACAAAACTGAGACGAGACCATCCAGACCATTCATTGGGGAGTTTGCTAATTTATGACGTATTTCCTGGACTTACTGGCTGTTTTCAAATCCATACTTTTAAGATTGAACTCCAGGTCAGAGGTGTGCTGCTGAGGAGCAGGAGGGCATGCCCTTCTCTTACATGTAGAAACTAAGCAAGGCTCCCGTAACTGATAGAAAGATTCATTTCCAGTCAAAAACTTTTTCTGAGATCAAAGGCATTTCACTCTTTACTGGAATAATGTCAATTTAGAGTCTGCCCCAGATGTGTTGCTCAATCAAGTTGGAAGGGAACTCTGGAGCTTCCTTAACATTGCTTTAGTGCTGGCACAACCTGCCATTTTTACCTTCCTGAAGCTGGATTAACAAGACTTTGTCTTCATTAGGTTTCTGTCCATTGTGTCTGTATAATCAAGAGTCATTTGTCTTGTTACAAGATCTGTTTATTTTGTTATTGTTGTTTGAGATAGGATCTCACTGTGGAGGTCTGGTTGGCCTAACACTAACTCACAGAGATCTGCCTGTCTCTGCCCTTGTCCTTGGAGAGTTTGGATTACAAGTATGTCCAACCACTCCTGGCCTGTTTTACTTTCTTAGTTGTTTATTTATTTTATAAAAACATACCTTACAGCAGTGAAGAACACTGTTCATTTATATTGATTTTCATTTGTCTTTAGGGATTGCTTTTTGTAAGGCTGGCCATAAAACTTATAATCATTCTGCCTTGATCTCCCAATTAGGATTAAAAGCATGTGCCATCACATCTTACTCCTTCTGGAATATTGATGTAAAATTTCAGAATCTTCATAATGACTAAGTATTTATAATAAATAGGATGATTTTTTTTAGAGTTCATTAAATAGACTACCTTTTTTGTATTTTTTAAGTGGATTTGGCATCACTGTGTATGCTTGCAGCTTCTTGGTTCTTGGGATTGCAGGTGTGAGCTACCATGCCCAGCTAAACCATCTTGTTTCATCTGTTCTACTCAGAAAAAATCTTTTCTGTGATACACAGAATCATAAATATAGCAACTGAATATAAACATACGTGTTTTTATATTTACATGTATTTCATATACACAGGTGTCTCTGTATAGTAATCTTAAGAAAATTGAAAACTGAGGTTTGTAACTTTCAGAAAAGTCTTAAACACATACCCTACAGATAAATTGCTGTCCTCTTTTCAACTAGTGACGGATAGCAACAGAAAAGCATTGTGGTCAACATAAAGAAGGCTAATTATGACAGTGTGACCAATGCCAATACAAATCCTGCATTTACTTTAAGGAGTTCTAACCTAAATGAATTTAAAAATCTACAACTGTGAGACTCTAACTTCATTTTATGATACACTCATATATGACAACAGCTCAATAACAAGCTCTCCATTTCATGGAAGAAACTTTCAAGTAAGTTCCATACTTAATGTAGCTACTAAAACGCACTAAGGACATACATTCAAGTCTGCACTTCCTACCATGAATTTGGTTCTTCAGGTTCTCCTTTCAGCTCTTCATTGCATTTGCAAATGACTGCTCCCCTGTAGGATTTCAGCTTGTCCAAACCAACAAGTAGATGACTGTTCTGTGTTTATGGCCTCACACATGGTTATGGAGTACTTTTGTTTTATGAGGAATAGACAAAGGTAGTTTTTTGTTTGTTTGGATTTGTTTTGTTTTTGCTTTTTTTTGCCTCTGAGGATTATTAATGTTTCTTAAATGTAACGCCTTGAGAATAAAAGCATTATATTGGTGGGAAAAGAACCTTCTCATGTACATATTTGACATGGCACATTTTAAATCTGTGGGTTTGTTTGTTTGTCTGATCTTGAATTCAGGATCCTCCTGCCTCAGCATCCACCACCGCATCTAACTACATCTGTGCATTCAAAAAGAGAATGCTGTTACCTAATGCAGTGTAGCTGAAGAGAAAGTTAAAGAGACAGGGAAGGGCCATTTCCTCTCCTTTGCCCTGTCATCAGCTCCCTAAGTAAACCCCTGTTCAGCACTTAGAGGAAGAAAAGCTCGGGAAAGGCCTTCCATTGGGAGCTGTAGAAAGGGGGAATGTCCCTTTACCCTCTAGTGGTTCAGTGACTGATCTGCTAAAACAAACTGACAATAGACAGGCTATGGCTGAAAAGACAGATTACCTTCATAGAGGCATCAGATGAAGAAGTTAAGCTCCTCATGAGTCAATGAACTTAAAGCTTAGATGTGCTCTTACCACAAAGGGAGAACTGGAGAGAGGAAATGATTTCTAAGGAAGAGCAAAGGAAGTTTGGGGAAATAAGTAGGCCCAAGGAACAGACAAGAACCCAGAAAAAAGTTCATCTGTGCATTGGATGTAGGGTTACCTCCAGAATCAAGTTGACCTTTAGTTTTTAATGAGATTATGGGGAAGGAACTTAATCAGATGAGCAGCCAGACTTAGGTAAGGGATTTTGAGAGAAGGCCCTTTCTTACGTTTGAGAAGACAAAGAAAGTATAGAAAAAGTGGCTTAGGTGGGTCAGAGAAGTCTTGAAGATACGTCTTTAGTTCAAAGAGGAATCATTTCTGAACGGCAGCAGAGTGTCAGCAAATGGTCTGTGGGTAAGCAACTAGAAGTTACACAACCAAATGTATAAGGCAAGGTCATTTTGTCTCTGTTGTCTCTGTAGATTTCCCCATCATGACCTTGTCCCCCCTTGCTCATATAATCCCTCTTCCCTCTCTTTGACTAGACTCCTGGAGTTCGGCCTGGTGCCTGGATGTGGGTCTCTGCATCTGCTTCCATCAGTTACAGTCTGATGACCAGGGTAGACCAGTACAGGCACCCTCTCCACTATTGCTAGTAGTCTTAAGTTGGGGTCATCCTTGTGGATTCCTGCGAACTTCCCTAGCACCAGGCTTCTCCCTTACCCCATAGTGTCGCCCTCTATCAAGAGATCTTGCTCTCCCACTCTGCCCCTCCCCAGCTCAACCATCCATTCCCTCATGTTCTCATCCACCATCCCCCCCTCCTATTTTGCTCCTCCATAGCCCCAACTTACCAGTTTACTCAGGAGATCTCATCTATTTCCCCTTCCCAGGGCAATCCATGCAACCCTCTTAGGATCCTCCTTATTTCCTAGCCTCTCTGGAGCTGTGGGTAGTAGTCTGATCGTCTTTTACTTCACATCTAGTATCCACTTATGAGTGAGTACATACTGTGTTTGCCCTTCTGAATCGTGGTTACCTCACTCCAGATGATATTTTCTAGTTCCATCCATTTGCCTGCAAATTTCATGATGTCATTGTTTTTTTACAGCTGAGTAATACTCCATTGTGTATATGTACCACATATTCTTTACCCATTTTTTGGTTAGGGGGAGTTTGTAGGAACTCACAAACTGTAGACCGACAGCTGTGGAACTTGCATGGGACTGGACTAGGCCCTCTGTTTGAGGGGCCCCTGGCAGTGGGATCAGGATCTATCCATGGAGCATGAGCTGGCTTTTTGGAGCCCACAGATGCCTTGCTCAGCCTTGATGGAAAAGGAAGTGGCTTGGTCCTGCTCAACTGAATGTACCAGGTTTTGCTGACTCCCCATGGGAGGCCTTACCCTTTTGGAGGAGGGGATGGAAGGTGGGTTGGGAAGGGGAGGTGGGGGGAAAGGTGAGAGGAGGGATGAGAGGAGCATCTGTGCTTAGTATGTAAAATGAAAAAAATAAAAAAGAGCAGTTTGTCTCCTCCTCATTACTTTCTGTCACTGTAATATATCTGGAAATTCTGAGTTAAAATAATAAGTGATAACAGCCTACAAAATAATTAACACTAAGTAGCCCAAAGAGGATAAATGTAACAAGCCCAGTTGCTTTTTATATAAGGTCTCTTCTGGGAAAGTTCCCTTTAATGTAGGAAAGAAATATTTTATGTCTCATATACTAATCCATTAGACATCTTTCATTGAACATATGACATATATCTTCCCACACATAAAGCCTACACAAACTATTCTTACTTTTAGAAAATGTACTAACACACCTTGAGTTCAGAGTAATCATGACACCTAAAAATGATCAAAAAAGGAACACAGCCAATAGTTGTGTAGAGAATTACACACACACACACACACACACACACACGGAGAGAGAAAGAAGGGAGAATGGGAGGAAGAGAGAGAATTATTTTCTATGTTCAAACTTTAGTTACAAATAAAAATTTAAGAAGCCTGTAAGGAAAACTTGGAAATTCCATGTCTTTCCTATAGAAGCCTCAGCATGGCTGAATCGTGAAGACTCTCACTGCACCCTGGCCCCCATTAGAATGTGCCCATGTTACACAGTCTTCTGTATCAGCTACATGGAAAGCAGTCAAAATACCTACATCAAAAGGGAAAATCCTCCCATTATTTTGGTGACAGGATTTCAAAGTATTAAGAATATGGAGATATACAGAGTCAGCATTCAGTAGTAATGAATACATTTGGAAAAAAAGTTTAGAGGAAGTTAGAGAATTCTTCATATAGGTGTCTGTGGCAACTAGAAGTCACACAACCAAATGTATAAGGTGGGACACCTGGAGCAGAACTGGGAACATTCTTAAGGTGGCCAATGCAACTGGGGTAGAGTGCACACACTGGGCACTGGAGACATAAGGGGACCAGATATCGACAACAAAAATAATGAAGAATCTAATATCCATGAATATGTTTTAATGCTATCTGTATTAACTCACATTTAAAAACATTAAAATCTAGCACATGAAGATTGGTAATTGTGTATTGCAAGATGAATTTACCAGTTTTAAAAATTAGATTTTATAGTTGGGACAAGTCTTTGCAAGATTTCTGTATTAAATTTCAAAACATTATTTGGTTTCTTCATACAATTTTGTTGGTCTTAAGTGATCAGGAGAAGGTTTTGGTCCTGGAGTAGAAGCAATCAAGAACCTATAATATTTTCTAGATAGTGCGCTGTCTAGTTATATATTACTAACCAAGTTATTTTGTTAATTTAATGCTTCTTATGATCAAGTAAACATCACTTAAACCCATTAATGATGGAGAGCTGTGTTCAAATACTCAATGGTGGTTGAGCATTTCTCAAGGTTGACTGCCCTTGGGGACAGGTAATAGGACTCTTCTAGAATCAACTATCTTTAGCCACAAAGCAGACCACTGTAACTTTAAATCTCTTTTATTTCTCATAATGCAGACAGTATTTTCTCCCCATGTGGAGTAACATTGGGTAATTCACAATACATGGAAATTGTACCAGATACTGTAAATATTTAATGGGTTACTAAAAAAGTCAAGGGGAAATCAGAAAATATGCTGAATGGGAAAAAAGTGAAGAAGACACAGAAAAACATAAAATGCAGATGAACTATCACCTAGATGGAATGAATGGCTATAAAGGCCTATATTTAACAAGAGGAAAATGTGAAATCAACAGCTTCCTCCCCTGCCCTAAGGTAATGATGGTTGGGGAAAATTAACTAAATCTAAAAGAAAGAAAATAACTGAATAAAGACTTTTTTCAAATGATTTGGTGACATAAAAAAAAGATTAACAAATTTGTAACTCTAAAATATGGTTGATAGCAAAAGTCAGAAAAAATGTCAAACCTTGTCCTTATGAAGAAAAAGAAGGAATCTCAAACTGCTGAAATTAGAAAAGGTTGATTTATATAAATCATAAACATCGTGTGGCAGGAATGTGAGCATTTAAACACCAACAAACTGGATGAAGTCGCAGCCTTCCCTTGTTTATAGAAGATGTTTAGTTGTCATCTCTTAGAAGCCTGTTCTTTTCTAATGAGAGTCAGAAGGGAGTGGGTCCTGAGTGGAGGGGGAGTGGGGAGGAACTGGGAGGAGTAGAGGTGGGAGAAACCTTAATCAGAATATATTGTATGAGAAAGAAATCTATTTTTAGTAAAAAGAAATTTTAAAAAAGAACTTTAAAAAATATAACAACTGAAACTATAATAAGAAATCATCATGATAAAGCTAATGATACTAAATTTTGAAAAGGATTTTTGTGTATGGCCCCAAACACTGAAACAGTAACTCTTTCGAAACAATATTATAATATAATTAAATTTTAATGAAAATAGAATTTTTATACCTCCATGGACACCATCAGTTAGGTGTAAAACCAAATCACAAAATACAAAAGAATTTTGAAAATTGTATGTCTTGTTAATGGTTTGCATCTAGAATGTGAAAAAGAAAAACTCAAAATTCAATAATAAAACACAAAAATTGGAGAAGTTATTTCTCCCAAGCAAGTTGACAAGTGGCCTATAAACCCAAGACAAGACAGTCAATATCATTAGTTATCAGGGAAATGCAAATTAAAACCACAATTAGATATTTAGTGTCTACTCGGGACTGAACTCAGGTCCTTATGCTCTCAAGGCAGGCAATTTATTGACTTAGCCTTCTCCATAGCCTCTTTATGGATTTTTGACTCCATATTTTTCTAAATATAATGAATGGGCTTCTCTTGTGGCAGTTTACAGATAAGAGATCTTTAGAAACAGTTTTACTCACTCTAAGTAGGTAAATAATTATGCCATTAAAATGGCATGAATATGTATTTTTGTGTAACAAAATTATCAATACCATTTATTACCATTAACACCATAATAATGATATAGTGTTATTATGTATTGATCTGCTATCATAAAATTGAAATGTGTTCTATACATCTCATGAGCTCCCTAATGAAAATCGAGAAGGAACACTGTATTTTCAAAACAGTCACACCGTTTTTTGAGCCTTGGGGGTCTCTGACTTACCTTCTAACACTAGACTGTTCATTTCCTCACTGTTTAGCAGCTAGAGAAAGAGGAAAATATGTTACCTTGCGGGTATTCTCTGCTAAAAGTTAGTCATTCTGCTTTGATGTGTGTTCCCAATGAAGCATTATAACATATAGAATATTGTCACGACATTCCTGAGTAAACAAGCTCTTCATACCACAGTTTCATCTGGCATTACTTTTGTCGCCACCCTGGCACCTCTAGTTGGAAACACTGTAAAGTCCTGCCATGTATGGGGTGCCATCTCTAGAGTCCACCTAGTCCCTGTTGGCTCACTTCTAGCTGCTGCTTATATTTGGATCATGCATTGGAATTGTGCACTGCAGGCTCCTGGCCTCCCTGCCATTTGAAGAGGCTCACTGAGGGTGAGTGTATATTCATGGAGGACAGCACATAACCATCTCCTCAGTATATGGACACTCTAGCCATTCTCTTATTCCTACTGATTTTTTAAGTAGTATAGGTTTTCAGTATATGAATACCCTACTTACCTAGCAATAACATTCTGCCAGCCTAAATTGTCCTTAATACATTCATGAAGAAAAGGAAGAAATGACTGAAGAATTCCACTTGGGAAATTGACAATATCTGTGTTCTTTACCCTGTAGGGAAGATATCTGTTTTCACGGAGAACCTGTAGAAGTATATGCATCATTGATGGTGCTTAATTTCATATGCATGATTACCTGTTTCTTCAGTCTCCAAGTCCTTCGCAAGTTTTATGATGTCATCTCAGCATAATCAATACTGACATCATGGTGGTAGAGGCAGGAAGGGCAAAAGCAAAGGAAAATTAGTGGATGAAGTCATGTGAGGCACTAAGAAGTAATCATGGAGTCAGGACATTAAGTGTCACTATCTCCAAAAACCTTGAGAACTTTCACATCATTTAGTGGATGTGCCTAAAATATCATAGAAACAGGGTGATGTGGTCAGAGACTTGACACTGATCATATGAAGGAAACACCAAGGTTAAATCATGCTTAATATATAGTTAGCCCTTTGCATCCATAACCAACCACAAACTGAAGTTTATGTACCAAATAAACATGTGGTGACATTCCCCTTTATCAGTATTCCCTAACCAATACACCAGTTGTTTATAGTGCACTCAGATTGTTTTAGATACAAGTGATGTAGAGATTATTTAATGTGCACAGGAGGGCATGCACAGGTTATATTCCATTTTATAAAAGTAATTGAGTATCCATGGGTTTTAGAATCCATGGTAGTCCAAAAATCAGTCCCCCGATGATACAGAGGAAATACTGCTGTATTTTCTTCATGATATAAACATACATAATGTTTACTAGACAGGTTTGCTTAAACATTAATATCTGGCTATTGATAAGTTAAGTCTCTATGATCTGGAGAGTTCTTCCATTTATAACAATAATTCTCAAATTCATTATAAACATGATGTGCCCTTTAAAGTTGTCCTAATACTTGCCAATTTATATATAGGGAATTATATAGCATTATAAAAAGTAAGGTCTCCATGGAAAGTCCATGGTAAATTTCTTAAGTAGAGTATCCAATCAGGGTTTCACAGTAGTCCCTAGGCCCCCTGTCTAGACAATAAAACCATGATTTCTAGAGATTGGCCTGGGCTTGGTTCTGAGATTGAATTGTTTGCAAATCTTCCCAAATGATTCTAGTGTTGAAGCAGCTTGGAGAAGTTGCCAATAAAAAAATAAGGAAGAGATGGAAGGAAGGAGGGAGAGTAGAATTCCCCTGAAGACTTTGAACCACACTCCTTATGTTTTAAACAGGAATAACATTTTGAATCAGTGGACAAGAGAAAAGGCTGCCTGTGAATTCCTTTGTCTTAGACTCAGAAAACCATCCACAGGGAATGGAAAATTCCCCTATGAAAATTGTTGCTCAAAGCTGGAAGAGTGAAGGGAAAAAAAACAAGAAAAAGCGGTAGTGAGCAAGAAGAGTTCACCTTGCAGACCATATAAGGTGTATGTCAACATCTACGCACAGCAACAGAGGTGCGCCCACACAGAGCACATAGCTGTCGTTCTATTGAAAAGTATTCTGGGAACTTTTGAAAATTGAGCTTATGAAAAGCTTCTGATTACTAAATTAAAATTTATTCTGATGAAAATATGCATGAAATTTCTGTCAGAGCTTTTGGAAGTCCTAATTTGGGAAGGTGTAGGCAGAGAGTTTGGTGTCTTGAGTTTTCCAATTTAGTAAATAAAAGATACTTCTTTCATTAAAAAAGAAAAATTATTAATCCTCCCTCTCTCATGTAAGTTTTAAAGTGCTCTTTATTTTCTTATTTTTATTTAACTGAAAATAGATCTTCTCTCATATAAAGCATTCCAACAACAGTTTCCTCTCCCCCAGGTCCACTCCTGCCCCCCATCTTAAGAGCAAGCCTCCAAGAGACAACATCCAATCAGGACAAAACAAGATAATAATAAGACAAGGCAAAAGCCCTCATATTAAGGGCTAGACAAAGCAACCCAATAGGACGAAAAGAGTTCAAAGATCCAGCAAAAGAGTCAGAGACACATCCACTCCCACTGTTAGGAGTTCCACAAAAATTCCAGGCAAAAAGCCATAACATATATGTGAAGGACCTGCTGCAGACCCAAGTAGGCCCTGTGATTGCCAATTCAGCCTCTGTGAACCTGTAGGTGCCCTGTTTAGTTGATTTAGTGGCTATGTTCTCCTGGGGTCCTCCATCCACTCTGACTCCCACAATCTTTCTTCCCCCTCTTCTACAGGGTTCCCCCAGCTCTGAGAGGAGAGATCGACTGGAGACTTCCAAGTGTACTATTTATTTTCAGAAAAAGCATCTCTTAAGAAGAAATACATTCAAAATCTTAAGTTAGTAGCTTTACATGGTAAAACAGTCAATATGGAATATTCTGGTGGAATATTAATTCATCAATGAATTATTATCCTGAAAATTATTGTCATTTGTTCTGTACCACATATTTTAAATGCCTCCAAAGTGATTCCATTTGGGATTTGGGGACCAGCCTGATGGGATTAGCTGGAAGTTTCTTCCTTAGAGCAGTGTCTTTGGAATGACAGCAAAGGGAGGTCTTGCTTCACATTTTACTTTAAATGGCCATAGCTGCAAGCAGGAAAAAAACAAATAGCATCATTGAAGGAGGTGGAGTCAAGGAAGATCCTGGAGTTTATAAGGTTGCCTCTGTTTGTTGTTAAGTAATGAGCTTGAAGTAATGGAGACTTCCTGCTGGGCGGTGGTCACAAAGGCCTTTAATCCCAGCACTTTGGAGGCAGAGGCAGGGGATCTTGTGAGGGCAAGCCCAACATGGTCTGCAGAACATGTTCTAGGACAACCAGGGCTACACAGAGAAAACTTGTCTCAAAAAAACAAAAATTAATAATAATAATAATAATAATAATAATAATAATAATAATAATGTGTTCTGTCTCTTCCCTGAAATGAAGATCCCCAAATAAATATGGAGAGCTGGTGCTTTACAGGAAGACACTTCAACAGCTTTTCTGAAACTGAGTTTTAACACTGAGAATTTATAGACAGCCATTATTATATACTGCAGCTGATGTTTTTTCTGTGTCCCACCAGGCCCATGGTCAGGACAAATCTCTCTCACCTGCCAGTCCTGCAGCCACTCAGACCCATATAAACACACAGAGGCTTATATTAATTAAAACAGCTCAGCCATTAGCTCAAGCTAACTATTGAGTATCTCTTACACTTAAATTAACCCATAATTCTCTTTTATGTTTAGCCACGTGACTTGGTACCTTTTCTCAGTTCTGCCTTCACATCTCGCTTCCCTGGTCCTTCTGGCGACTCTTGACTCAGCCTTCCTGTTCCCAGAATTCTCCTCTCTGTTTATCCCACCTATACTATACTTCCTGCCTGGCTACTGGCCAATCAGCATTTTATTTATCAACCAAATCAGAGCAACACACATATACAGCGTACAGAAAGACATCACCAGCAATATACCTGTGAGTGCATGATGGCAGTGCATGGTGCAGTGCTCTCATGGAGTTCGGAGGACAACTTTGGAGAGTTGGTGCTTGCCTTTCACATTTACATAGGCTCTGAGGATCACATTTGGTGTCCCAGGCACGCCCACTAAGCGCCTTTAATGTGAGCTATCTGACCAGCCCCAATCTGGGTCTTAGAACAGTTGAGACTGTTTGAGTATGAAATCATAAGAATCATATCCCAAAGAGCATAGATTTCCCCATGAATCATTAGAGTGATAAATGGAGCAGCTATGGAAAGAAGGCATTTCTAAAACTAAGGGGTAGGGGGGAGATAAAATAAGTTTTCCACACCGCATTCATGGTTAGGCCTAGCACATTCTGTATATGTGGTCACCTTTGCTGAATATTCAGACTGCCCCATGCTTAACTTGACTCATTTGCTGCTGTTAACTTCATACTGGTAGTAAGATCCACAAATTATGTTAATGTGCATTTCAGATGGCTTTGCTTTGGAATGAAAATGCAATTAGAATAAGAATGGTGCTGTTACTTTGTTTCCCAAACAGAATTTATTTCTACACTGAAGGAGCTAACATTTTAATCAACATTAAGCACAGGCAAAGTAGACATGTAGAAAAGCCAAGGCTGGATACACTGCCTGTGATACTCTATTGCAACTGGGCAGGAATGCAACAAACAGCAGCAGGCCTCCTTATCTCTAAAGGATGTCCTAATGTTATGAAACAGACTGTTCTGGTTTACCAATTTTTTTTTTTTTTTTAAAGAATCTGTCAGTCTGGTCTCTGTTTTTGTCACTACTAAATAGCTTGTTAAACCATCTCCAAAGGATTCCTTCTTCATCAGTAAGAAACAAATTGTTTAGTCTGCTTTTTCTCACTATGACAGAATGTCTGAGAATAACTGAATCGAGGGTTGATTTTGGCTGGGGGTGAGGGGGTAAACGGGACTCACAGTTTCAACGTCTTCCATCCATTGTCACTTGGTCATGCTGCTTTGGACATGCTTGTCACTGCTTGTCATCTGGGCCATGAGACAGAGGCATAGTGCTGGGATTTCATGTCCCTGGAAAGAGCACACTCCCAGCGTTCTAGTTTCCTGCCACTTGGCTCCACACACTCCAAGTTCTGCTGCCTCCATGGTGACCAAAGCTTTGACACTTGGGCCTTGGAAGGAGAGCATGTTTGATCCAGATCTTATAACTTCAGCACAGCACTGAATTCAAGAATACTTTAAATGCCATTATTATTCACATTATGCATCTCCTCTGTCATCTGTCACTTCTTCAAATGGACCCTGCCATGATCTTGAAATATATTAAACACTTTGATTATGCTTGTTTTTGATGGCATGCAGTAGACGACACACAAGACATTAACTTTAAAACAAGAATAGCTGCTTACAGAATATTCCAAATCTCAGTCATTTTTTTTCATTCTCAGAGTCATAGTTTTAAATTTTAGTGTCAAATAAAATTTCAGTGCAAACTACACATTGTCATCCCAAGACTGTGCTGTAGCTATCTAACACCTCTTGCTACTAAAACTAGAGGACAGAAAGGTAATCTGGTAGTCTGAGGAGAAAAAAAGAGAGGATCGAATTAGGACTGGTGCAGTAAGAACAAGGGGATACATCACTATCCTCATATCTGCATCAGCATCCAACACTCGCTTCTACCAATGGCCGCGTCTTCCTTTCTCCTGGTTATTCTTTCCCCCTGCACATGCTGTTACACAATATTTGAAAATACTCTATTCATTTTTAAAAGTTGTAAAACTATCATTCAAATTGAAGCTTTCCTATTTCAACAGTTACATATTTAACCATCATCAAGTGAATTGTATTTCTTTAAGTCCCCTCCACTCTTCTAAAGGTAGTAAGTTTGGAGCAATTATAAAGATACACATTTTTATACCTGGAAGTGCTCTCAGAACTAGTAGTAAACATTATCGTAATTGTCTAGCCCAGTAAAAGTCATTTGTTTTTTTCTGACTGACATTGTAAGTAGACTTCTCACACCAGTATAGTCATGAAATCATGAATGATATTGCCCCCCAGCACAATGAAATCTACCTCACTGGCCATGGTACTGTTCAGCATCATTAGTCCTAGTCTTGGGGAGACTTCATTTTATATATTCGTTCCAGTGTTGGGCTGGCTAAAGCATCATCATTCACACATGACTGATCTTATGTGACCAAGAGAATTTCACTTCTGGGACTAGAGGGTCAACAATTACTGTACTTCTGCATTGCTCAGTCTTCCTCACTGGCATGAATCATTCAATAGGAAAACAACTGTTACACCATGTGGGTTCCTCTGGGAACCTGTTTTTGTTGCTTGTTTGTATGGTTTTAGGGCGCTACGTTGTACAGCCAGTAAGGAGGCTCATCCCTGGGAGCGGTAATTTCTCCTTCTCCCAGGAGTCAGTAGTTATCTGGCTTACCTTTTGATGGAGCCTTAAGCTTCCCCTCCCCCAGTAAAGGAGCCACAGGGCTGGAGCTCTGTCCATTGTTTCTTTACCTGATTTTCCCATTTGTGTAATTCTGTTGGCCTTCCTGTCTTTGGGATAGAATCATTTGCTTTTGTGTTATTATTCTGACTCTTACTGATTCACATGGAAACAGCTTCTAGCCTACAGTCTTTCCTGGAAATTATCTTTACCGTTTTTTCTTATTTATTTGATTTGTTGTTGCTGCTGTTCTTATTGTTTGTAGTGTGAAGGGAGAAACCTAGAGCATTGTGCTTGGTAGGCAAGGGCTGTATCTCCAGCCTCTAATGCTGCATTTAAAATAATACTAATAATAATTCATTTTACCAAATCAGCTAAAATAAAAATTTCTCTCATATCAGGATTTTTTATATATATCTACAAATCTCAGATTCTGTGATGTCACTGGGGGTTAAAAAGTCTGTTAGGAGAGTTCATCAACTGAACAATTTAGTGTCAGCTGTTGTAACCTGATGAATAGTTCCCAGAAACGTTCAAAATACATTGAATAAAATTCTCAAAGAGTTGATAAGAATATTTGTTTAAAAAAGCATTCCCAGAAATCTCATTCTTTGGGAGAGTTTTGGTAGAAGCATCAGGGAAAGGAAGCAGCTGAGAGAAGCTGGTGGGTGCATTTTGTACTAGCAAAGCAAGGACAGACACAGTGAGAAAGAGAGCACAGAGGAAAATGAAGCCTGAACTGGAAAGAACGCTGCCTCTTTGCCTTCCATTTGGTTTTGCCCCAGGACGTGGCAGCTTTGGTATTCTTGGAGAAAGGGTCAAGCTGGTGCCCTTGAAAAGCCTCCAGTTTGCTTCTGGTAGACATGTGTTTCTAGAACCATCTGTAAGGTCTTGAAAGCTCAGTTTTGGGGTTTTGTTTTTGTTTTGTTTAAATTTAGCTCAAGGTCACTAAGGACCAGTCCATTTAGTCTAAATCTGGTGGATTAGCCGAAACTCCTATGAAAACCCCGTCTCTGCTGTTGAGAAGTGGAAGTTGCAAACTGAACAAGTTTTCTGAAGTCCTAAGGTTCTTAGCAGCCAAATGGGACGGTGTCTAGACTGCAAGATGAGGCAACAGGAAATACAGAGTTGAAGGTGAATGAATGCAGGTGTGGAATCAATTTTATGAGCCATGTTCAGGTTCAGGGTTGGTAATCTCACAGCTCAGAATGAGATCAGGACCCAAGCAAGGCTTACACAATACTGATAGGAGAACAGCAGTGTGGGGCCTTTCCTCTGACCATATTGACTCTCAAAAATAGGACCTCAGCATGGGAGCTGAGCTAGCTCACACATCTGGTGGCCTAGCCGGAGGGGATTCCCCAGTGCGTGGATTGGACAACAAACTGCTCCTTGGAATGATTTCAGTGTGTGAATCACTTCCCACCTCTGCTATTATAGTTCACTTGCACAAGGGTTACCCAGACTCCTGGGACTTGAAGCTTGAAATGGGGGCTTTCCAATTTATGATTGATTTTGCCTAGGCTATAACTTAGCAAACCACATATGACCTATTTATATAACTACTTATAACTAAGAGAATTCATGAGAAAATATCTTCATGAATGATGCATACAAAAACTGACTTATAAAAAACCATTTACCTTCATTATAATCATGAACTTAATATTAATCAGAAAGCCTTTACTGATCAAGGAGTGTTTGTTTTCAGGGGAAACATTTTCAAATTGTGTAACTTGTTCATGTGCTTTCATATTCAGGATGGCAATCCATGTAAAACATTCAAAAGAGAAAAGATGATGTAAAACATAACCTTCCTCCTTCCTATTCATAACCTAAGAATTGAGAACCAGAATTGAGCAATTACTCATTTATTCATTTACTTAATATATGAATGTTTAATTTCTAGGCATTGACTTAAAATGAGCAGATACATCATCAGCTCTGTTCTTCTAAATTCACATTCCTAAGGAAAGAAGAGTAATCTCTAAGTGATTTTTTGCCTTTATTGGCCATTTGTTTTTCATGTTATAAGATTTTAGAATATTTATAAAATATTTTGTTTCCTTAATATCTAAAATCTAGTTTTATGTCAAAATTATTAGAAAATCCAGGCACACTGAAACATGCTTGTAATGCTACTGCTTGAGAAGCTGATAATGGAAGATTGATAGTTCATGGCTAGCCTAGGTTACATACAGAGTTCCAGCATAGCCTTAACTACACATCTTGTCCCAAAGCAAAATCAGATCAATTTATTTCGATAATGGAACAATTTATTAAAATCTCATGTAGGCATAATTGTGTTTTCAGTGATGAAAAGCAATATGGAGGAATGGGATCTTAGGTGTTTTTTTATTATTATTATTGTTAAAAAGATTCCCTGTGACCAAGACAACTGATAGAGGAGAGGGTTTATTGGTGGAGTGCTTACAGTTTCAGAGTGTTAGTCCATGGCCATCACACAGGGATCATGGTAGAAGACAGGCAGGCATGGCACTGGAGCAGTAGCTGGGCACTTAGACCAGGTCCTCAAGTTGATACACAATAACACTCTTAGCTACCTTTCTGGGAGTTGCTGACCTATCCCATGCCCTCTAAAACAGCTCTGTCTTCTCTGCTGCCTTTGAGTACAGTTAGTGACCAACAGGGAAGAGCATAGCTTTGTGTTCAGTATGGAATGTGTTTGGTAGCTGCGAGTGGCAGCAAGTGTAAGCTCATTGGTGTAAGCTAGTAGAGGCTAATTTTCCATGTTTGCTCATGCTACTGCATTGCCTCAACTCTGTGAGTTAAGGCCTCGTGCTTAAAATGAAATACTTAAAGGGAAGGGATTGAATTTATGGACCATTTTAAGATCATCATTCCACAACTTTTAAATCTAGCCCAGCAGTTCAAAAGTAATTAGTTAGCAATAGGGTTTTACTTTACTGATAGCCATGGACTGAGTTAGTATGTATGTGGTGCATTGCCATGTTCTGATATCTTTTCTAGTACCATATAGGACCAAACAATA
The DNA here is from genome assembly GCF_903995425.1 of Onychomys torridus. NCBI lineage: Eukaryota > Metazoa > Chordata > Mammalia > Rodentia > Cricetidae > Onychomys > Onychomys torridus. Next base: position 25,002,363 of record NC_050465.1, read on the forward strand.
CTAATCTTTTTTTTGTATCAAGTAGGTAATGGCATAACAATTGTATAGATGTAGAAACTGAAGCCCACCAAAATTAGATTTCACAGAGACACACAGCTGTGCATGACTGGAAGCTGATAAGAACTAGGAAGACTGGGCACAGAGTACAAGCTGGTCATCACTTTGCTGTGCTGCTGACATACTAAGTTACATGAATCTTTCTTTATCTGCAGCTTTACTTTCCATTCTTTCAGTTACCTATGGTTGATCATTTTCTACCAAGTGGAAAACTCCATAAATAATTCATAAGCTTTAAATAGTGTGGACTCTACATAGCAAGATGAAATCATTCACGATTCTGGGGATCATCCCTATGGTCAATGGATCCATGCTATATATGTAACCTGCACACTAGTTACTTAGCAGATACCTTAGTTATCACATAGGTGCAAAGTATGGTCAATACTCCCAGGACTTATTATAGCACATTGTTTTAATTGTTCTGTTTTACTATTTTTAATCATTTCTTCCTATACTTAATTTATGAATCATAAGTAGGTAAACAAAGAAAATACAGTATATTGAGATATCACTGCTATATAGAGCTGCAGACACCTGTTGGAGTCTTAGGATGTAGAATGCCTGGACTGTAGATTGACGTGCCCTTGAGGGCATTGGCACACATTGCCTGTGTTGCCTGGACCAACAGTCCATTTAAAGAACATTTTTATTCTGGTCTTCTTGTAAGATGTTACTCAAATGGCTTCAGTATGAAGGGTATTTACCTCACTTATCTGTGCTATCATGTTTCCAATGTCTTCAGGATAATGCAATAACACATTGCAAGTTTCGATACTTTTACCTTAGAAATATCTGATGATATGAGCCACTTAGATGGGCACACTCATTGCCTGCTTGCATGCACACAGCAAAGGGGACCAGCGGAGGGCAAACTTTTCTTCTTTAACTAAGGGAAGTAGGGAATAAATGAACAACTCTAGTTCACTTTTGGAATCTGTGTTCTGTCTATGGCCTGATACTCTGTATCAAGAGTTTTGTGTCATGTATAGTGCTATTTAAAAAAGAAAATGATTCCCTTGGCTTGAACCAGGCAAAGAGGTAGCTGGCAGAGTCTAGGTCTTGGAGAAATGCTTAGAAATGTGCTAATATGGCTCCCAGTCTTTTCAACATTTCTTCTTTGTATTTCTGGTACTTTTTATGATGGTGAACCAACCTCTTTACCTAGCTTTCTTCTCCCCTGCCCCAGCCCCCACTTTACCTCTTCTGTTCTTCTGTTTTTACTTTACTAAGTCAACATACAAAGCAATGGTTTTCACCATGGTATTGTCTTGAGTTATCATACTTTTTTCTAATGAATTTCCTAACTCCACTGCCTTCTCCTCCTCCTATCCCTGCCATCCCCTCTGGATGTTTCATTCCCCCTACTCAAATAGTTCCCCCTGCTTCTTTATATCATGTTTTCCCTCACAAACTCATTCCCTGCCTGAGACCACATCATAATCCTCTTTTCAGTTCTCTCTCTCTCTCTCTCTCTCTCTCTCTCTCTCTCTCACACACACACACACACACACACACACTCACACATACATACACACAAAGAGAGACTATACCATATATATACATATATATGTGTGTGTGTGTGTATATATATATATATATATATATATATATATATATACACAATTGCATATATGTAGTTTTAAATCTAGATTCTACATATGAGAAAAAACATGACATTTGTCTTTCTGTTTTTGTGCTTAATTTCATCATTTCCAGATCTATCCATTTTCTTGAAAAATATTGTTTCAGGAAAATTTCCTGAATTTCCACTTAGAGGAAAAAAATTGTCATTTTTGCCAGGGAGATTAATACAGTGCCATTGTATATAGGGTGGCATGTAGCACAAATCCAAAAGGGTCTTATTAATAAAATCAAACCTGAGGCCAGTTATTGGGGTGAATGCTAGAAGATCAGAGAAGCAGAACTAACCACAGCTACCTCACCTCACCAGTTCCTCAGCTAAGCCTGTTTCCTCAGACTGGAAGCCTCTGTGTCCTCATCTAAATGGGTCTCAGCTGAACTGCTGTTCAAAAGCCTAAAAGCTTAACCTGCCCTAGTTCCTGGTCCTCACACCTTATATACCTTTTTCCTTTCTGATATCACTCCCTGGTATTAAAGGTTCAATTTCTGGGATTAAAGGCATGAGTTACCATGCTTGGCTGTATTGTTGAACACACAGAGATCCAGGTAGATCTCTGCCTCTGGAATGCTAGGATTAAAGGCATGTGTGCCACCATTTTCTGGCCTCTATATCTAGTGGCTGTTCTGTTCTCTGGCCCCAGATAAGTTTATTAGGGTACACAATATTTTGGGGAACACAATATCACCACAGTGGCACATCATCGTGCACCTCTAGGTGAAAGCTGATACCTGGCCATTGTGAATAGTAAAGCAATAAACATGGATGTGCAAGCATCTGTGTGGTGTGTTGATTTAGTGGGTTTGTGCTTGTATACAAGGATTGGGTAGCTGGGATATGTGGAAGTTCTGTTTTTAGTGTTTTGAAAAACCCCATGCTGATTTGCATAGTGGCTGCGCCAGTGTGTACTCCCACAGGCTGTGTATGAGGGCTCCTTTCCCACATCCTGAACACATAGGCTGTGTGTTTTCCTGATGGTCCTCATTCTGGATGCTGTGAGATGGGATCTCATAGCAGTTTTAAATTGTGTTTTCTTGCTGGCTGGGGATGTCAAACACTGTTTTCATTGTTTTCCATTTGTGTTTCATCTTTAAAACTGTTTATTTGATTCATTAATCCATTTGTTGATCAGATGATTTCTTCTGATGTTTAATTCTTTTGAAGTTCTTTTTTGTATTCTAGATAAGAACCCCCTATCAAATGTGTGGCTGGAAAAGAGTTTTCCCTTATTTTGTAGGTTGTCTGTATGCCTGGTGATATTCTTCCCCTGCTCTGCAGAAGCCTTTTCACTTCATATAAGCTTACTTGTAATACTTGACATTGTTTCCTGTCTGTTTGAGGTCATTCTCAGAATCACCTTTGTAAGATGAATTGCTAAATGGTCTTATTAATAAAAAAAAAAGTCCAGAGTCAGATGTTGGGGTAAATTCTAGAAGATCAGAGAGACAGACCAAGCCACAGCCAACTTCACCTCACCAACTCCTCAGCCGATCCTGTTTCCTCAGACTGAAAGTGTCTGAGTCCTCACCCAAAAGTGTCTCAGTTGAACTGCCTAAAAGCCTCTAGTTCCTAGTCCTCACTCATTATATAGCTTTCTGCTTCTTGCCATCACTTCCTAGGATTAAAGGTGTGTGCCACCATGCCTGACTCTCTTCCCAGTGTAGCCTTGAACTCACAGAAATCCAGACAGATCTCTGCCTCTAAAGTGATAGGATTAAGTGTGTGTGCCACCACTGTCTAGCCTCTATGTCTAATCTAATGGCTGGCTCTGTCCTCTGATCCCCAGCTAAGTTTTATTTGTTAGAGCACAAATAAAATATCACCACACACTTTAACTGTGCCTGCATCAGGAAGTGTTTTGCCATGGCTGCTTGGGGGCATCTATGAGGTTGCAGGTCTTACTTTAAGGACTTTCATCCATTCTGAATGGATTTTGTGCAGGGTGAAGAGTGTGTATCCAGTTCTAGTCTTCTGCAGATGGGTCACCAGTTTTCTTGGCTATACCTATCTAACTTTATTTCTGGCTACATTCTGTTAGTCTGCGTGTCTGTTTTTACCTCAGTCCTATGACTGACTTCTCATCCCTGCAGTATAATTTGAGATTAGGTGTTGTCACACCCCCAGCATTAATCTTTCTATTTATGGTGTATAAGCAATCTTTTTGTGCCTCTATATGGATTTTTTAGGTTTTTTTTCTTTTTTACAGACTTTATTACCCCAAGAGTTAATAAAATAGTGACCATTGTCCAAATCTGGCCCATTGCCTGTTTTTGAAAATTAGATTTTTATTAGAGTAAGGCCAACAACTTACTTATTTTATCCACAAAAATAAAACCAAAGTGGAGTTGTATTCATAGATATAGATAAATCTTATTATTCCAGGAGAAAGCTTCACATAATATTTATAAGTGAGAACATTTGACATAATATGCATGCATCTGCTTTTTGGTTTTGTTTATTTGCTTGGTTTGGTTTGTTTTGAGACAGGGTTTCTCTGTGTAGTTTTGGTGCCCATCCTGGATCTCTCTCTGTAGACCAGGCTGGCCTTGAACTCACAGAGATCCACTTGGCTTTGCCTCCCGAGTGCTGAGATTAAAGGCATGTGCCACTGCTGCTCGGCCTATGTGCATGTGGTTTAAATGTGAAAAACATTTCAGTTTTTGGTTACTGAATAATAAATTATCACAAACAGAAGGGCTCAAAATGCAGTTGTAATCCTCACAGTTATGTAGTTCAAAATTATGTTCTGTTAATTAAGGGTAAACTAGATGAGGTTAAAGTGATATCTGAGACAGAGTATTCTCTTCTGACCTTATTCAAACTGGAGGAAGAATTCAGTTTCTCATAGTTGTATGTTGGAGGAATCTCTTTTCTGTTCTTAGCCGGAAGTTTGCACCAATTACCTGTTGATGATTCTCTAGAGGCATTCCTTGCCTTGAGCCCTTGTCAGTCTTCAGAGGCAAAATGGAAAATCCTGCCCAAAGTGAATCTGCCGGTTGGAAGAGTTCCCTCTAGGACTCATCCTTTACTGGCTCCTGGTTACATCACGCTATTTGAGTTTAAGTTTCCTTTGGCAGGGTCAGCTGATTTGGGATCTTAATGGTGTTGTCAGAACCAATCACAACAGCTTCTAAATTAGTATTTCATTGAAAGACTAGAGAAGTGTATATGTATCAAGGCTTAGAAATATTGAGATTCGTCTTTTAATTCTTCCTGTTCAATATGCACAGCAAAAAAAAAAAAAAAATCAAAGTACAGTTTCTTCACTTATGAGAGGGCAACCATGCTATGATGAAAAAGAATAACATAAATGTTAGAAAGTGCTTATCTGAAAAGACTAGTTTGAAATAAAACTTGGACATGAATATATTTCTTTCATTTAATGGGAAAACCTACACAAAAATACAAAAAAATATAATATACACCCATGTGCCAAATATCTAATAAAATTGCATTTTAATGGATGGTTTTCTTTAGCTTCTTAAAGAAAGAGAATACTTTCTGTAGACTTGAAGACAAATTGTAACTTTAGAATAAATATATCTTTCCCCTCCATATCTGGCATAAGTAATAATGTTAATAACTCACTATGCATTTTAATTGTTTTTATAGTTCTGTGAAAAACAATCATTGAGGTATTGATGGTGTTTGCATTGTATCTATAGAGAGCTTTCAGTAATGCAACCATTCCCCCAATATTCATTCTTCTAACACATGATTGCAGGGGCAGAGAGGACTCTTGCCACCCTCTAATGTTCTCTCTCATTGCTCTCTTCAGTGATTCTAACTTTCATTGTAGAGATGCTTCAGCTCCTTGTTAAGTTTATCCCTAAGTGTTTTTCTTAAAGCTAATGTGAATGGGATTTTTCTTCCCGACTGCTCTCCTGGTGAGTTCTTTATCAGCATGTAGAAGAACTGCTTATTTTCATACACTGGTCTTTATTCTGCTACTTAGATACAATCATGTATAGGTAATGAGCATTTTCTGATGGAAACATTAAGATCTTTTAAACATAGGGCCATGTTGCTCTCAAATAGGTATAATTTAACTTCTTTCATTGTTTGTATCCCTTTCATAACTATATCTTGTCTTATTGTTGTAACTAAGACTTCAAATACTATATTTAAGGAGAGTAAGAACTGTGGGCACCTTCATCTCACATGAGTTCTAGGGAATCTGGCCTCAATTTGGTAACTGTTGGCTCTAGGTTTGTTCCACGTGCTTCTACCCTGTTGGATTTTATCCATTCTATTTCTAATTTCTGCAGCTGCATCACGAAGGCATGCTGTATTTCACTGGAATTTTTCATATTTATTGAAAGGATTGCATGCGTCTGTCCTTCAGTTCTGCTAGGGCTCCTGTTCTGTCTTTAAGCAGGTAAAGTGGTTGAGATGTGTTTCTGTTTAGGTCTCTCTACTCACTTCTCATTCTTATAGCATTAGATGCCTTAGATCATTATGGTCCCCTGCCTGGTGCATAGTGGAGCTCTGTCAACACTGTATGTGACTTATTTACCTTTCCACTGGGCAGACATTTAGAAACATAAATATTCCATCGCAGTAAATACATGTTCATAGCTATTTATGCTAGACAGAATCTTGGATCACCAATTTACCTGTAACCAAAGACAGACATGGATCATTTAGATCATTATATTCCATAAAATGTGGGCAGGAGACAAGGACTTGGAATGGAAAAAAGGATGGAACCAGAAGAGGTTTAAAGAATATTTTCTCGAGTAGATGATTTTGAGCTAGTATTAAAGATGACGAGAAATTATCTGATGAAGACATAAAACAGAAGGGCACTTCCAGAAGAGAAATATTAACATATACATATATATGGACTTGTACTGTGATTGTATAATGTTGGAGCAGAGAACTTGGATCAGCACCATCCTTGAACACATGAAGACATTTATCTCTCACAGGTGGCCTTTGCCCTGCATGATTTACAAGCAAATCATAGTAAATGTAAGCAATTTATAATCAATGTTTTATTAAAGAAAAGTTAAACTAGGCTACACAGTTGGAGATATCAACCAACCTACATCATACAAGAAGGAAGATCATGTAGTATGCAGTATACATTATACTGTAAGGAAGACCGAAGGAAGGTGGTCACAGAATTGTAACCAATCATATGCATTCTTGATTTTGCTTATATTTAAAAGTAAAAGGCCTCATTCTGTGTTTCCTAAGTGGAGCTCTAATTCATGTTTTTGCAAATAAAATCTTTATATTTTAAGTTTGTTTTCAGTTTACATTTAACACATAACACAATCTTAGCCCCTTGCAATTAAAGAAGATAATGTTAACTTGTTTATTTTAGGCAAAGCTAGAAACATTATTACATATAATCAGCCACAAAATAAAAGCTCCTTGATTTCAATTTCCATGATGGTGAAATGAAATCTACTAGTTCCTTGACGTTCAAGCTAAGGGTCCTCTTCACTATTTTACTACATTAAAACAATGCTTCTTAAAAGAAGCAATGAGAATTTAATGCACAAAGTAGAATAATAAAAGATAGCAGTAAACCTAGAGGAGAGCTGGTTCTGTTAAACAGCTTTTTTTTTTTTTCTATTTTCTATTTCAGTGATGAACTTCTCTCCAAGGAGGATCTTGTTGTTATTGTCTGTGTTCTGTCTTGCTTTTGTTGATTCTGTCTACCCAAATTTGCTCACCTTGCTGCTGAGTATGGACTGTTACACCATGTCATGACATTTTAGGTCAGTGCCCAGCCCAGGGAATCTCAAGGGGTTGTTTAAATGCCTAGGACATTGTTTACTTTCTAAATCTCACATTCCTCTTCTTTGCAAATACAACCACAAGATGCATAAATTCGGGTCTGCCTTCTGTCTACTATTTACCAGGAAGAAGGGTGAGTAACTGAGTTAATCTTATATTTTTGGATGTGAGCCTAGCCTTTAACGGCTGAGCCATCTCTCCAGCCCATAACTGAATTAATCTTGATCAGCCCTTTTCTTCTGTACCTCAACATATCCAGTGGTTTATTTTTAAGTCACATACATACTTTGTTGCTTTCCAAATGACATTTTTAGAGATATCCCAAGGAGTTAAAGAAGTGGCCCAGTCATATAGCCTGATAAGCAAGCACAAGGACCTGAGTTTGATTCCCTATGCCCATACCAAAAAAAAAAAAAAAAAAAAAAAAGAGCCAGGTGATTTGGCGTGCCTGTAAATCCCAGTGCTGGGAGGTAGGAGGATCCATAAAGCCCATTAAACAGCTAAGCAAATTGATGAGTTCAAGGTTCAGTCAGAGGTTCTGCACACCACCGCCCCCAAAAAAAGAATAAGTAGAGAGAAATTGGGAAGACACATGATAGTTATCTTTGGCCTCTACGTGCACTTGCACACAGATACACACATGCGCACACACACACACACACACACACACACACACACATATCTCAAAGACAAGTGCCAGGGTGTATTTCTCCTTGTTTTCTCTGCATTCTATATTTATATACATGAGAGTCCTGTTTCTTTTCTCTCTTCATTTTCTTTTCTGACCCTCATGACTTTCTCCCTACCACAGCAGTTCCCCATCTGTTTGCTTCCTTCATACCCTCCAGAAGGTGATGTTTATCGCATATCTTTAAATCAACTTTTATGCCAAGGACTCTTCAGAACAAATCCAGGAATGGTCAATTCCTGAGTACATAGAGCATATTCAAATGTATAAGATAGGTAGTGGCTTACAGTCTGTAAAAGCACACACAGGCATGTCTGCTCGGCAACATTTCTAAGTTGAGAAGCAGCTGTGTGATCAATGTTTTATAGAATTTGTAACACTTTGAAGAAATGCAGACAAGGACAGCCTGTCAGGATCCTTCCTTTCAAAGATCACAAGATTTCAGACCCCAGGGTTTTAATTCATGTCCAAAGACTAGGAGAGGCCACACATTTAGGAGCATGGAGCACCCTCTACACCTATATGTTCCTTTCTTGGCAGTCACTGCATGTCAGTACATACTACTATCAGGAATGTGTTTATCTAATGAATTGTTAGTTGAGAGGTAAAATTAATTACATTTATTAATTTTCCACATCACAGTATAATTTATTTTCAATGTGCACTATTTTAATGTTATATTTATTTTACTTTTATGTTTCTGGTGTTTTACATTTGGATTGAAAAACATACATAATCACACTTTTTGTCCACCATTGTATTTTTCCAATATGTATGTATTTAATAGCAGTGCCAAACAGTATTGTAGGAGAAACCAAATATGAAATGGATTGTTAGCCCACATCAAAAATCTTGCCTTTCAGAAAAGGAAATTTGGAAAGGGTCATTTACTAAAATATCTCATTGGCAGTTACATTTTTTTAAGTCTTTATCCTTGGCTGTCATAGGGGATTTCTTGAGGCCAACCCCAAAGCTGAGTCTGAGGTGATCATTATCCATTGTCTGAGTTACATAGTTGTCCTATCAAAGCCTTACTTTTTACTGACAGAAACTGACAGGGATTTGTGATGCATATGTGTGACTCCAGTCATGTCTCGACTCTGGCTTCACGGGGAACGGAAAATGAAGCAGTCAGAATAGCTCTGCTTCTATATGCAAATTTCATACGTTTCTATGGGGAGAGGCTTGACTGATACATGTAATATTACCTGGCCAGTCCCTTCAAAGAGAATGTTGTAAAACAAGTGTTTGTTACAATTCTAGCATTGTAACAGTTTATTTTTATTTAGCTAGAAGGTAGTGTATACACTGATGTATATGGTCAATCCCACACTGTAGGCCTAAGAACTTAACCTAAGGGCTCAACTAAGTACCTCTGGCAGCCCAAGTCAGCGGCCTATCCTACCATATGGATGCATTAGGCATCCACACGCCGTTCACTTAATATTTCATTTCCTTACTGTAGTCCATGAAAGCCTTCTGCATACTCCAGCAGTCCAGAGTCCAGCCTGCTCCAAAGATTTGTAATGTTTCTGAAAAGTCTGAACAGAGCTCACCCCTTATTCTACTTCATAGGAGTCTTTCTCTTTGAGGGACAGTACACACTAGAGCTCTCCAGAATGTGTCATTTCGTTTCCTTTCTCAGCCAGAGCCTGTGAGTGATGACAGTGCTTGGTGATCAGTGGACCCAACACTTCACCCCTCTCCTTTCTAGCTGTCTTTCCTTTTCTTGGTAAGATCCCATCTCCTACTACTGAGGAATCCAGCATTACAGAGAGAAAATAAAACAGTCAGCTCTCTTTACTGTACATTCCACTTTTTAAAGAGATACATTATTATATATGTTATATAACAGGAAGAGGTAAACCCAAGTTGGTTATTATAATATTTGTGTGTGTATACATATAAATACATACATATATATGTATATATATATATATATATATATATATATATATATCACATATATAGATGATGTGTCTCTGCATTTGTGAGAGAGGGAGACATAGGATGGATGGAGGGAGGGAGGGAGAGAATGAATATTGTCTCAAAAACCCACAGATCCCTAAACCTAGGATGCCTAAGTCTTTTACACACGGTGCTCAATATTTGCATATAGCCCATGTACATCCTATGTATACCTTAAATCATCCCTAGATTACATACAGTTTCAAATACAGTTCAAATGCTGTGTAAATAATTTAACCTCAATATTTGTTCATATCATAATACCCAAACAATAAATACATGTCAAGTCCAGACATAACCATCATAATCGTCTTAGTGCTAACTACATAGCACCTGTCAACCAAAGAACAGGATTCATGGATATTTCTTCTTTCTTAGTTTTCATGTGTTGATGTGTGTATCCATGCTCACATGTGGGACAGGCACATTGCATGTAGAAGCCCAAGGTGGATGTTGGAAACTGTCTTCAGATGGAGGCATGGTCAGAGCTCAGCAGCGTGGCAACTCTTGCTCACCAGTGTGATCTGGAGACCCACCCTTGTCTGTGTCTCATAGGGCTGGATGTACAGGTAATCACCATACTCCCCAGGCAATTTATTTTGGTTCTGAGGATCTGATCTTCTACCTTCATGCACTTCCCCCACTGGGGCATCTCCCTAACCTTTTACTGGTATTTCTGATCTAAAGTTGGTTCAGTCTACAGAGGTAGAACTCCAAGGTATGGAGAATGTATGTGTGTGTGTGTATGCATCTCATATCCCCCATATACATGGTTTTGCCCTCTAAAGAGTCACAGTTGAATAAAACTTAAAATGTATATGTATTTTCTCCTAAAAAAGGTTCAGTTGAGTATGTCTCAGCAGATGTTACAATCTAATAAAGTAAAACAGGTCCAGGTGAAGCAGGATTACTGTAGCAGTATGATTTTTATTACCAATATAGCTTTTGACTGGTTGTTGCCACAGGGCTGGCCAAGAGAGCCATACATCAGATGATGTATATTTGGTAATGCAGAGAGTCAGCAATTCTACTTGGATTAGCATCTCCATGTGTGTTTGTGGCCATGAGATGTCAGAACTCTGAGCTTCACATAGTTCTTTTCCTTGCACATAATCAAACAAACTACTGATGTTTAATTCCTTTGCCAAAGAAACTAAATCATGATTGAAATTTCACCTGTATCCTGCTATTTCCTTCCCAACCACTCTCTACACACATATGTACATGTGTGATCCCTTTATACTTTCTTGATTTCTGTTGCTGGTCTATGTTGTATTCTCACATCTGATAATTTGGATTTAGGAACCTTGGATGACAGAGAACATTCAGCCCTTGTCTCTGTTTGATTATTAATATAATCTTTTCTAGATCCACCTATTTACCTGAAATTTTCATATTTCCTTAGAGTTTGTTGAAATTTTCCACTTTAAGAAGTCTGTAATATTTTACATTAAATTTGATGGTTTGTATTATCTTTTGCAAAAGTAAAAATAAGGTTTATAGCTAGTATATTTAGAGAAATATTGTTTTATATTACTTCATTATATATTTAAATAATTATTCAATTTTTTTAGTCTTGAAGATATGAACTATGACTTAACAAGGAATGGCCTCAGCTTAAGGAGATATCAAACAATAGTGGAAAGACAGTCTTTGTGTTTGTGAGTCATTAACAATGGAGATTAACTGCTATAGTTACACACACGCACGAGTACGCGCACACAGAAAGAGAGAGGCACAGATGTATGCATGCTTGCACATACACATGTGCACATGGCCCTGATGGGGTTAAAAGAAGAGTTGAGAGAAGGCACACTTTCCTCTGCAAGGTGACAGAAAGACATTGTTCTGCTGAGTAAAAGCAAACATTAAGAGCTCTGGAACCTGAGGCTGGAGACTGATGGGAACAAGTGCTGTGTTCACTCCTTTGCTGGCTTGTTTCTACTCTCTCCTCACAGTTCACTACAGCCCATCCTGACGGGCAATCTAAAGGAGAGAGGAGCCTGAACACATACCCTGTGCCACAGTGTGTCAAGTCTAAATGCCAGCACTGTTTTGATCTAGCATGCTTGAATCTAACTAAGTTGCACATCATGCTCCTCTCTGCCCCAGTATGTTTTCTCTGCTTAGATCTGATTGGTGTCCTCACTGGTCCTCTGTGCTAATTCTTCGGCTCCTCAGCATCTTTTCCTAGACTGTGTTTTCTGAATTCCACTCCAAAGAGTACAAATTGTCACCTTATTTCCTGGTTGGTGTGGCTGAATTTCCTCAGCAAGGAAGCTACTTTTCTGTATTTTTCTGGACAATAGCAGTCGAGTCAAATGGTGAAAAAAATCTTCTTCCCAACTTTCCCTAAATTTTCACAAACTTGGGCAGACCAGTAGGTGAAACATGATGTGGAACTTCCTGTGCTTTCTGCTTCTTGCTCTCAAACCATGGCTTCATGGTCTTCAAGGTGATATAAAATTCTGTGGTTGAAAGCATTATTTTTAGATTTTAGGTAGTGTTCCCAAATGCAGGACAAGATTCTTTGTGGTAAGGGTGATGTCTTGGGTAAATTCTGGTTGAATATGGTAAAATATCAATACTAGACTTGACCCACATGCCGACTGTGGAGAGTCTCAGAATTAAAGTTTGGGGCTTACATTTTCTGCTTACAGACTGTATGGCCATGAGCTTTCTCTGGACATGAATGCCATTATATGTAGGGCAGCTCGGATCAGTTGTTCTTTTCCTGATCAGTCTCACAGCCCCAAAACATCAGTTTCCATGTGTTTCATGGTAACTGAGTCTACAAGTACATCACATACTCTATAGGAATACCTATGCTGGGGCATGTAGAGAAGGCAATCTTGTCTAAGAACCAACATTCCTGATTTAGATCACAAGAAGAAAACTCCTCAGGAAACATGTGTTGGGAATGAGCTGTATCTTCCTTCTTGTTCTCCATCCCTGCCCTGCTTTCCTTGAAGCAAGATGGGAAATCTCTGTGCTGAGGTTCAAAGTTAGTGCATACCACAATGTATCCAGAGAGCATAGGAACAAAGGAAGGCGGGATAATATCTACAACTTCTGGTTTCCATATACTCTAAAGCACACATATTTCAGAAAAGCTGAGACAGGAAGGCTTCCCCTGGATATGGTGGACAGGCACCAACATCAGAAAGCCAAAATAGTTGAAGCAACATACAGAGCACAAATTTCAATGGTAGAAATTGAAATTTTGTTGAATCCCCAAATAATTTAGTCTTTTCTTGACAAAACCTTTTAAGGGTTGAATAGGTACATATGCTCATTCTGCCCCAAAGTTATCTGTATCTAGGGCCAAAATGAATGATTACCTTAGAAATTGGGGTGTGTTCAGTAGGAGTCTGAAAATGGGGATGTCATTTGCTATGTTAGAATTTTTTTCAATATCATTTTCTTTTTCTCACTGAAACTTGTCTTTGGGAACATCATCTGCATACTATATTATCACCCTGTATAGCACCTAGCACAATGTAAATGATTGTTGTTTAGGGAATTATGCAGGAAAGTAATGTGTGCATGTTGAGTGTAGATATAGCCATCATAGCTTTAACCACACAGCATGTGTTTTAAAACAGAATGCTTTTTAATTTTTTTTTAATCTAAAGTTGGTTCAATACATAAATGATCATCCTGTAAAAGACTAGTGGAAATGAAATTGATGAAGGTGACTGGCCACAGAACCCTACCTCGTGATATGCTAATGTATCTCTTGGGTACCCCCCCCCCATGACTTTCCTGAGAAAAGAGTGCTCCTTTGATATTTGCTCAAAAGAAGAGCAAGTTGGTGAGTGTGCTGGCTTCATCCACTTTGTGCTGCATCAGTAGTCTGCATTTATTTTCCCCCAGGAATTTCAAATACCAGCCAACAGCATTAGGCTATGGTACTTTGAATAAAAAGATCAGTCTCTAAGTGTCCTGAAAGCATTCTGCTTCCAAATTTCTTGAAAATAAGGGGAAAAAATGTGGCTTTGTTTAAGAAAAAAAGTGGCTTATGCTTAATGGCAAGGCCATTGTGATCTGTGAATTCAGCTCTGATGTTCAGCTCTGAGGCAATAAATCACACTGATATGGGCAATGTTCCCTTATCTCATCATCAGGAAATGTTTTATCTGCATTTGAATTCTGAAAAAATCTATTATTTGGGGAATGGAAGGAAAAGCTAGATGTTTTGTTTGTTTTGAATATTCTGCTTTTCTTTTCTTGAAGATTTGTTTAAAGGGAAATAACAAATGTTTTAAATACCTATTACTGCAAGAGAGGTGTGTAGTCTTTTGTGTAAAACAGAGAAGTTGAGATGATAATGCCGTGTGGAGAGACAAGCTGTCGTCTCTCTTCCTTGGCTTTCTTCAGTACAAGAATACAGGGAAGCTATCATGAACCTGAACCTCACATACTCTTCTCAGTTCACTGCATCCGTACTGGGAGGGATTTAATTTCATTTGATTTGATTTATTTCACTCTAATGCCAGGCTCATCCATACAGATGTCGAAATGAAGAGTCTTGGTTTGCACACTCACAATCTCAAGAGTGACAAAAGGAGAGGACTTGGAAGCTCCACAAATACCTTCCTCCTGTGGAAAGTTTCCCAGGCTCTCAGAGCAGTCCCTGATGGAAGCCATCTTTCCCTGGTGACACAAGTAGGTGCCCCCCGCCCCTGAAGGCTACTCCTTGCTTGAGTTGACATAGGAAGTCCTGTTTCAAGATACAGTCTTTTTGCTTGTAGGTGATTCTGAGAACTCACAGAGAACCTGATGAAGGAAAGACTTGGAACCTGGGGTAGTATATAAGCAGTGACTCTAAAGCCCTTCCCAAATTAAATGTGAGGGCTTAGAGGGGCTACAGAAATAATGATTTGGGAGTAAATTGTGTCATAAGTCATGCAGCTCACATGAGCCTTAAACTCATGTAGCTGAGGTTCACCCAGATGTCCCTATTTTGCCTACGCTACAGCCACCAGGGCTGGGATTTTAGTCATGCTTCATGCTGGTGACACCAGATGTTTTCATTTAATCTTATTTTGTCTTACAAATAAAAACTATGTTTGACATTCTCTGTTTTTCACTGATTTTAAGTTGACTAAGCTCTCATAAGTATCCATTGACTGATCTGTTAAATGAGACCCCAAGTTCTTAGAGACTTTGTTAACTCTTGGCAACTTCTGTGACTTCCCATGGACCCAATAACAAGTCCGTTGTGCCTGATACTGGTTACTAAAGATGGACTCTAGGGCAGAGGTTAGGGCTTCTGTGGTCAAGCTGTACATCGCTCACTATATTTTTCTCGGGCATGACATCCCCCTCTGAAAATCAAGTTCTTAGACTAACTAAACATGACAGATATTCTAGCTTAAAAAGTTACATAAGCCACATCTAGAGAACTTTGTAAGGCAAAAGAAAGTAATTTAGAAGATGTATATATGAAGATTTTTAAAAGAGAAAGATATTCTCTCTGTGTCCCTATCTGTCTCTCATTTCCCTGGAAGCTGTGAGAACTTAAAGACCCTTTCATTTCAGTGTTTCTGTGAAGTGTTAATATGTTTTAATACTGGTTCAACTGTCTCCTGAGCCTATTTAGATTTTACATCGGCAAGTTCTCATGGGTTTATGCTCTCTATCCACCAGAAGTGGGTAGGATTCTGCATGTTTTCAACATGTGTATGTATTTGTGTGTATGTATTCACACACATATTTTGGATTCTATATATTGCTCATAGTTGCTGACTCAGATTATATTGTTGTAATCTTTCCAAACCATAGTGTTTAATTTTTTTTTTCTGCATCATGGGAATGTGCTTTTAATCAAGTAATTTATGCAGGAGTATTTCATCTTGAAGTCCTGTTTTATAGGCCAGCTTTACCTGTCAGAATCTGTTAGATATAAAAGTTATATTTTCGCTCTACTTCACATAGGAAATTACAATGAATTGATATCAAGACAGCCTTTCTCCTAATTTGAAGTCATTTTTCAGTAAAAACTCTGTTTAAAACATGGGTAACAGGCATGAGAAGGTTCCCAAGTTGGAAGAAAATAGCCTTTAGAAATTAATGAAACATGATACATAAAACCATAGAACAACCTTTCGCAGTGTGTGTCCACCTTGCTGGAATCAGGGCTTTCTCAGGTACAGAGAATGTGTGACCCAGCAGCCAAGGAGAATATTTTTTGATCTGTTAACTGCTCAGAGGATAGAGTAATAGCTGTGTGGTACCAAAAGCAGAAGTATGCTTAGCACAAATTATCAACACCAAGATTAGTCTGCTTTCTCTTATGTAACTGCTGTTGGCCAAGGGCAAAGGAAGATCCAGGGACAAGGGAGAAAGCATCTCTGGGCTGGCTTCTACAGAGCAGCATCTACTAGGCTCACAAGTATGAGTGATTTAGAGCAATGTAGGTTCTGTTCTCTGAATAGGTATGGGGAGGTGAAGTAGCTGGTGTGAATTTGTGGCTGGAAGACATAAGATTGGAGTACCACTTGATTCATGAAAATCTTCCCAAACTCTGCATACTTAAGAAACATGGCCCACTTTTAAAACAAACAAGGGGAAAAAAGTTTTAATGGAGAAAAGCCACAAACAACACTGTAAAACAGAACACTGGTAACAGAGACTAACTACCAGTTATTTTATAGCAGGGTGGAATGGTCTGAAGTAGTAGAAGTATTTCTTTAAATTGAGAATGTATGTTTTGGAGTTATCCACACGAATACAAATGGTAATAATGCATTTAGCACATAGTCCGTTATCATTTAAAAATCATCAATATCTTGGTTCTAGAAATTCTAAATTAAATTTATTTGGCCTTCTCAAAATAGCAACTGCTATAATTTTTCTCCAATAGAGATTGAAAAAAAATTAGGATATTTTCTAGTATCTATGCCAAGAATCTCATAAACCTAATTATATTTCATTATATTTTCTAATTCTTTTATGCTGTTCTTACTAGATACTATAAGATATGTGCCCCTGAGACAGACAGACAGACACACACACACACACACACACCACCTTTCAATAGTAACAAACACATCTTTGGTTATAAGACAAAGACCTACTGAGAGTGTTTCTTTCTAATCAAATACTGGGGCTAAATAGTTGTACATTTTCAGTGGCAGCACTTGAATCTTTGTGACCTGAGTGTCGTGAGAAGTGTTCCCCCACCCTATGATGATGTCCTGCAGTAGAGCCTTGCACACAAGGCATCAGTGAACCAGGGCCCTGCCTTCAGGTCTCAGCCTTCTCTATAGCATTTGGGTTGATCATGTTAATAAAAGAATGTTTGCCCTTCATTGACAGAAATGCTCCTTCCTTACCTTGCCTGAAATAGCACCAAAATCAAATCTTACTTAAAAGGAAGCTGAATGCATCTTGGCAAAGTGATGCTGCCCAAGCAAGTTCTGATGATACATAATGATTTCCTGCTGGAAGGTCACTGAATTGCTTGGGGAGTCTGGGTGATCTCTGCACTGCTGTGTCCTGGCTCTGGCTCTTCATTCTATAATCTAGGCCTATTGCTTACGAGGAAAACTAGGCTTGCTTCTGCTAACACTGTGGAGATATTGAAATGTTTGTTTTATTGCATTAAAAATGGAGCAGTAAGGCTGCAGAAATAGCAAGCTTTGCTTTTCTTTCTGTAAAATCCCTTACTTCACTAAATAAAGATGCCAGAAAATCTTGTTAGAACATAAGCTTCTGAAATAGGGCATATGTCTTTTTTAGTCATTGTTTTAACACACCATGAAATATACATTCACAAGGTGGCTATTCACAAGGTGTCAGAGCACAGTGGGACTTCATAGATTTAGTCATTGCTGTATTCTCTTCGGGAATGTAATATTCTCTTCCAAGTACCTTCATCATCACAGATATGAGTCTACACAACCTTTGATGCTGAGATTATGTTTTGAGTGATTGCAATAGTAGCTATACATGGTACTGTACAGCAGCTGTGGTGAATTCTAGGTTGAACAATGAAATCGCTGATATTAGATATCTCTAACCTATAAAGTAATTTTATGTAACTTAACCTTACTGCATTTATACCAAGAATGAGACTGAATGGTTTCCTGAATTTCATATACTATAGAAAATTCATTACTAGACACCTGCTATGTTATGAGAACAGTTCACCTAAAATAGAGTATACCCTCATGGTATATATACTTGCCAAGACCCATTGTGTTACACTGGATGACAGTAGACACTTATTCCAAAATATATGCTACACAATTTGCTATAGTAACCAGGTACCACTCATGAAAGGTAAATGGGTAAATTGTATAAATCAGCATGCTAACGTTTAGCAGTAAAACATTAAGATACTCAAAACTCAACTTAAAATGGTGCAGGGGAAAAAAAGATTACAAGGATGAACAAAATAGTCACAATTGGTGAAAGTCAGGTGATGGCATGAGGGCGATCATTTTATTCCTATGAACTTTGTAAAGATCTAAATCATTTGAAATACAGATGTAAGGAGAAAATATTCCAAATTATAGGCTTCAGTTCTTAAGGACCATTTAAACATCACTTACCTTTTAGCCATAGTGTAGAATCATCCATCCAGGAAAAACTGGATAATCAAAATTATTGGTGCTCTTGTGGATTTGAGAGAAAAATTTCAACCCTAGTTTGCACCATAAAGTGACCTTTAATTAGTTCTTCATGTGACAAGATCACTGATGGAAAACACCTTGTCCAGTGGGATGAATTCTCTTCTCATGATGCCCCAGTGTTGTGGAGTCTCGGAAGAATCTGGCAATCAGTCAAAAGGGCACAGCTCTTCTAATCCCTAGTATTTGGTACTTGTCAAATACCTCAGAGTGCCTTGGCAATTGCATAATGTTGCTGTTTCAGGGCATATTTAGATGCCCTCAGAGTTTAGTGACCAGACAATTTCTATGAGAAAAGAACTAACATCCATTTTGCAAATTGGGAAGTTAAAACATAAAGTCTTTTAGTTGTGTATCACAAACCATGCCAAATCATTAGCTCTGCCTGTGGGCCTGATACAATTGTATTACTGAACATTATCCTGTATATTCCTGCATGTCCTTACCACACGACAGCTTTTAGTCCCTGTTGAGGAAGGCTTGTGACATATTTGAATCAGTGTACCTCTAGCCTTTACCCTGTTCTTAATTCCTGGAATAGGCAACTCCTTCCATCCTTCACTTTTTCTTCTGGCCTACTGTCCTAATATCTTTGAAAATAATGTTTTATGAAAATAAAGCAAAGAACACTTTGTTTTGCCTTTTCTCAAAAGAAAGCATGACTGTTCTTTGAAGAAGAAATTGCTTTCTAATTTTCAGTTTATAAGAGAAAACCTGCCCCAATCCCATGTAGTAACCAGGCATTTGTGGATTTCCTTCCTTTCAGAACTATCTGTGTGGAAATGTTTTTTATAGTTCCTTGAGAATTCCATGTAACTGTACATGTGTGTTTGTGTGTGCAATAATATACACTTGGTCATTTATACTCTCTATCCCTCCCCCTGAATCCTCCCAGATCAACTCCCAACAATACATCCTCTAAACTTCATGTACCCCTTTTTAATAATAACCCACTGAGTCCAATTTATACTGCCCATAAACTCATGGGTGTGGGGCCATCTAATGAAGCATGGTCAACCTGCTGGGAGCCAAACCTCCAAAAAAAACTAGCTCTCCCTACCCTAGTGGCCATTAACTGTAATTAGTTCCTCAGTTAGGGGTGGGGATACTGAGCCTTCCTTCTACGGTAGAATGTTGACTGGCTTTATCTCCTGCAGGCCTGTACAGGCAACTATACAGGCCACTGTACTAACAAACTCAAAGCAACTATGGTTGTTTCATGTCCAGAAGATACTGTTTAACTCTGGTCCTTCCAGACCATTGGCTCTTACAGTATTTCTGATCCCTCTTCCATGATGTTCTCTGAGCCTGGGTGGGGTATAATGTAGATGTCCTGATTGTGGCTGAGTGCTCCATCATCACTTAGTCTCCATTCTTTGGCTAGTTGTGAGTTTCTCTGTTAACCACCATCTAATATACAAAGAAATTTCTTTGATGACGTCTGAGAGTCACGCTAATCTATGGGTATGGAGATAGTAATTTAGAGGGCAGTTTGATACAATGTCTATATAGGAAGGTAAATCATAATAGCAAATCCTATAGATATTTGTATGACCTACTCTGACGTTTGTAATTTTCCTACACAAAGAATTAGAGTACATTTTAGTGTTATTGGAAGATACTTTCTGCAAAACAAGTAAACAAACAAACAAACAGCAACCAAACCATAGAACCATGCAGTACTGGAATTGGTAAGGATAAAGAAAATGCTATCATGATATCAGGTATCTCTGTCTGTCATCTTATGGTTTCAGGGAATCAAAATGTATCTTTTTTACATAATGGCAAATGTAAAACCAGATAAATAACTATGAGACACAGTTTGGTTTAGCTATTCCACAATGTTGATTCTCAAACAAACTTTATACAGTATATGTGCAATGTTTATTTATTAGATAAAAAGTTTTAAGATGTACTTTAAAATAGTTGCACCAAGAAATAACTCTTAGAAGGATATCATTGGCTAGTCAAAATGCTAGCACAACTATTGCCTGGATAGTATTCCAAAATACTCATGAGATTACATGTGTAATAATGTAGTGGCAATCCCTCAAAATGAGTATTTTAGACAATAAAATAAAAGGAAAGTAAGTCTCATATTTTTTGTTAGTAGCATCACAAATCTTACAACCAGTACTACTGAATTTTGCATTTTTATTTGTTTTAAAATGAGGCTAAATTATTTCATTTTCTTTATTCATTCATTTAACAAAGATTTATCTCTTTGCAAGCTCTGTATAATTTGTCATACATTTACATTTTGTATGAAACCATTGTTTCTAAGAGTCTTGTGCTGAGCTGGTGCACTGCGCTTTCTGTTAATTTTAATCTATGGATTTACAGTCAAACTCAATCACCATAACTAACTACTACAGAAGAAAAACAGCCTGTGAAAATCACTGAGTGGTTCATGCTTTGGTGCCGTAGGTCTAGTATACCTCCCAAATAACCACACCAGCACTATTTGGGAACTTGCTAGAAATGCAGATAAAGGTTTAATTTTTGCTATTCTTTATATGTTCTAGATATTAACTCCTTGTCTGATGTATAGCAGGAAGTGATTCTCAATTCACAGCCATCTCAGAATTCTGATGGTTGTTTCATTTCCTATACATGTAATTTCTCAATTTCATATAATGCTGTTGGTTCTTTTTGGGAGTTATTTCCTGTATAGTTTGAGTCTTTTTCAGAAAGTCCTTGCCTAAACCTATATCTTAAAAGTGTTTTATCAATTTCCCCTAGGAATTTCAGTTTTAGATATTTTATTAAGGTCTTTGATAATTTTTAATTGACCTTTTTCTTGGCCATTAGGAAAAATGGATTTATTTCCATTTTTTCTACATGTGAATATCTAGGGCTTTTTTTGCAATATGCTTTATCTTTTTTCCAATGTATTTTTGACACCTTTTCAAATTAGCTAGCTTTATCTTTGTAAGTTTGAATCAGTATTCTGTACTATTGGTCTACTTGTCCATTTGGGGGCCAGCACCTTGTTATTTTTGTTACTATTGATCCACAGTATAATTTGAGATCAGGTACTTTCTTCTTTATGCTTAGGACTACTTTGGATGTTCAGGACCTTTGTGCTTCCATATGAACTTTAGGATTGTTTCTAGTTCTCAAATGAATATAATTAGAATTTTAATGAGGGTTGTGTTTAATCTATAAAGCACATTTGGTAATGTTCACAATATTGATTCTGCCAATCCATAAATGTTAAATCTTCCTGTTTTCTAAAATCCTATTCACTTTCTTAACGCTTCACTATAAAGGTCTTTCACCTCTTTGGTTGGGTCAATTCCTATGTAGAGTTTTGTTTTGTTTTCATTTTTAATTTATTGTGAGTGGTATTTTTTTCTAATTACTTCCTAGTAATTCATTTTCAGTGCTGTTGAGAATGTGAACTGGTGTTGACACCATGGAAGTCAGTATAGTGCTTTTCCAAAAAACAAAAATAGAACTACTGTATGGCTCAGGTGTACCACCCCTAGGTATGTGTTTCAAGGAGCCTCAGTCAATATATCAGAGATTCTTAGTCATAAAATGGAGCTTTCCTAGATGTCCATCAATAAATAAATGGTTATAGTAAAAAAAAATACAATGTGATTTTATTCAACCTTACAGAAAAATAAAACCATGGCAATATCAGGAAAGTGGGTGAGACTGAAAAATCATTAATTTTCAGTGAAAGTAAGAGAAATAAGACAGACCCAATAAATTAATTGCCACATTTTGTCTCAAATGCTGCATTTAGCTATTAATCTGTATATACTCATGTATATAGATGGAACTGGACAAGAGACCATGGTGTCAAAAATGCTGAATTCCAAAAAGAAATAACCTGCGATGGATCCAATTTTGTGCAATGAATAAAGTTGTAGCCAGAGTCTAGGTCACATTGCATTGGCTTTTAATAAACCGAGGATGAATTGCCCGAATTAAAGGAAAGAGATGAAAAGGCCTTTGCCATTCTCTCCCTTTAGAATATCCCCTCTGAACATGGAGAGTGGAGTGGAGGTGACTGTGGGTCTAGCAACAGTAAGGTCAAAGGGCAGCTACCCCATGTGTTGTACATATTATGTGTCATCATCAAGACAAGTGATTTTATGTGAACCACATGGAACTTATGAGCAGGTCAGCATCTGTTCCCGGAAAGAAATACAGAACTTGTACAAATTTCTAATAAACAACCCTCAAAATTCTAATGTTCTTGGCAATTCAGTTTATATTGGGGGGGGGAGCTATTTCTCTGAACTATAACTGGAAATATCATAGAGGCCTTATTATGTAACTCATGTTAAGACATGTGGTTTCAGTCTATTTGTCACATTTTCATATTTAGTCACACATAGGAAGAGAGTCAGATTAGTCTCTTTTTATCAAAGTTTTCAGTCTAGTTTTATAAATATTGCTTTACCAGAAAAAAATCTTAATTTCAAGAGATTTGTTGGTAGTAGAATATTGATTTTTAGGAACATATTTTCAAATAACATGAACTCAGAATTTTATATTCTTTTCAATTTTTAAACAAAAATTTCTAAGATGATATGTTTATTCCACTTATGTTATCTGGTGGTAAATTTGTTACAGTCAGGGCTAATTTACATTGGAAAGGATGGCAACGAGATTTCACTTAAGTCCAGATGGAATAAAACTCATTGTAAGGGCCTTAAGGAAAAGTACACATGAGAAAAATACACATAATTTTCACTGAAAAATACATGAAAATCCTGTATGATCAAAACAAACAGTCTATTTACCAAGAGGGCCTTGCCTATTGAAAACCAGCTGCTCCATAACTAGTTTACATATCAGGACAGACATGCTTAGCCAAGAAGTTTTAGCAGGTGTGAAACACGAAAAGAGGAACTGTCTCTTTGGAGGGCAAATTTGACATGCCTGAAGAACTAAGAAGATGAAAGAGAGATTTAAATAAGCAGAATGTGCAGAAAGTAGATAAAAGATAGGAGGAAGTATTAAGTGGGTGCTCCAGTCCTCTGAGGATCTGTGATACTTCACTTGACTGAAAATTATGTTTCCATAGTTGAACCAACCCATGCGACCTGTACTGAGGCACCCAACGATCTCACCTTTTAACCTTCTAAATAGGTATTAATTTAGACTCTGTGACTGGAAATATCCCTGGGTACACACATTTGCAAGAAGGGCTATATGGTTTGTTAAATAGAAGATTTGAGGAAATGGATGTTGAGGTGCTACAAGTCTGTTTGGGCTCTTAATTTCTTCCACCCACTCACTTACAGCATGA
Source organism: Onychomys torridus (assembly GCF_903995425.1). Taxonomy (NCBI): domain Eukaryota; kingdom Metazoa; phylum Chordata; class Mammalia; order Rodentia; family Cricetidae; genus Onychomys; species Onychomys torridus. The sequence goes on from NC_050465.1 coordinate 25,026,377, forward strand.
AACTAGTTTTTAAAATTAAAATTCAATCAAATTTTTATTAAAATATAATTACTTTATTTTCCCCTTCTCCATTTCTCCCTCCCACCCTTCCTATGTATCCCTCTCTTAGTATATCTTGAAATCATGACTTCCTTTTCTTTAGTTGTTAATGGTGTGTGTGCATAGATATAAATATATATTATATATTATACATGTATTATATGATATATATATATATATATGCCTAAATATAGAAATACAGTATAAATGCAGTCTGTTCAGTCCATTTATTGTTTTGCATGTATATGATTTCATGGATGACCACTTGATACTGGATAGCCAATTAGGGGGCTCATCACTGGAGAGGACCATTTCTTCGGCTCTCAGCAGCCCTTAGCTGCCTGAAATCCTTTGTCTATGGGTGGACTCTGTAAGATGAGACCTCCCCCTCCTCCACATGTCAGTGTGTCTGTTGGTAATGTGTCCTACAGTCTTGTTTAAGCAATTAGGTTGGTGAGGTAACATAAAGCATCAAGCCAGTTTGTGACACTACACACACACAAAGAAACAAGAAGACATGCCATTTTATAATATTTCTCAGGGATCTTCTGACAGCATGTAGAACAACTGTATGTGACAAGCTGAAGGTCTCAGCAAGTGAAATTGTTTTCAGTACATTGTGCTCTAACATTTCCAAATGAAGGATTTTCTTTTTACTTCAACTTCTTGATTTAAAGACTTGGCCTTCAAAAGGCATACACCATTTCTTTGTCATTGGGTGATCCCTTATGCAGGGACACTTTGCTCAGCCTGGGAGGAGGGGACTGGACCTGCCTGGACTGAATCTACCAGGTTGAGCTGAATCTACAGGGGAGTCTTTGCCCTGGAGGAGATGGGAAGGGGGGGTGTGCTGGGGGGGAGGAAGGGGTGGGGCAGGACGGGGGAGAACACAGGAACCCATGGCTGATATGTGAAAGTAAATTAAATTATTTTTAAAAAGTAAAAATAAAATAAAATAAATACACCAATTTGATTTTTCAAAATGATAGTTCATTTAGGATTTAAGTAGACCAAAGGATGAGTTTTTATACATTTTATACTTGTTGACATTGACAACTTGTTCAACACTTAATTACATTGTATCAGTCATTATCTGTGATATACATGACTGAAAACATCGTATTGTTCTTCATAAATATATACAAACATATGTACCAGTCCAAAAATTTAAAGACTGTGTATAAATGGGGTGCATTCTCTCAGTTGCTGATTTGGTCATTTTTCCTGGTAGTGACCTAAATTGAGTCTCCCCCTCAGAGATCCCATACAATAAACACTGTGACACCACATTATTCCACAAGATTATATAGTGCCCAACATTGGCTCTTTTTGCCTTCTGTATTCTTAGTGATAAAGTCAGTCAGAAATCGTCCAAGCTATGTTCATGAAAATTATAAAGAAAGTTTGACAGTGGCTTTCATGCCTGCCCTACATACTCAAGAAATTGTCATCCAATAATTGAGTTCACTTCACAAATCTTCTCTTGAAAAGTAATGTCATATAATTTAGGTGCAGGGGACTTGAAATAGTACTTGTTTCTAGCATTTTGAGTTAAGTGCCCCATTGCCAACTCATTTGTTTTCAGTAGAAGGAAAGACAGCCATTGCATAGTTTGACTAGTCCTAATGACAGTGATACTATAAATATATAATGCCTATTGCCTTCTATCATTCCTGTTATTTCTTATGTGATGAAACTCCTCAGTAAATAATCCGTTCTTTTTAAGGAAGTGTGCCTAATCCTAGAAAAGGAAGTAACATTTCTCAAAACCTCACATATTTGCCTAATTTTAAGATAATTCAATGCTAAGAAGTCTTTTCTGCTTCTGTTTAATTAAAAGAAAATGTGCTTCATCAAAATATTGCTAGGAAGTTGTCAGATTAGCTTACAAAGCTAGGTTTATTCTTCTGATGATCTAAGTGACTTCAAATCTTAGCCTAAAATTGATCTTTGGTTTGAATAGGAAACAGTTTGCAATGTCTCTTCCTTACACTTGGGGGGGGGGGGGCATGCATCTCCTAAGAACTTTCATAGGTATCGTCTTGTTTCACTCACAATCCCATGAAGAAAGTGGTCCCACTCACTTACACATGATGAGAATTGCTTCACAGACAAGGGTATACTGTCAGAGCAATGCTTCAGATGGCATATGGCATCTGCAGACTGTTTTCACAGGTGAAATATCCAAATGAGTTTTTTACTTTGTATGTATAACAAGATTGCATCATAATAATTCCATTATAGCTTTACAACTCACAGTAATTCATTCTGTTTCAGGCATGGTGGGTGATATAAAATAATTGCAAATTATTTTGTGTCACCATAACTTAGTTTAAGTTGTGCTGTCACTGGAGCCATTTGTCCATGTTGAATTTTAGTCGGCTTGTAACGTGGGCACCGTTGCTTCTTTTTCTTTCCCTCCAAACTGGTGACTTGTAAGATCTACTACAGATAAAAACTGTGGGTAATGTACACAGATAAGGACTGTTTGAGAATGAGCTTGGGAAAAGTGACAAGTCTGTAGAAAAATGTCCATCCTGGTTGACTTTTTGTCATGGGCACGAGCTAGAGTCATCTGAGAAGAGGGGACATCCATTGAGAAGATGCCTCCATCAGACAGTCTGTAGGCAAGGCAAGCCTCCGGATCATATTCTTGATTGATAATTGACAGGAGTGGGCCCATCCCTCTCTAGGCAGTGCCATCCTTGGGCAGGTGGTCCTGTATGTGTGAGAATGAAGACTGAGAGAGCTGGGGGTAGCAATTCATTAAACAGCATTGCTCCACGGCCTCTGCTTCAGTTCCTGCCTCTAGATTCCTGCTTGAGTCCTTAGCCTTATTCCCCTTGGTGATAAACTGTGATGTGGAAAACCATTTCCTCCCCAAATTTCTGTTGTTTATGGTGCTTTTTCACAGCAACAGAGAGTAAACTAAGCCAGTACTCATCTCAGACAAGATAGAAGTCTGGACACAGCAGGGCTCTTAGGGTGTGAACACCTGCTCTTGGGTGCTGAAGTAGGCCCTTCCTTTTTACCTGCAGAGAAAAGCTATTGACTCCAACCATCCATGTTTGGTTTTGTTGCTCCATTTAATTCAAATTCCCAACCAGAAGCTTCCAGGGATTCATTGAGTTTCGGTATCTAAAATCTCACTGAGATTCTATCTGCTGAAGGGGAAGAACAGCCCCCACCCCAAGAACCAGGTGTCCTGTTAAGAAGGGAAATGAGTACTAGCAATCAACAAAAATGAGAAAATAAGTATCTGCTGAGGTGTTTTGAGAAGTAGTAATTAACAGCTTCTCCCTAAGTCCCTTGAATTTGTCATGCACATCTATACATACTGCAAAAATGGGCACACACAGGAGAGGTGGGGGAGGAAATGACAATGTCTCCTGTTTGAGGCACCATCAAGCTGCCTGGAGAATGCAGTGTTGGAATTGTAGCCATCTGGGCTTGTCAGGCTTCACCTCTTAATGAGACAGATACTGCAGCAGCTGGTGAACTCCAGCACACCCCAGGAGACCCATGACCAGATGACAGCAAGTGGACCAGCATGTGGCCTTATCACTATCAGTCAAGCCCAAAACAAAGAAGGGACAGGTGCTGGGCTAAGCAGACTCCACTTCTTCCTCCTGTCACACCCCAAAATGTCACCCTTTTTACCACAGGGAAGAGTAACAGGTGAGTGGAAAGATCTATCAAAATTTCCAGAAGAAATATGAAATTTAGTAGCTGGGGCTTCTCACAAAACTAGTGTCCATTATAGCTTAATTTTATATCATCAAATTATGTTATGCACAGTATAAAATTTAGCTAATAAATCTATAAATAACTTCATAATATGATAGCCCTCTAAGTAGCTACTGTTACTATTGGATGTAGACACTGCTTTCAATTCCATATGTTTATTGTGCTGGCTATTTTTTTCTTATGTCATCTTGACACAGGCTAGAATAATCTGAAAGGAGGAAAGTTCAATTGACAAAATGTTCCATATGAACCAGCTATAAGGCATTTTCTTAATGGGGGATATCCCAGCCCATTGTGGGAGGTGCCATCCTTGAGCTGATAATTCTATGTCTATAAGAAAGCAGGCTGACAAAGCCATAATAAGCAATCCAGTAAGCAGCACTCCTCCTTGGCCTCTGTGTCAGCTCCTGCCTCCAGGTTCCTGCCCTGACTTCCTTCAGTGATGGACTATGATGTGGAAGTGTAAGCTGAATAAATCTTTTCCTCTTCAATATGCTTCTGGTCATGGAGTTCCATCATACTAACTAGGATATTTATCTAGATATACACATCTACATCATGACTTACATTGTAACACAAGCATCCAAGCATATACACACTCAGTGAGCCAGTCACTCTTAAATACCATTTGTATGGTTTATGTGTGTTTGTATGCACATGCTGCATATATGGGGGTGGATTGTGTTTGCCTATGTATGCATGTGTGGACACCAGAGGTTGATGTCAGGTATCCAGTTTCAGGTGTCAGGTATTTGGAAGCAGCCTCTCACTAAACCTGAAGCTCACCGTTTCAATGAGAACAGCTGGCCAGCAACCCCCAAAACCCTCCTGTCTCTGCCACCTGCCCTAGTATTGGGGCTACTGATATATATCATCACATAAAGTTTTTATGTGGGCTTGGGGGATCAATACTCAGGTCCTCATGTTTGCTTAACAAGTAATTTGTCCATTGAATAAAGAGCCATCTTCTCAGCCCTTCATTATGTCTTTTTAATGTAGTTATAAACAAAATGTTGACATTTGTTATAAGAATTCTGGTAAGTACTTTGTAGAGAGAAGCAGATGAGTTTCCCCAAATAGAAGGAAATGTGATAAGAGAAAGAACTTTGTCGTGTAGCAGGCAAGGACAAAGCTCTGGGGTGTGTCTAGCTGCCAGCTACTGCATTGTGCTTTTCAGTGACTTTATACAATCATCAAAAGAACATTGCCATCTCCTTACCTAGAGACCAGCTCACCTGGTTCTGACCTGTGTAGGTGAAGAAACTGTGGACCAAAAACTTTGAGTGGGCTATATCCAAGTCAGGTTTAGTGCCTTACCCTGCCCTCTCATGATGTATGGTTTTTACAGTCAAGGTTTTTAAAGCAAGTAATCATGGTAGAGAAATGATCATTTATCAGCACATATTCCGTATATAACATTTCACTTCCATCTGTTACTTCATCTTCATGATAAAGGACAAGAATCTCCTAGTGGTTATCTGCAGATTGTTGTATTTTATCTGCTTCCAGTCTTTCCTTAGCATCATATCATACTGGAATAAAATATCACATAATATTCTTAATATGTGAGAATAATGAATATAAGTGATGGTTACTTGCCTATAATTGAAAAGACTACCTAGCTGCTTGTGAATGCACAGTGCTGAGTATGATTATGCTTTACATTTATAGTATTATTTATCTTTATAACAAATCCACAGAGTAGGACATAAAATCATCAGAGGCTGAGAAAACAAGTCACCTCACAGTTGGAGAGCCACTGAGCTACACAGATATTTTCAAAGGAGACAGTAGATAAATCTGTGTATTTCATTATAGGTTTAATGAGCTTCCAATGAAGGGTCCACAAATCTGTTTCCCACAGATTATAGTCAAGGACCATAGCTTCAAATGTCGCTTGTTCATGCAGTGAGCTCAGGGTTAGTGAAGTCCCCATAACATCGCCCTGATTAGGGCTTCCTCCAGACTAGCAGAGACACTTAATAGCCTTCAGCAGTACCCCTTGGGAACTTCAATAGTGTTAGCATAGTCTTGACTAATACCACAGGTGACTCTGCCTAGATCAGGAGAAGTAGGGACTGCAGATGATGTAATTTCCAATGACAATTTTGGTCTCCCATGCTAAATTATGCCACTAAGTACATCACCTTGAACTGTTCAGTATGGAGCCTTTAAGAAGGCACAGTATGTAAAGGCTTTTGCTGCTGAGCCCAAAGATCTGAGTTTGATCCCCAGGCTCCACATACTGAGAGAAGAGAATCAATTCCTTAAATTTTTCTCTGGCCTCTGTACATGTGCTGCAGCACACATGCCCCCCCCCCACACACAAAAAATAAATAAATAAATAAATAAACAATGTAAAAAGAAACCAAAAGAAAAGATAAAAATGTAAACTGTTCTGTGCTTGTTTGTTAAATGGAAATTGTGGATATTGGCAGTTAAGAAAAAAAAAAAAAAGGACTGTTACTTCTAAGGTAAATATCAATGCTCAACCTAAAAGTTAAGTGTACTACATTAAAACATGAAGGCAACTAATTTAAGAGAGGGGAAATGGGAATGTTTCAAGGGTCAGAGGTGTGACATGCTGCCTGGGTTAGGGAGCCCCTTTTAACCTGCATTGAAGAACACTGGCTCTCCTGTGCTTCAGTAGCTCAGACGGCAACAAATTCCTGAGGAAGAGAAAAACCCTACTGTGCATTACCAGTGTTTATTCTTGCCATTTTCTTGAGATTCTCTCCATGACATACACTGTACTGGAATGTCCAATAATGAAAGCTTTAGACGCCTAAAGTGTTTTATTATTGGACTTCTGATAAAGTCTAACTCTGCCTTAGTCCTTCTGTGAGTCAGGCCATATGGGAGTGCCTTTTTATGCATTACTGATGGAATCCCCAAGCAGGGAGGTTGTATTCCTCATTTGCAATCTTAGACAAGAAAGTGTCTTGCCTAAGTCCAACCTTTGGCTAAAGAAGTTCTGAACCCAGGAAACATCCTAAAATCCATAGTTATGACTAATAGAGCAGTAAACAAGGAAATCTCCATGTTTTGCTGCAGAAAAAAATGAATAGCATAAAAAATTATGTGTAAGAGTGTAGTCCATGCTGATACACATAACTTCGAATAGTCCTTCAGTTCTCCGAATAATAAAGGAATTTGATGAATTCAGATGAGTAAGAGAAGACATTGCATGCTAAGACAGTATTGAATGTATTATTGCACATGGTGCTGAGATCTATCAGCAGCTGCAGAGTGTGTCTTAGATCTTATGGACAATCGCTCCCTAAGCAGAGCAGCTGTTATTTCATGGTCAGACAGAAGCAGTTCTCCCTCTGTGGTGCACATGATGTTATTCTCCTCTTACTCTTAGGGGTCACCTCACCATGGGTCACCACCACCTGCCTCCTCACATTTGGAAATTCCTCAGGCTGCAGTTCTCTGCTTCCTCCTCTTCTCTTGTCACAGGCGACTGTTGTGGACAGTGATGTCATAATTGTGTCCCTTCACTCCCAGCTCATATCAGCAAGAGGTTCGTCCTGGCACCCTGTGAACCTTACCATTGCCCAAGCAATTCTCTATGTGGCATTTTAAGAATTGTCTGGAAGCCATTCATATTTAATCCTCTCTTGTTCTTATATCTTCTTTCTCAAACATAACAGGAATTGCTAACCATGCATTTTTTTAAAAAGAAATCAAATATACAGCCTGTTCTGGATAAGTTCACTTCCTACCTGGTAAGGGCTCCGCATGCCCTGGTCCTAAATTAAATCTAGCCAAGAACTCATATGTCTCTCTAACTCTCTCTCTTTCTCTGTGTGTGTTTGGGTCCCTCCTCCCCTTCCTCCTTTTTCCTTCTTCTCTTCCTCGTCCTTCTCTCCAGCTCTCCTTCCCACTTCTGCCTCTTTCCTACCCTCAAACCTGCTACATGTTAGCCAAGCCCAGTTCCGCTGAACTGTGTGCCCATCCCACCAAGTTTTCTCTTTCTACTTCTGCTTCTAAACAGTTGGAGACACCAAGCAAAGTGCTGGTGCTGAGCCACACTATTCAGTAGCTTCACTGCTCCAAGACTTAATTTCCATTGTCTACATGGAAAAGGAACAGGAGCTGTCTTAATAGCCAAGTTCCTTTCCTTTCCCTTGAGTTTTTTTTTCCCTTGACTCCCTAGTTTTGTACATGGACTATGTGCAATTTGAGATTTTTTTTTAAAGAGAGAATGTTTTATTAACTCAGTTTAATAAAGTTAATGGATAGGCACTGTGTAGTGGCCACCATGAGAGAATAAGTTGAATGTGCCATGCTTTATAATTTTATGAAATGCTCCATCAAAGGACAGAATGGGTGCTTTCATGGAGCTAAAAGACAGGTTTCACAGTGTAAATGTTATAAAGGAGTTAGAAATGGTCTGCAGTCCCACACCAAAGGAGCCCCAGTACTGACCTGTGGTAAAGGTGGGGAATTATTCACACATGAGGAAAAACTGGCTTTGAAATTTCATATTTTCTATTTTAATCTTACATAAAAATAAGGGAGGGTGGGAAAGGAAGGAGGGAAAAGGGATACTAAAATAATAAATAGTGTTGGGGTCCACATGCACTTGATTCTCTGCTACACACCTTTGTCTTACTTCTGAATTCTTTGTTTAGTTCATCTGTATGAACTATAAATGGCCATGGAGAATGTCAGCATTTAGCCAATTTACCATGGGAATAAAAGGACATGATTAGAAGTGGTAATGGATCTACTTTTCTTACTTACATAACGACTCTAGTTTTCAAACTGCTGCTGAATTTGTTTGCCTGTTATTCTCCTAAGAGAATATACATTTCTAAAAGGAAGTTCCGAGAAGTGCTATTTTGATAACTGTATTACACAAACTATTTCCCACTGATATACCTTTTCTATCAAAGTTAAAATCGTGAATAATTTTTCAAAGAAATTCACTGTGGTGTGAAAAGAAGACGAATGAGTTGATGATGGAATTTGGATAGGTTGGAGACTATTTTGGGACACTGGAAATGTACATTACCTCTGCATTGACTCAGAAGCTTGGCTTGGTTACCACCAACCTTGGACTGAGCTTATTAAAATTATTGCTCTAAGAACACTCCATTGGCTGGCTCTAAAGCATGTGTGTCATGGCTAACTAAAAGTTGAATTTCAGTACTAGCAATGTAATTTCTTACTGTATCAGTAGTCTATCTGGAAAACTCTCCAGTGCTTTAAGACAGTTTTGATACCATTATTAGTATTTATTGGAGACTATTGTAATAGTCAGAATTATCTAAAGGAACAGAACTGATAGACTGAATATATAAAGACATAATATATTATAAAAGGTACATTATATGTGAGATTTATATATATATATACACATATATATGTATATGTATATATATAAATTTATTAGGTTGGCTTATATGATATGGTCCCAGTAGTCCAACAACAGCTGTCTTACACTAATGGGTGAAATTCTGCTGGCTCAGGCCATGAGGCTGGCTATCTCTGCAGTCCCTATCTAGTACTGAAGATCTGCAGGGTTCATGGAGAAATGTTGATCTTCAGTCTATGTTGGAAGCATGAAGAACATGGTCCTAGTATCTGTGAAGGTATGCTACAGTAGCAGGGTAGGTTGACTTGCCAGCAAGAGTGATGGCAGGCAAGCAAGTGCAAGTTTCCTTCTTCCCTCCCCTTTGATCTGTGCTGCAACCAGAAGGTGGTTCCTCCCTCTACACATAACAGGATGAAGAAGGTCCCTCATGGGAATAATGAGCCATTTGCACTTTGGTTGATTCCAGATTCAGTCACGTTAATAACCAACTGTAGCAACCTATACCAATGACTAGAGGTCATGTCTATTTGACCTTCCAACTACAGCAGACAAATAAAAAAGAAGAAAAGAAAAGAAAAAACAAACAACAACAACAAAAGGAACCAAAAAAGAAGTTCCATGTGTATTTACCTGGAGAAGATTTTCATATGGTTTTTATATATATTTGGAGTTTTTGGCAAGTTGAGTCAGGGGTGAAAATTGGGACATTTGGGGTATAATCACATCTTGGTTTTCAAAACAATTTTTGAATTCTCATGTAGTACAGTTATAATAAAAGGAAAGTATCATGTTTTGATATATTTTCTTATATTAAAATTATTATGGAAGGGAAGAGATGATGATCAACTTTAGCTTATCAAAAAGAAGCTGAAATACTTTCTCCAATGTTACTTCTTTCTTTGAGCCTTCTCTCTCCATAGAGGTCATAACTTTCAGAAGTTCCTTTTTATGTGTATACTCAGGGTAACAGAACTTATAGAATGAACTCTCCCAGATATGTAGGTATGTATGTACATACATATGTATCCACTACATATGTACGTATTTGTGTATATTTATATATGTGTATAAATGTGTATGTGTGCATATATATATTATATTATATTTATTATATTATAGTATAGTATATTATGCTATATTATATTATATTATATGCTGGATGTCTCAGCTAGTCTTCAGTAGATGCTGGAATCAAAAAGAAGTGAATGGGAGTGAACGCCAGTGAAGGGATGGACTTGATAGATAAGAGCAAGCAGACAAAGAGCAAACAAAGCTTCCTTTTTCCATGTCCTTATGTAGGATTCCAGCAAAAGATGTGGCCCAGATTAGAGGTGTGTTGTCCCACCTCAAGATCTGGATTAAAGGCATGTCTTCCTGCCTCAATCCAAATTGTAAGTGGATCTTCTAGACTTCAAATTAAGTAAAAGTCCCTCACAGATGGGACCTTCATTTTTGGATTGTAGTTGATTCCAAATGTAGTCAAGTTGACAACTGAGAATGTCCATCATGTCATGGGCCCCCAGGATCAAACTCGGGTCTCTGGACTTGCATGACAAGCACTTTTAGATCTACTCATAGAAAAAGACACCACATAAGTTTTGTCATTTTGTTTTGTCTACAGCATGGTTGTACCTTCTGATGATTGTCTATTTCTGTGGTGAATGGCAGGAATTCTTGGGACATGCTGTGTATTTTGTGCTCATTTTTCCTTTTTATAAAATTGATGAGTCTAAATGGGACAAAAGAAATTCTTCGTTTTACTAATGTTTCATTCTAAAATGATTAGCTGATTTCGTAGTACCCTTTAAGTTATGAAATCATAAATATTTAATTTATTATCATTTCTGCTGATTTGATAAATACCCTAACAAAAAGTATACATCAACATAAAGGGCTTACAATTCTAAGTTGCAGTCCATTAACTTGTGAAAGAAAGCAGGAACTGAGGCAGCTCATCACACATCACATCCACAGACAAGAACAAAGAGGGAATAATGACATCATTGCTTACTTGGTTCTTGCTCTCATATAGTTTTCTGATCCCATATACCATTCAAGGATACTCTGCCTAGGGAATGGTGCTGTCTACAGTAGGCAGTGTCTTCCTAGATCAATTAACAATCAAGACAGTCACCCAGGCACACAGGCCAACTTGATCTAGGTTATTCCTCATTCAGACTGTCTTCTGAGGTGATTTTAATTTGTGTCAAATTGTTAAAATGAACCAGCATACAGTCTTAATATATATAATAGTAAGTATGTAACACATACTTAATACCAGTATATATTAACATGTACAACTAGGGATGAACACAGGGGCGAGAACAGTGACCAAACAAAAATCCATTTCCATCCATAGTACCTATTTCTTATCTATACTAGTTTGTATGTCTTAGAGACTTTTTTTTTTTACTTGCTTCTCCTCTAGTAGCTGGATATGTTGGTTGTAATTTGGGTGTCTTCTGTATCAGCTGTATCTTCTCTATCAGCTCTCTCTGAATCTAGCCAGAGACAGCAATAGTTGGAATATGTTACTTTCCTGTACAATGAACTAAAACGAAGATGGGCACAGAAAGGACTGGGAACTCCCAAAATAGATCACCTGGTGAGAGTGGTAGTCTTTGAAATACTGAACTGTGTCCTGATATGTTGGTCAGTGCAGGAAGAGGGAGAAAGTGTGCCAGTCTCCCTTTTGTCCTGCCTGAGAATCTCCTGCTTTTCTAAAGATACAGTCTGAGTCCACAGGCAGTCAAGTAGAAGATGAGTAGTTTGGCAGTGTGCTAGAAACTGACTGCCACAGCCTCATAGACAGAAGGTGTAAATATGGAAAGTAATTTTGGGAATAGAGATAATGTAATATAAGCATCAAACCTTCATAATAGAATACCTCACTATATGTAATTCATTTTTAGTAAGCTGTATTTAGAATGTGCTTAGATACAAGGTTTTGAAGATGTTTGAGATTTTGTCCAAAGAGTGACATAAATTGAATACCTTCAGTATTTCTGAATGTAATGCATGCTTCCTTTTAGGGGACAATCTATTTCACAAGAAACAAGCAATTAAAAACATACCTGATAGGTAAATGTGATATTAATTTACATGCATATTGACTAATGAAGCAAACCCTATGGAAACCATCTTCAGGACCACGGACAGATTCTACGTGGCTGATTTTTAGTGTTCAGTCATTTACTGTGCTTAATCCCATTACTATGGCTAAAATTCCCCAAGTTGTATTTGAGTTCAATCAAGCATTTGTCTAGTTACATAAAGATGTTATGAAATTATAGCTAAGAATTGAATTATCACGACTGAAACCTTTAGTACAGACCCTCTTCTTCACTTGGCTAGCTCTGTGAGAACTGAGTACAAACAGGATCTTAGGATTGTTTCTCTGTCCTCAGTGTGGATTTGGAATAGTGAAGTTGCATGCTGAAGAAGTATATGACAGAAAAACAACTGTTAGCATCACAGCTTCAGAAACATGTGCATTTCTGATACGAGTATTCAGAGCTGATTGCAGAAGCATAGTATGTCTTTACCTAGTGGATCAGTTCTTGGAACATCTCGCCAAGTAAAGAAATACAAAGAACAGCAAACTAAGCTAATCTTACCCTCTAGTGAAATACAATTTTTACACTTAGGCAAACATGTTTCATAAACATGGGTATAAGAAAGTACATATTTATTTTTGTTAAATTTTAATTAGGAAAATCACAAATTATAAAACATCAGTAATACATGAAAAATAAGATTGAACTAAGCAACATATGAGTCACTGTTTAAAAATAAGAAAGAAACAGCATCCTGAGTATGTGCTCATCAGTCCTTTGATTTTATTTTTGTTTATGTTTGTACCAAATGCCAGTTAGGTTCGTTTGTTTATCTTCTCCATTTTAGCATCTCTAAGTTTAACACAGTTTTTATTTTGTCTAGTAAAGGCTTGTATAGGTTTATTTTTTCATTGTACCATGTTTTTGCATCTTTTTATTCTCACATGTTAGTTTCTAACTAGGACCAATTAAATGTAATCTACAATATGTGTTTAATAATTCTTTGTAGAAAGCTATTACAAACTATACAAAGTCTTCAGTTTTCATTATATGAAAAGGTTCTTCACATTGGTTTGTTATCAATAGAGTATACAGTTATAAGATGGTTGTTTTATCTTACAGCCTCTTAAGTTTATTATTATTTCATTGGCTTCTGGCTGCCATTGTACTGTTAGCATGTTAACGGTCTGACTATTGTCAACCATCTGAAACAACTACTTCTTTGTCTTTTTAACATCCTGTATTAATATGAGCTTCCACTATGATGTGTGTGATTGAAAATTATTTTGTATTTTATCATGCTTAGACGTCCAGATTGTTCTACATCAAGTAAAGTAAGGTTCTAAATGATGCTGGAGTCTGTCATACAGAGCTTGTGTAGAAATAAGTGAAAATAAATTAAAGACCAATATTCCAAAACATAATAAATAGCATCCATTATGAAGAAGAAGAAATAGGAGCAAAGGGTTAAGAGCTGAGTGTTAACAACATTAAGTTGGGCAATGTTGAACACAATGTGTCTTAAGGTATTTGAATAATGATATGAAGTCAGAACTTGGATATCTTAGAAACTAGGGAGAAATTTGGAAAATATAAATTTGAACATTGCCTAATAAGTGGAAGAAAATAAAACCATGGATTGGATAAAATTGTCTGAGAAAAGTCTGATGCTGTAGAAGAAAAATAGATTAGACCAGAGACTCTGATGGAAGAAAAGTGAAGCCATTGGACTTAGAAGCTCAGAAAGAAGACAGAGGTAGTGAGTTATTTATTATTAACAATTTGGTTCTTAAGAAAGTTTAGAATTATGACAAACTTTGGAAGGTGAGTACAGAAGTAAAAGTAGGTGGATAGATGGTTTGAGCACAGTGGCTGAGAGGTTACATAAGCTAATTACTTATTGCTAAAAATGGTCACTGTCATAGAAGAAAAGACCATCTGCAGGTACTAGCATCACTGATAAGTAAATACTGATTTGAACACCCGCAGCTCCTGGTAACAAGGATAATGTCCTGCAGGGTATGACATGCAGCCAGTGGTTTTCCATCTACCCTTATATGAAAAAAAAAAAAACTAAAAGAAGTGTTTTTAAAAATACAACAGTATCAAACTAAGCTTAGAGATATTTTCAGCTTGCTAAAGAATTACAAATAACCTACACAGCACCAGCCTTAATGGTAAGAAACTAGATACTTCTCTGCTAAGATTGAACACAAAGCAAGTACCTCTCTCCAACCCACTAATATTTAACACTGTACTAGAAGTTCTAGACCATGCACTAAGAAATTAAACTTAAAAATAAATATATATACAAGTTGAGAAAGGCTAAAAGTTTGTGTTCATAACTTGTGGGTTGGCCTACATAAAATACCGTACTTCAAAGAACTGGAAAAAGTAGAACTGGGTCTACTCAGCAATTAGTTTGAAGCTGTGGAAAACAGGGTTAAAGACTTGGGTAGTTTTTCTCTATTTCGTCAATGAACTGATAAAACTTGAAACTAATGCTAAGACATCATATATATTACCTGTAAATATTTGAAACACTTGACTACAAATAAATATATACATTTATATGATCCACATAAAGAAAATTACAAACACTGGTTTTAAAAAATGTAGAATATCTAAATAATTACAGACTAGAATAGGCTATTTATATTAATCAATTCCTGTAATTAACATGTCAGTTCTTATGGATACAATCAATATATTTGGCACCATTCCAGTAAAAACATCCAAGCAAGTCATACTATGAATGTTTACCAAATGAATCTGAAGTTCATATGAAACAGTAAAACACCAGAGTAATCAACAGACTACTACTGTAATACAGAAAGGGATAGGGAGGACAACAAGGAGGCTAGTGACTGATAGTCATCATGTAAGCTTACTGAAAGCTCTAGTAATTAATAAGATGCTGGAAGAATAGAAAAAGAAGTGAATTAAATAAGCAAAGAGCCCATAAGTAATCTCAAGCAAATGAAGTCAACTGAACTTTGTCAAAAGAGGCAAAGACAATTCAATGGAGCAACGGTAGATGTTTTAACAAGTACTGCTTGAACAATTGGGTAACCACATGAAAAATTCTAGGCTGATTTTGTACCATTAATAATTTTAATCTAAAAATCTGTGCTGGTATTTTTGTCTAGCTGCAGCTTTTATGGGACTTGTGCATGCTGTCACTGTCTCTGTAAGTTCATATGTGCATTAATCTTTCTGTGTCTGGAAAACACTATTTCCTTGGAGTTGTCCATCACCTCTGGCTCTTAAAATCTTTCTATCTCTTCTTCCACATAGATTTTTGAGCCTTGAGGGCAAGGGTATGATAAAGACCTTCCATTTAGCATTGAGTGCTGCAGAGTTTCGAACTGTCAGTGTTAATTCCCATCTACTACAAGAAGAAGCTTCTCTAATTGAAGTTGAGGGATATACTGATCAACAGTTGTAGCAGTATGTCATTAGGAGTCCAGAGCATAAAGTCTGTGTCCCCCCTCCCCAACAAAGAAGCTCCTTGCAATTGATAGCTGCTGGGGAGTGAGAAAATCAGTTTTCTTCAGTTGAGTGACACTAAGTATATGAGCTACACTCCAGGGAAGACCCAATGATCATTAGTAGTTGGCCAACACAAAATGGACTTCGTATTTGGGGAGTTTTCTTTTGGTGTGTGTGTGTGTGTGTGTGTGTGTGTGTGTGTGTGTGTGTGTGTGTTTGGCTTGGGGTTTCTTTACCCTTTTTTTTTTCAAGACAGGGTTTCTCTGTGTAGCTTTGCGCCTTTCCTGGGACTTATTCTGTAGCCCAGGTTGGCCTCGAACTCACAGAGATCCGCCTGGCTCTGCCTCCCGAGTGCTGGGATTAAAGGTGTGCCCCACAACCGCCCAGCCCTCTTTTCCTTTTTAAAAGAGAGAAAAAAACATGAAATTAGATGGGCAGGGAGAATGGCAGAGGATATGGTAAGAGTTATGGGAAGGGAAAGAATATGATAAAAATATTGTCTCAAAAGCAAATGAAAGTACAAAAAGTTAAATTAAAATAAATAATAAACCAACATGCTAATCTGAAAACTATAAAACTATACAATAACATAGACAAAAGTCTAGTTGATCTCAGTTTTAGTGAATATAATCCCAAAAGAAAGTCCATGAAAGGAAAATCTTATATTTTAATCTTTTAATTAAAACTTATCTACAATAAGACACAGTTATAAGAATGGAAAGAAAAGCTAGATACAAGGAGAAAGTATTTGTAGGATACATATCTGATAAAGTACTTGGGACTAAAAATGTGAACATTCTACAATAAGAAAATAACTGATCAAATTTTAAAAGAGGAGAAGTTTGAACATATACCTCACCACAAAAAGACACACAGATAATGAGATAGCATACAAAGATAACATAATTGGGGGTTTGGGGGGGTGTGTGTGTGACTGTAGAACAGTGAAGTAAAACAAGACGCCATTATAAACCTACTAAAATACAAAAAGATAGACAATGCCAAATGCCAACAATATATAGAATGAAAGAAACTCTCATTTGTTGCTGATGAGAATGCAAAATGGTGTGATCACCTTGGAAGATATTTTGACCATTTCTTCAAAATATAACTATTATGTTCCAGGAGTTAAATTCCCAAGTTCTTGTGCAAATCAGTTGAGAACTTACCTGCACACACAGTAGCCATGTGTGTTTATAGCAGCCTTGTTCATATTTGGTAATACCTGGAGGCAATCCTGATTCTTTTCAGTGAGTGAATGGGTAAGCAATCTGTGTTACATAAATACAGTGGGGTGTTATTCACCTCTAAAAAGGAATGAGCAACCATGCCTCAAAAAGACATGGAAGAATATTGCATGCCTATTGCTCTATAAAAGAAATGAGTCTAAAAAGGTCGTGTACTGAATAATCCCAAGTATATTATGTTCTGAAAAAAAGAAACAAAATAAAACATAGACAGTAAGAAAAGATGTTGGCTACCAGGAGTCCAGTGAGGGAGAAGGCAGGGTGGATAGATGGGATGTAGTTAATACTTAGGAAAATTAAACTGATATAAAGATGGAAATATAATGCTATACTTATTAAAATCAAATCAGTAGAACTGTACAGCACAAAGATGAACCTTCACATAGACTTTGGCCCTTAGTTAAAATTATCAAAGTGGTTCATTATTTACAATAAATGTCCCCCATTCATGAGTGACCAAAGAGATTATTGAAACATATTTTCTACTCATTTTTTTCAGGCAAATTAAAATTATGTTAAAAATAAATTCTGGTAAAAACAAACAATCTAATTTAACTCTATAAATGAGACATTTATTCTGAGTATTTTGTGCTTTTCTCATATCCAAATCCTACGATGATAGATAAAGAATAAATCTGAAGACTTGGTCATTGTTTTTCTAAGCTAATAGATATTTATTGATCTTTAAAATCATACATGTGTGTTTTTGTGTGGCATAATCACCATCTTCCTAGGCATTCAGAATGCCATCTAAGTGCTTTGACTATGAGTATAAATAAAGGGTAAACAGGAAGGCAATTCTAGAGAGCAGCCATTAAAATCAGTTGGAACAATGCTAATTTGCAAGGATGAAATATATTTGCACATTCTAAAATTGCTTCATAGTTACCTGTTTTTACCTCTTCCCTGAAGTAACTGTTGACCTTGTTCATTGGGTTTTCCAGATCTATCTTCTTTCCCAAACCTGTTCCTGCTCCAGCTTTTGGCAGGACAAAAGAAGCACCTGGGTTAGGAACAGTCAGGTTGCCAGGATGTGGCAGTTACATTTGCCATGAGAACAGCACCAAACTTATTTTAAATATACCAGACAAGCAAATACTTGAGTGGTTTTAAAAAAATGGACCAGTGTCTTTGGCACAGAGAGGATGCCCCAAATTAATGCTGACCCTCTTTGCTTTGGCTGGTAAATGAGCCCATCTGTTGTAATGAAAGGGGAAAGACTGTCCCCCTCCTTGGTCACACAAGCAGGCAACACTGACTGCAGAATTGGGCAATGGCTGCTGTACTTCTAAGAGTATTGAGTATTGGCTTTCATTTGGTGAATCAACTCAGCAAAAACAGTGTAGAAATCTGATGGGAATGTTGCTCATAGGAGAGGAACCTGAATCACCCGAAAATATGAGACTGTCTGCCACTTAGCTGTTGGTAAATACGTTTATTCTTTCTCTCAAAAATCTTGGAAGTCATATAAAATATGTATTTAAATGCAGACAGAGATAATGGAGAGCAAGGCACATGGTGCATCCTGTGGCACGTTGTCATGTACAGCTTTTATTGGCAGATTTGTTATGATAACTCTGTTTATGAATATCTAAAGAAGTGCATTGAGTCTTCAGGTTGAAGTATTTTTCCAGTAGTTAACAGTGCTATTTAAGTTTGTACAGTAAAAGTCATTAGTATGTCTTACATAATTTCAGTATTTTAAGACAAGGTTATTACTTTCTTGATCCAGCATATTCAATATAGCACAAACTTTCATTTCTTCCTATTGAAAGAAAAACCAGCACAAAATATAGTGTAGTGAATACATTTGAGAATACAGTAGACCTTTACAGGAAAATCATTCCAGTTTCACTGATGAACTAACCTGAAGGTTGCATGTGTGTTTCCTTAATTATTTGCAGGTCTCTAATGTCATCCTCATTTTGTTACATGTTGTTTACCAAAGGAAAGACACACTTTATCAAGAAATGTGTGAAAGTCCTGATAACAAAGGGGAAATGGCACACATTTTTTTTGTTTGTTGTTTGCTTTTTCTGTTGGGTTTGCCTCTCTAAATGAACCAGATAATTAATCATGTTCTCTAGAGTAGAAAATTGTCCTGATTAGACCAAGGTCAGAATGCAGTTCACCGCTAAGGCTAATGAATTCCGGTGACCTTCCTAGTCTGGTAGCTACTGGAACCACATGGTGGGCAACACTCAGGAGATACTGTTTTGTAATTGTATTAGAGAAAGTAAGCTATTTTATATTGGTTTTCATGTCTAAGAAAGAGAAAGGCATACAGGGCTCTTCTGGACCCTCAGCAAACTGTGAGTTGGTGTAAAGATTATCACAGATGATCTTGGATGACTGTGGGTATGGTACGCCCTCTGCTTCCACCATACCTTCCATACTGTCTCTTCCTTGTAGTGAAAGACCCTGTTCAGTTTACTACTACGTTCACTGTGTGATTGTCATAGGGCAAGCATAAGATAATGATCCAGTCAGTCTTGCTGAGGGAATAGGAAATATGGGCTTCTCTGTGACGAAAATTAGAAACATGGGCTTTACCCTGAATAATACCAATGCAAAGCCTCGCCTCTTCCTTCTGCATATCTTGCTCTATCCACAGTCCAGTGATCTACTTTCCATCTTCCCTTTCCTCTCTGTTCATCAGTTTACCATGCCACTTAGTGATGATCCCACTACTTTCCTTTCCTTTTTTCTTTTTCTCATAATATTAAAACGTTTCTATCTTCAAGAATAAAGATCCACAGCCCTCCTTTTCCCCTCTGTCCTACTTTTCACAGTCTTTGCAGGGAGGCTCCTTGGGAGCCATGTCTTATGAACTTTCCAGCCTTCTTGTCTGTAACAACTACTCAATGCAGGGTAATATGCTCTCATGGACACTTCCTTGGCCAAGATCCGAGATGAGCCCTTAGTCCCATTTCAGGAAATCTTCCTAAGTGGATTCTGAATGGACAGATACTGTCAACCATGCCCTCATCTTTACACCACCCCTTGCTTTTCCTCTAACTTATCTGGATGTTTTCCAATCTTCTTGTTCAGAAGCTGTCAGCTGGGAGTTAATGATGGAGAGGCTGTGTTGAAAGACGTAAATGCCTCTGGTGTTATTCATGGTTCATCATGTGGCATTACAAAAGCATCATGTTCAGTGACATTTGGAGCTCAGTGTCCTCTGCCCTTCCTGTCAGCACTGAGCATGAAGCAGCGCATTGCCTGCCACCTGCCTTTCTGTCACAGTTCAATTCTTGTTGGTTCCAAATACTGGAAGCCTAATGTTTGTTCCTGTTTTGTCTTATTACTTTCATAACCCTTGCCCTGTGGTAGAGTGGGCATGCCCATGCTCTTCTATGCTTCTTAGCATGATTAGTCTTTGTGTCTCTGTAGCTTCCACTCAAATATACCAAGATTTCCCTGTTGACATTTCCGGTATATGTCACTTTATCTCAGCATTTCCAAGGATCAGACCTGTATCATCGCAGGGCTCCACATCTGTGAAGGGTGTCAACAGCTTGACAAAGATGCCCTTGTTATAGCTCAAGGATGTGCTTTAGAGACTCGGCACACTTCCCCAGTGTTTTTCCTCTTACCATTATTCTCTTCCGTCAATATTAGTTCAAAGACCTGCCAAGCATGTCTTGCCTAAACTTTGGTAGTGTCCCTCCAGCTGGATGGACCTCCAGTCACTTTCAAAGCTAATCCTGATGATAGGGTCATTGCTCGCCTCCTACAGACTCAGTGTTCCTCTGTTGCTTCTAGCTCACAGAGAAAATTTCTTATCACCAGCATTCATGTTTTGACCCTTATTTTCCCTGGAATATGCTTCAATGGATTAGCAGAGAATGTTTCACTTTAACCTGTATTCCTCAGAATCCTATCTCAGTGCTGAAATTAATGTCCTAAATATGGTTATTATATGCATAATATATGTGTATAATATATACATACAATATATACACACAATTTATATATAACAACATATGTATATATTAATACACAAGAGGATGAAAAACTACCTTATAAAATAATATAAATATAACTTAGTTTCTTCTTTACCTATGAATCTCTTGTAATCTGGTTCTCTTACAACAAATGTGATTACCATCCTCATTAATTGTGCTAACTTATTGCACCTTCCTAGAAAATATTTGAACATTAAAAATCAGTGTCACATTAAATTTGATATCCATAACGAATTTTTACATTTAATTATGTGGATATATATACTGGGAGTTTAGCACATGAGTGCAGGACTCAAGAAGGCCAGAAAGGGACATCAAATCCCCTGGAGCTGGAGTTATAGGTGGTGATAAGCAGCCCAACGTGAGTGTTGGAAACCAAAGTTGGGTCTTCTCCAAGAGATGTACATTCTCTTAACACCAAATCATCTCTCCAGCCCTAGGAATGGGATATGTTTTCTTATTAACAGATTTTCTGGGTTGGGAATTTAGCTCAGTGGTAGAGCACTTGCCTAGCAAGCACAAGGCCCTGGGTTCAATCCTCAGCTCAAAAAAAAAAAAAAAAAAAGAGATTTTCTATTCATTTTACATATCAACCACAGATTCTCCTGTCCTCCCTCCTCCTGCCCCCCAGCCTTCCCCACAACCCAACCCCATTTCCACCTCCTCCAAGGCAAGGTCTCCCATGGGGAGTCAGGAGAGCCTGGTACATTCAGTTAAGGTGGGTCCAAGCCCCTCCTCCCTGCACCAAGGCTGCACAAAGTAGAGTGGAATATTTATATTCAAAAATAATTTATAATGCTGGGAATACAGCTCAGAGGTAGTGCATTTGTCTTGCATACATGAGGCCCTAGGTTCAACTGCCTAGCACTACAACCACACAAAGATATTATACATTGACTCCAGATGGACTAGAATATTTGTATCATGGATGTCTTCATTAAAAGCAAGTGACAACATTTAAATAATTTCTCAAAAAGCCCCATTATGTGGCATACTTATTAGTCCAGATTAGTAGAAGAATCTGTCAGTCGGGAGTTATTGATAAAGAGGACGGATTGCAAGGCACAAATGTCTCTGGTGGTATTTGAGACTCAGTGAGAGGCATCGCGAGCTCATCGTGTTCATGACACAGCGTCTCTCATCCTCCTGCTAGAGTCATACATTAAGCTGCCCATAGCCCGTCTGCCTGTCTTTCTGCCATAGTGCAGTGATGTGCAGTTTAACATGTGCAGGTTACGATACTGCAGAGGAAAGGTTTTCCTATCAGGGCTATCCCCATTGAGAGAGAGAGAGAGAGAGAGAGACAGAGACAGAGACAGACAGACAGAGACAGACAGAGAGACAGAGAGAGACAGAGAGAGACAGAGACAGAGAGACAGAGACAGAGGGAGAGACAGAGAGAGACAGAGAGAGACAGAGACAGAGGGAGAGACAGAGAGAGACAGACAGAGAGACAGAGAGACAGAGAGAGACAGAGACAGAGAGAGACATACAGAGACAGAGAGACAGAGAGAGAGACACACAAAGAGAGAGACAGAGAGACAGAGAGACAGAGACAGAGAGAGACAGATAGAGAGACAGAGACAGAGAGAGACAGAGACAGAGAGAGAAAGGGGAGAGGGGAGAGAGGAGAGGGGAGAGGGGAGAGAGGCAGGAAGTAAGCAGGTCATGTACACTGTGGTAAATGAGAACAGTTTTAGAAACCTATACTAGACACGTGTTATAAGTGTGTAAGGACTGCTCAAATAGGACAAGGTGTTTGAATTCTCTCCAGCTAAAAAAGCCTCATTAGTTCAAGGATTTATGTTGTTACCATAGAATAGGGTCCCCTCACTCACCTGCAGAGAGTCAGCTGTGTGACAGAGGCCACTGTTTCTTCCTTGTCTCAAGACCCTCTCTGTTTCCTCTGCAAAAGAGTGTGATAGGACCGCTGTTTTTTTGGATAAGGTGCAGGAGGCACTGGCTTTCCTCTAGACCTTCAAATAACATCTCTGTCTGTCTGTGCTAATTGTGCTGAGATGATTTAGAATATTCCACGAGGAAAATACATAAACGGACACAAATGTCCCTGGGCTCTCAGGGCAGCTCAACAACCCACATCTTAGTCTGTCGCTGGGAAAAACAAGGCTGACTTTTCCCAGGTTTAAGTGGAAGGACCCACCAACAATGAAAACTGAACAAACTCTTCGATACTCCTCACATTTGGTAATGGGAAGAGGCGGCACATCCCTAGTCCCTGTCAATCACATGCATCATGTAGCCCATCCCTTTTATTTTGTACTTAGTGTTGAAGAACTGATGCTTATCATTCTTTACAAGCTGCTTATGACTGGGGCCATTAAAACTCACCCCTCATCCTAAGGCCCCTGTCATCTACACCACAGCTCTGGAAAACGTCAGAGGTTGATTGTGGTGACTGTTCTGTGATCGTGGCTCTGTCCCACCCTCTCACATCAGTATGGAGGTCAGGAGAGGAATTTCTACCTCTAAGTTCAAAAGTAGATTTTGCATATTTATTAAAATCCCAGTACCTTTCACCTTCAAGTTGGATTCTGTCCTTCTGTAGAGTCACTCTGGGAGCACTGTTCTCAGTGCCCAGAGTTTTCTTGTCACCAAGCTCTCCTGAGCTCAATAGGCTTACATGTAGATGAAGGTGCTGAACTCAACCAGTGGTAGGACTCTTCATACATCAGGAGATAGACCCACAAGCCCAGCTCAGACCTAATGGATCAGGAAACTTCTACATCTCAGCTGTGACGTGGTTATTTTCCATATGGGAGCCACTGTGGTTAAAAAAAAAAAAAAAAAGAAAGAAAGAAAAAAACTTCTCCATTCATCCCTGGAATTTTATGTTTACTCTCTGATAGTCTATCAGATCATTAAAAATGATCTGCTACATTTTTTATGATTTCTCTGGCTCATTGTCCTGGGGCATACCACGTGTGCAGTTAAAATGGTATCAGACAAAGCAGTAGAAAACATGAGAGAGTCTGTTTGAGTCCCTTTTAGTTAGCTGTGGTATGTAAAGGCTTTTAGTGGTAACACTTGAGTTCAGTATTCCAATCAGTAGTGTCATGGTATCAGTTTAAAGCAAAGGAAAATGTCTCAATCACACTGTGTCAGCTACATCTCAGCATTTCCTCTTCCATCCCTGGTCACTCTTCATTTTGAGCCTAATGTCTCTGATCATTGCCATATGGTTATTTTTCTCAGTCATGTGTCTACCAGAAACTTGCCTAATATCTGGTAATTACCATACACAGGAAAGTGAAGTGTATGGTGAACCCCTTGGGGTTCTAATGAAAGACAGACAGATCATGAATTAGCTTGAAAATTCTTACAGACATGACATAGAGCATGGGACTCTATGAAAGAGCAATTAACCAAATCTGGGGGTGAGGGGCAGGTAAAGTTCTCTTATCAACTGAATTCTAGTCTCAAAGGCCACTGAAGAGAATGAATTAAGCCAAGTTGGGGTCATTTAAAGTCACTTTCAAAGCTGCTGAAGGCTAAAGAAGAGAAGCGTAAATGGAATAGAGAGTACAATTGCAATGAATTGTGGGGTAGTGAAAGGCCTGGAAGTGTCCACATGAAATATCTTGTGCCCTTCTTTTAGATCTCATCTGTTCTCTTTCAGGCACTGAAATGTCCTCTCACTGACAATGTAGTAGCATTAACTGAGTGAGGATGTAGTAGCATTAGCTGAGTGAGGGTGTAGTATCAACTGAGTGAGGATGTAGTAGCATTAGCTGAGTGAGGGTGTAGTATCAACTGAGTGAGGATGTAGTAGCATTAGCTGAGTGAGGGTGTAGTATCAACTGAGTGAGGATGTAGTAGCATTAGCTGAGTGAGGGTGTAGTATCAACTGAGTGAGGATGTAGTAGCATTAGCTGAGTGAGGGTGTAGTATCAACTGAGTTGAGGATGTAGTAGCATTAACTGAGTGAGGATGTAGTAGCATTAACTGAGTGAGGATGTAGTAGCATTAACTGAGTGAGGGTGTAGTAGCATTAACTGAGTTGAGGATGTAGTAGCATTAACTGAGTTGAGGATGTAGTAGCATTAACTGAGTGAGGGTGTAGTAGCATTAACTGAGTTGAGGATGTAGTAGCATTAACTGAGTGAGGGTGTAGTAGCATTAACTGAGTGAGGATGTACTATCAACCTAGTTGAGGATGTAGTAGCATTAACTGAGTTGAGGATGTAGTAGCATTAACTGAGTTGAGGATGTAGTAGCATTAACTGAGTGAGGGTGTAGTAGCATTAACTGAGTGAGGGTGTAGTAGCATTAACTGAGTTGAGGATGTAGTAGCATTAACTGAGTGAGGGTGTAGTAGCATTAACTGAGTTGAGGATGTAGTAGCATTAATTGAGTGAGGGTGTAGTAGCATTAACTGAGTTGAGGATGTAGTAGCATTAACTGAGTGAGGGTGTAGTAGCATTAACTGAGTGAGGGTGTAGTAGCATTAACTGAGTTGAGGATGTAGTAGCATTAACTGAGTGAGGGTGTAGTAGCATTAACTGAGTGAGGGTGTAGTAGCATTAACTGAGTTGAGGATGTAGTAGCATTAACTGAGTGAGGGTGTAGTAGCATTAACCAAGTGACCATTTTGTACTCACCTATTGCTGGTGAAGCCATCTTCCTTATGACACTGCTGAGCAGTCCTGCAAGATGGAAATCATCTTATGCTTTGGATCTTCAGTCTCTACTTTTCCAATAGAGCTAAGCTAATAACTGCCCCTGTCCACATCTCTCTGTCTCCCTCTGTCAATACCCCAAGAAAAGTATCATCTCACCTTTATACCCCAATAAATTCCTGATTGGTTATGTTGTCCTTGGACCTGTTACATATTCTCCTCTTCATCTGTATTCAAAGCAACTTTTCTAAAAGATAGTAGCTGTGTTGTTTTGTTTTGTTTTTCCTTGATTCCCAGAAGGTAGAGGATAACATTTTCTGGTGTCGGGGGAAGACTGTTCTACTTTTCTCCTTTAAGAATATTCTTTCTGTTTATAGCTTGGACATTTTTTTTTCTTTTTTTTTTTTTTTTTTTTGGTTTTTGAGACAGGGTTTCTCTGTACAGTTTTAGTAACTGTCCTGGATTTCACGCTGTAGACCAGGCTGGCCTCGAACTCACAGAGATCCACCTGGCTCTGCCTCCCAAGTGCTGGTATTAAAGGTGTGCACCACCACCGCCCAGCAATACTTTTTATTTTATTAAATCAGTATAGCATTACATACTTCAAACAGCCAATAGCTATATCAATTTCAATTACTCAGCTTGGAAGGCTTATTAAAAAGAGTGTTTTGCAACACTAATCAGGTGGCTCAGCTAGCCACATAATTGGCAGTTTTGAACAACATTCTGACTTACACAAGTATCACTCAGGTGAAAAATGGTATTTGTCCTTATGACATTCATCTTCTGGCAAGCATAAATTTAGTTTGCTTCCTCTGGTCTCTTTCTGTGGCTCCTGTCCTTGCCTCTTGGCAGATTCTAGGCAGATTGTGATGACTCACCATTGCTATCAACCAAACCCTGTCTCTCTCAAGTAATGTAACGCAGCAAAGGGAGCCTGATACAAGGGTGGGGTAAGTTCATGGTTGAGCAAATCCTCAGCACCAGTTTATTGGCTTAGCCTTTGATCCTCTTCCCTGTGATGGAGAGAGCAGCCCTTTCCTCCTTACTTGAGAACAGTTCATGTCCCCTCTTCCATTGCCTAGCAACTTAATTGCTGGTAATTGTTGCTACAATCTAGGGGTTGCTAGCTCTCTACTTCTCTAAAGATAAGGAATTTGGTGCCTATGTCAGTGCCATTTTAGCTTCCTCTTGAGTTCATGCTTAGATGGTTAGCTCCTTCCCCAGACTCTCATTCTCTGGCTCTCTCAATACTCTCCTTTTCTCATTTTTCTCCCTCCAACTGTGTGCCTCTTAGTTTTAGTGAAAGAAATGGACATTATGATTATCTGAAGTCCTATAGTGGAGGAAAACAAAATATATCCCTTGGCTCAATAGCTATTTAACCATCTGTTCCTGATCCAGTACCCTCAGGCTATCGTCAGAATGTCCCCCATTGACTGTTCTCTTTCATCCTGAATCCAGTGATATGTTACCAGCATAATGGACTAGACCAAAATAAGCATCCAACTTCACCCATGGCTCAGTCTCCTGCAATGGATTAGAAGGCATAAGCTCCAATAGTGACAGTGTAAGAGGAAAACAGATCTGGATCCCATATGCTATTTTCTATTATTTCATGCAGTTTCTGGTGTTTCAAGTGTGTGTTAAGTTTGCTTTTATGACATGTCCTATAATATTACTACATGGAAATTACATTCTATGTTCCAAAATACACAATTTTCAAGAGAACTTCTGAAAGATCTTGCTTATAAAGTGTGAACAACCTGTCCAGAAAATCATAATGGCAAAGAGCAAAGATTTTATTTTTATTTCTCCTTTGTTCCCTTAAGAATAAGCAGGTCAAATTTCACCTTAAAATTTAATTGCACAGAAATTGTCTCTATGCAGGTGACCTTTCAGAGAAAATGAAAAATAATTTACAGATGAGTATCCTTGGGGTCAGGGAAGCGTGTAGGTGCTTGAGCTGACATGGAAATCTGGTATCATTATTTAGAAATGGTAGCATGCTTATTGTCTTTGTGGGGGTTAAAGTGTGTGTTTCTGGTAGACAACTGACAATTTAGGACACATCAATGATTCAAAAGAGAAAGTTTAGAACACTAAGCATGTATTCAAACCAGTACAAGCATGTCCCTAAACAGAAATACAAATCCTGGGTTTAGGTCTAAAATACAGAGAATCCTATAAGAAAGGTAAGTGGTTGTAGTTTTCAAAAACTAAAAGTGTCACACTGAGAAGAGAAGGCTGTCGAGCTCATGAGCCTGGGTTTTGTATCTCCCAAGCACACCTGAAATCATGGTTTATATAGAGTAAAGGGAATAGGAAGTCAAGCTGAATCCCACTCGAAGAAAACATGGTGGCTATCCCACGTGGGTCCTGGAGGGTTCTATTTGAGTGATCGTTCCTCCCTGGCCGACGGTCTTGCTCACTTTGCTTTGTCAATAACCCTCTGCTATATCAGGGTCAGCCAGCATCTTCACTTTCACACTATCTTCTCTAGATTCTTAGGAGACTTCCTCATCAGTCCTTCCTTTTCTGTATCTTCAATTCTTGGTCTTTCCTGACTCTTTG
The DNA here is from genome assembly GCF_903995425.1 of Onychomys torridus. Lineage (NCBI taxonomy): Eukaryota > Metazoa > Chordata > Mammalia > Rodentia > Cricetidae > Onychomys > Onychomys torridus. Next base: position 25,054,463 of record NC_050465.1, read on the forward strand.
GGATGAATATTTAAGCATAGCAATTTGACTCCTGATGCAAGGAAATTCCATCTAAATTGTGCCACTCTGTATCATTAATCATTTGCGTTGCCTTCTATGACCTTCTTTTGTTCCTCTCTTTTATTTCTTCCTTCTGTGACTTCCTGTTTGTAAATTAAGCCCTTAGCAAGGATGACTTCCTATGAAATAAACAGGCAGTTGATGGATATGGATGAAGGGAACTGTCAACTTGGAATTGGAGTATATCTGTTTTCTTTGTGAAGCAATCAATAGAAAAGGACAAAGGGTATGTGAGAATACTAAGACTGGAGGATTGTCAAAGGTAGGTTTAGTGGGAGGGAGAAAAAGAAAAAAGAGAGTGGGAAAGAGATGAGAGGTCATTATGAAGTGACATTAACCAATAGTGTGAAAGAACTCTCTGTTAAACACATGCTGATGTAGGTTATGCACAGACTAGTATTAAAGACTAGAAGCCATAACTCCTTTCCTCTAAACTGAGGAGTTGTTCACTCTGAGGACATCACTGATCCTCAGATATTATAGGACCTGGATGACATGAAGGAGCACAGGCCACTTGCTCGTACTTTTATCTGGTATGAGTCTATCCTATTGACATTTTACGGGCAGTAAAATGAAGTTCAGAAGCCTGGCACTCAGGCTATGCCGTGCTTTTCACCAATTTCGGCCTCAGTTCTCCTTTACTGTTTAATCTTATTTGAAGACTTTAGAAATCAAGTCATATCTCACAGTGTGTCTTGGGACAGATGAGACAGGAAATCAACTGCAAAAGAAAAAAAAAAGTGACTAGAAATTACTTTTGAGACCTTCTGACCCAAACCTCTTCTTGAAGTCTCCAGCTTAAGTCTTAAATTAAACAGGTCAAAGATAAAGCCAGCTCTTCTCCAGCCCCCATAGTTTCCTCTCATGTCTTCCACTGAAGACACCCCCACCTGGATTCCACCATCTAAAGTCTACAACAGGGAACTTTCTCTTTCTGTTGTAGTAGGGAGAAAAGGGGGGTTCTCTTTTCTGCCTAGTCAAGCCATTCTGGTTTCAACAGCACTGTCTTTGGTTCAGTCTACACAGTGGCTTTTTGTTTGGCCCCATACATCCATTCCCACTCACTTCCATGCTTGTTGGAAATTAGCTTTTTTAACTGAGAATCATCTCCACCAAATCAGGCTTTTGCTTTATAGTAAGAAGTTGGATGTGGCTCATCCATATTTGAGGGAGCATAGTTTATTGGCATTTTCAGTGACTTTGGGAACATCCAGTATCTGTCTCATCCAGTACTGTAGCCAATCGTCTCCAGGGACTATTGAGCACTTGAATGGTGGCCAGTGAAACTGAGTGACTGAAATTTTTTCCCTGTATTTATTTTTAATTGAAACTGAAGTGGCTACCTGTGGATAGTGACCACTATAATGCATATTGCATGTCAAAAGAAACAATACAAACTATGGTGTGGTGCTTAAGATCTTTACACTCCCCATCTCCTGTCCTGTCAGTTGGAATAGATTCGCACATACTCCTCATCTCCCTGGAACTCCACCTGGCCTCTCATCCGGCTTCCTTTGTATGTGTCTTGGCTTGTGGCAGGTATGTAATATATTTTCTGTCTTTCAAAAGCCCTGCAAATTCTACAAGGCCATGTTCAATGTGGCATCTTAAAAGCTATCTCTTAGCATCTGTCACATCTCTATAGGGGTTCCCATAACAACAGTTCTCCCTCCCCCCTCCCCTCTTTATCTCTCTCTCTCTGTGTCTGTCTGTCTCTGTCTCTGTCTCTGTCTCTGTCTCTCTCTCCCTCTCTCCTCTCATTTTCTCTCAAGCCACTGGGTTTTATTGCTGATCTAATTTTCCCTATTAAACAGCGAGAAAGCAGGTTTCAAAATTACTACATTAGCTAATATATCTGGCGGGGAAAGAGTTAGGTTAAACTCCAAAATAAATTCAACTTAATGATGACACAAACCTATAATTGCAGCTCTTGGGACGTTGAGATAGGAGGATCATGAGTTTAAGGCCAGACTAGGCACACCCTATTGTAGCTGAAGTTTTCTCCAGTCCTGCCCAGCCCCAGGGACCCTGCAGCCGCTTATAAAATAATCACTCAGAAGCTTATAACTAATTATAACTGCATGGCCATTAGCTCAGGCCTACCACTGACTAGCTCTTACATTTGAACTCAGCCAATTTCTGTTAATCTATATGTTGCCACGTGTTCTGTGGCTTTACCTATGTGCCATTACATGCTGCTCCCTGTATGGCAGGATGGCATCTCCTGACTCAGCCTACCTATTCCCAGAATTCTCCTTGTCTGTTTACCCCACCTATACTTCATACCTGGCTACTGGACAATCAGCTTTTTGTTTATCAACCAATCAGAGCAACACATATTCACAGCATACAAAATGCCCCACAGCACCTCCCCATTTTTGTCTAATCAAACAGGAAGGGTTTAACTTTAATATAGTACAATTACATATAACAAAACAGTAATCAAGCAAGAATTACAGTTATACACTTTTTCTTATGTTAGTTATAACTTTTTATTATTTTTTATTTTTATTACAAAAAAATGGGGAAATGTGGTGATATTTTATTTGTGCTAAAATGTGGTGATATTTTATTTGTATGATAATAAATATAAAGTTTGCCTAGAGATCAGAGGTCATAGCCAACCATAAACAAAAGTCAGGTGGTGGTAGGACACACTCTTAATCTGATCACATGACAGACAGAGTCTCTGTGCATTCAAAGACACAGCCAAGCTTGGTGACATGAGCCTTTAATTCCAGTACCAACCCTAGAGACCTGGAGGTCTGTAAAGACAAACAGTGACAAAAAAGTGAGATGGCTAGACTAAAAGCCAATAAACTAACAAAACAACAAGACAATGAAGACACAGGTTAGACAAAAAAAAAAAAAAAAAACCTAACTCTCTTAAAAAGCTATGGCTGCGTGGTGACCTAAGGTTAGTTGGTTAGTTGGTGGCTATTCCTATTTCTCTGATCTCTAAGGCTTTCACCCCTGTATTGGGCTCTTATTTAATAAGACTGTCTGAAAAATCCATCTACAAATCCCTATCTCAAAACAGAAAGACAAAACAAAACAAACAGGTCAACAAAAAACAAAACAAAACAAAACAAAAAACACATTTTTTCAAATAAATTACAAAAGGTAATAAATAATAAAGAGGTAGGGAGGTTCACTCACCATTACCACCACTGTAAACTCCGGTGTATGTGTCTTTGCAGAGTGCTTAGAGAAGTCGAGGTTGACCTTCACAGGACATTGGCATTTCCCTTTGCAATTCTGAATTGAATCCTTTCAGCTCTTGCTTCATTTATATTTCAAATGTGTTCCTGTTTGATGTCAGATCTCTTAAAACTAATTAAGTAATAGATTGCCCATTGAGTACATCATATATCTTTCAAGGTTAAACAAGAATAAAACACTTTGCCTGGGTTTTCCATTGTGAAATTGCTGGGGGTGGGGTGGTGGTGTACACTTTTAAAGTGATGCACTGCAGTAGAAAAAAAGACAACCCTGTCAGTTAAAATTGCCAAATACAGCCAGTCTTACAACTGTTTTATAATCCCAGTGATTTAAATGTTCCCTGGGAAAATGCCCTCTTGCTCATGGAGTTATCTTGGAAAGGGTCCCACCTTTGAGCTTACTGGGGAGTGAAGAGAGCCTCCTCCTTGCCCTGATTTTTTGGGATGCAGAGCAATCTGTTGTGTGTTTTGAGGCTGCTAATATTGCTATTTAAATGTTGTCTAGAAAAATGTTCTCCTCAACACCTATTCAACTAGTTTTATTGACACTATTGTGCAGAGACAGCTGAATGAGTTGCAGCTATTAAGCAGAGTGGAGTGTTGTGGGAAGGGAATGCATAATGAATGGGTTTTTGTTACTTCCTGTTTTGATTATGAGGGTCATAGTCAATCAGATTTCTAATTATGGACTGTGTGGTGTTTGATAGTCAATCTAAAAGGATTCATGAATCCAAAGCCTCTTGTGTTTTTGAACTTGTAATGGCTGGGGGGAGGGCAGGAATTCCAAGAAGGAAATGAAGCATTAGCCCAGATGCCTCCTCTTCATGTTTTCTGTCCTCCTTTTGTATAGTGGTATGGTAGCCCTACTGTATACTCAAGCATCTGTGTACACAATGTTCACCACTCAACATGAGAGACATTGTGGTTAGATATGCATGATTCTGCATATGCTGGCCTGGGAACTTCTTAATCCTGATCATACCCATCAGATCCTCCCCAGGGTAGATCTGGCTGAATAGATAGAGCGCATGTTTGAGGGGAGGAGAAAAGTAGGAAAGGATGTTTATTATCGGGATTTACTGAATGATAAGTCTATTGCCATTAAATTCACAATCTCTGGAAGTTTCTAGACCTTAAGAAACCTAACAGCTTTTAAACATGTTTGAAGTAAGTAAAAGCTCAAGGAAAGTATGGTATGACAGGGTAAAATATGCCCAAAGTACATCATACATTTATATAAAAGTGTCCTTTCTAACCCAAAACCACATGCAGTGAGTGTATGCCAAGGGAAAACTAGAACAAATAAAATTTAGAGTTATGACAAAAAGAGATTTCTTTTAACAATAGTTTGATTACAGTTTTGATATTGAAGGAAGAGAATCACACTCTTCCCATTTCTAAAGCTATTACCTCATGACGAGTGAGCGTTTAGAAATTGGGTTGGGGAATACTGGAGACAGAACACAGCTTTGCACATATAATGCATCTATTCTAATATCAAGCTAGACATACAACCCAGGAAATATTACATGGGTATTTCAGGGATACATATTTGCAACCAAGGAGAATTTTATATCAGATTTGTGCACTAAATTAACTGCTGTGCTAATCTCTTGCACAAAGGACTGATAAGAGTGCTCGCCACTCTTCTAGAGGACCAAAGTTCACTTCCTAGCACCCGCACGAGATAGCTCACAGCTGCCTTTACTCCAGCTCTGGAGCAACCTATGTCCTCTTCTGGTCTCCACTAGCACCAGGACTCACGTGTGTATATACATCATATGCATAAATAAAATAATATTTTAAAGATAACACCCTTTTGTGACAGTTTCATATTTTAATAGAATAACTTGAACACCAGTGTGGAGATGAAAATCTGCCTGTGTTCATTCATATGCACCTCCTAAAATATGGTATTTCTTACCTGATTATCAGTCTATCAAATGTTTGTTCAGTATAGAAGAGTTAGATTGCAGTAATAGATACATCTGTAGTGTGCACATAGATAAGACTTTTCCCTGTCAGTGTTGCTGTGGACCTGTTCAATTTTATTGCTCAGCTAGATGGTTACAATACAACTCAAGTTATGACCATGTGTTCCAGAATCTGGCCTACTGTGACACACACAACTACATTGTCTTATTATACTTCTGATAACTAGGAGATTTTGGTGGATTTATATCTGGAGCTGTAGAATGGATGCCCATACAATTGCTTTTTTTTTTTTAATTGTTACTTTGAGAGATTAGAAAGCTATTCCCAAAGGTTCAGCCTCATTTTGTATCATGGTAATTCAGCTGATAACTTCCTTATGAAAACTACCCTTTCAACTGCTAGGTGCAACCTTGGAGCACTCAGGAAAGTTGAAATCAGTTTCTTGAGCCCTAAAAAAAAAAATAGAAGAATGGATGTTGGAGAATATCAGTGTGACAGTGTGTTGTTTTGCTTGCTTGCTTGCTGCCATGTAATCATGGTTAACAGAGTTTTTAATTCATCTTTTAATTTCATATGTATGTGCTGTGTATATGTCATCTCCTCCTCCCTTTCCTCCCTCAAGCCCCTCCCATACCCCTTACTCCTTTGTAAATCCATGGCCTCTTTTTCTTTAATTATTATTGTTCCACACAGACAATGTCATATAGACAGTTATATAAAGCATTGTAGACATTTACCATTAAGTACAAATCTGTGCTTGCTTTTATTTTATTATACACAATTATAAGTATTTTCCAATATCGTCCAGGGTGTCTTGGTTGTTCTTATCACTATCAGCTTTAACTACAATTCATCTTTCTATAGGACATGGTCTGTCTTTCTTAGTCAAATTGTGTTGTAAAGCTAATAGAGGAATTTGTCAGATCAGATCCATGTCCTGAAGTTGTGAGGATAATTACTTGTCTAAGACCTTCAAGCTTAATGAATTTCATACCTCCTGGTGGTGCTCTACAGTAAATGCTTTATGTCAGATGAGCAGACATGTGGTGAAGATGATGTAACGCCGCTGCAGGGACCATGACCACATCTCTTCCTTACACTTCAAAATCAAAATAACCCTAATTTCAACCTGTACTAAAGATAAGCAATTATAACATACCTCTGGACTAATGAGCTCATGGCCTGAGTTCCATCTACAGAATTCACAGTGGCAGTACATCCTTACAATCATAGATCTGCAGGAGCAGAGACAGGGCAGTCCCTGGAGTTTGCTGGGCCACCGCCGGTCTGCCTTAGACGTGGAGTTGTAGGACAGTGAGCAACTATCTCAAAAAGACTGATAGGCAGTGCCTGAGGAACAGTAGTCCAGGATATCCTCTACTTGTCAGCTGTACCTACACACACACACACACACACACACACACACACACACACACACACACACTATGTGATTAAAAGAAGAAAAAAAAAACAGTCTTACCTAAGTTATTCATACTGCTTTGAAATTTCTGACCATAGGAGTAAGTGAAAGATGAGAAGCTTTAAGCATTAGAACAGTTGGAGATAGTATCGCCTCACTGTGATGTTACTATGCTCTTTTTAGATTTAAAAAAAAAAAAGAATCAACTCAAGAGGACTGTAATTTATACAATGTTGGTAAATTACAAACAATTGTAATTTATGATTGTTTTTTAAATACATAAAATGGAGAAAATGTATCTACAGTAGCAAAATTGCATAAAAATACATTGCATTTATTTTAATAAGAATTTCCTGCATGACCTGAGAATAAGCTGAAAAATCTGACACTGTATGTATGTCAGTTCTCATGATTTGACAGGTTTATTGCGGTGGTAATAGAAACTTCAAGAGTCTCTTTTTAATAACGCAACCAAATATTCCTAGAGTGTGTCAGAGATCTGGAGAAAGAAATACAAACATAAAAAAAATGAGTGAGAAAGTCATGAGAAGGGTGAGCTCTGCAAGATATTTGCACAAAAGGAATTATAAGGAAGGACAGATTTATTAGCCAAAAAATAGGTTCTGATATTTTCAGAGAGTATTTATCCTAGAAGCTTTATCACAAATTTCTGAGGAAGAGAAAAATGTTCTAATATATGGTCTGAGAATAAATAGATATCAAAAAACTCTGACAAAGTCAGTGAAACCATCACCAGACCAGTGAGATGGCTCAGCAGGCAATGGTGCATGCCACCACATCTGTCATCCTGAGTCAGATCTCCAGCTTCAATGTGGGCTAGAAAAGAACTGACTCCTGTAAGTCATCCTGTGATGTCCACATGCACCATGGCACATGCTTACACACACACACACACACACACACACACACACACACACACACACACACCTATACATGCATGCATACATGCACACACCTGCATGCACTAAATAAATATAATGTTTTAATTACAAGTAACTTTGTCTTTAAAAAAGTAAGTTTCTCAAAATTATAAGAAAAATGTACACATTTATTATAAAAGTTTGTCTAGGTATCAAAATTCTCCATACATGAAGTTATATAGCAAAATACTGCCAGCATACTCATTATGCACCTAGATTGCAGTAATTTAATGACAAAACCAAAGTTATAGCCTATAGCACAGATGTGGCCATAGATAACTCACAAAACAGAAGGGTTTTTTTGTTTTGGTTTTGGTTTTGGTTTTGGTTTTGGTTTTGGTTTTTCCAGACGGGGTTTCTCTGTAGCTTTGGAGGCTGTCCTGGAACTCGCTTTGTAGACCAGGCTGTCCTTGAACTCACAGAGATCCACCTGCCTTTGCCTCCCGAGTACTGGGATTAGAGGCATGCGCCACCATTTTTTTAAGTGCAAGTCTAAAGACCTGAGCTGGTCCACAGCATGTGCATCCTAAGTGAAGCATGATGCTATGCTCATGCAATCCTCTCCCTGGAAAGACAGAAGCAGAAGATGCCTTGGGCTTTCTGTCCAGCTACTCTAGCTGAATCTCTGGGCTCCAGACTCAGTGAGAGACCCTGTCTCAAAAATAAAGTGGAGCATAAGTGAGGAAGGCATTAGACATTGATGTCTAGACACACACACACACACACACACACACACACTCATACACACACAAATACACACACACACACACACACACACACACAGAGAGAGAGAGAGAGAGAGAGAGAGAGAGAGAGAGAGAGAGAACCAGAATTAAAGCTGGTTATTTGCTAAAGAACAACGTGAGTGGAATTAGTACTATTCTAAATAGTATCTGAAGAACTGGTGTACTTGTTCTACAGAAATCATGAAAACATATAATCATTAATATGAGAAGTAATATTTCTTTTTAAAATGGTATTTTATTTTATTATTATTGAGTATTTCATACATACACACAAGTTGATCCTACAGAAATATTTCAACATACAAAAATATTGTGGGTTTGTATTACTGTATTTCAGAACAATATAGAAAAACTAAATGTGAAATATGATATATACGTGTAGTATATTATGAAACTATTGAAGATGGTGGCTGATGGAGGATGGATATAAACAGAAAATACTTGCAATAAATAAATTATGACTAAAAGAAACGCAAGCATGATATTGAGTGGCTGCACCTGATTATATAATTTTGACAATGAAAAGTATCTGGAAGTATGAGTCCTTCTGAAAAATGCAGTTACTGATCTAGACACATCATCATTGGTACTACTTAAGTACCTGTAAAATTCTTGGAAAAACTGCTTCCTCCCATAATGAAGCTGCTATGTCCTCATTATAATGTGCAGAGAACTATCATTTTCAGATAGAAAAACAGACCTCTGAGAATTATCAAAATTCCTCATTTCTCCCCTATCTCTGAAACCTGGTCCTAACACTAATCCATTAAAATACTTTCCCCACCAAATGACTTTCCACAAAGCCTTGGTTTCTGTGAGCAATTCTGGGAGACAGAGCCTCTCCATGGAAATGTGATGGTTGTAAGGTTGTAGTTAATTAGAAACTCCCTACCCCCGTTCTCCCACATCAGATGGCATTAGCACTACTAGGGCACACCATGAATAAGCCCAGGATAATTTATCTCATCATCTTAATTCACCAACTAACTCCACTTGTGACCTAGACAGCCATCATTGGTATTATGATATGTGCCACTGAGTCAGAAGACAAAATTGTTTGTAATAAGGACTGGGGAAGTGATACAGTGGTAAAGTGCTTGCCGTACAAGTCTGACGACTGTGTCTGGATCCCTAGAACATGGAAGGTGGCCAGTCATGGAGGCTCTCTAGGAATCCCAGTGCTAGGGAGGTGGGATAAGGAATCCTGGATCATTAGACCAGTCAAACAGCTCCAAGATCAAAGCAAGACTGCCTCAGTCAATAAACTAGAAAGCAATTGAAGAAGACACCCAATGCCAACTTGGAGACAGACGCATGTATGTGCATGCACACTCACACACAGGTGCCTAATACCCACAGGTATGTCAGCCATACACACATCTACATTCGAAAGTATCAACTGGGATGAAATAATCAACTGGGAAGCTGTGGATTGCTGGAATCATTCTCCTTTCACATGTTAAAAAGTTTTGAAATGCATACTAAAATTATTGGAACCATTGATGTTAACATGTTCACAGTCATTTCCATTTGCTTTTCTCAGGAGATGTCTAAATGCAAGAAAGAAAAGCTAAAAATTCATAGTACCTACCTAAGGGGATGGGAGTTGCCTCCCCAGGGATTGAAGTTCTGGGCTGGATGTAGTGAGTCTTTAATGCTGCCTTCAGCAGCTTGCACACTGCTTAGACTGGTTGTCAATGTTTTCTCATTTTATATCCACAAATGCTCCTGTCACCATTGATTACCTATCAAAAGCAGGAGAAGCAAGGAATAAGGCCATTTAAGGGAGAAGCGCTTGCCACCCCAGACATACCCTCTCTTGGGATTGCTGGGCACTGAGACGTGCTCTTCATCTGTCCCCTGAGATACCCGCTTCTTCCTTGAACCAATGTTTGCTCGCCATTCTAGTGTAAGTTCAAATGGAGCTGTTAGAATGTAATTACTTTTAAATATATCATTGAACCCATCACCTGTCTTTTGAGGTTCATGTAGAAGGCGTTTTGGGACAAAGGTGAATTGTATAGTTTGAAGCCAAATAACATGAATCTGTTATCCTTACTCTTGTTAAAGGTCCAGCAAATTAGGTGTTATCAGGAAGATGGAATGTTGTAAACTGTAAAATTGGAAACTCTTACTAAAGTCCAGTAACTTGAGAGTCACCTAATCGTCTGGTGTTCCTAGCCAACTCTTTCTATTTAATTAAATGACTTCACTTTTTGAGAGTTCCAAGCTTTTATAATATTAACAATGACAAACATAATACTGTTTTGAATTATTTAAATAGGTATTATTCAAATATGTCCACTCACAGTATCCACTGTTATCTAGTGGAGGTATCATGGTACTTGATGAAGGAAGAGAAATACACAGAAGTGTGGCATTTGTGAGAACAAAGCTCTTAGCTTTTATCAGCAACACTATTACTTGGGATCCCAATGCAATCTGGTTCCCTTTGCAGTTGTGTGGCATATCTTGAGTAGAACATGAGCCTCTCTTAGGAACTTAAGAACAGGTTTTAATGTCTTCTCTTCCATGTTTCCCAGCTTTGCATGGTTACAGCAATTATGTGGACTGAAAAGCAAGTATAGACTCCCTGTCTTACTCAACCACATCTCTTAGATAAGCTCTGGTATCTGTTGGTTTTAAGTAAACTCAGTCATAACTGACTCCAAGACTTTGTATTCTAACCTTCCTTAGAAATCCCATCCTTGATAGACATGCTGTTGCCAACTTGA